>NC_083615.1:15437262-15811637 GCF_963584025.1 Labrus mixtus
AGTCTAGGGACTTGGGTTGGGAACCGGAGGGACGCCTGTTAAAGTCCCGATGGGGACAAAAATATAGAAGTTGGTTTGGTGGCTGGAGAGGTGCCAGGTCACTTCCTGAGCACTGCAGAGGAGCACTGAACCCCCAACAGCTCCGGCCGGCTCCCTGTGTAGCAGCCCCACTCTGACTTCTCTCCATTAATGCATGTCCAAAGGTTGTGTTTGTGCATGTGTGTGTGTTTTGGGCCTATGTGTGTGAGAAGCATGTCTCTCAGTAACAGAGTGTAAAACCAGAATTTCCCTCAGGGATTAATGAAGTTTGTACAAAAACAAATGGACACTTATGAATGTATAGCAGCAGTGCTCAGGAAGTGACCTCTCCAGCTACCAGACCAACTTCCAGATTTGATCTGCACCGGGACTTGAACTGGCAACCCTCCGGTTCACAGCCCAAGTCCCTACAGACTGAGCTACTGCTGCCCCAATGTAATTGTATGTGCTCAATATGAGTCGCTTTCGCCCAGTATTGGGTGGGTATCAAGTGAGTTAGAACTTATTTTTGAGCCACATCTGGAAAACGCAGAGCAAGTGTGTTTTTAAATAACAGATTTCCTCATTATATCTCTAAAACCATTCTATCTCTCTTCTTTTGTTTTTTTCTTCCAGTGGGATACCGGGAAAGAAATGTGGCACCATCATAGTGAGAGCAGAAGAGCTGAGCAACTGCAGGGTAAGAGTCTGTCTGGCTTCCCTGTTGATTCATTTGAGGCACTTTTTCCTCTAATTAACCAAAGTGACAAGCCTCTACTAATCTGAAAAAAAAAAAACATGTTAAAAAACTTTTGGTTTAGACCGAAAACTTTCTTAATTACTAAATAATTCCTTTGTGACACAAGTCTGGTTTTAATAAGAACATTTTGCTTCAGGTTCTATACTTGTTAACAATTTCACACCAATTAAACAAACTTCAACTCTCCCTTTGACTAAAGCCCGGCACACACATGACGACACATAATGACAGGTTTAGAGATATCCAACTCAGCACACCACACACCCTAAAGGAATCATTCACCAACGACCAGAGTGTCAAAACGTGAAATCTCATGTGGTCAAACGAGACTTAAGATTACACAAACAAGATGGTTAAGCTAAATGTGGCTAGCTGTGAGCAATTTCAGTCCCATCCTTGTCACTTGGATTGTGGCTTGTTTTACAGGACATTTTGTACAAGCACTTGTGTTTTTGCCACAACTCAACAAGTATGCTTTGCGTTTGCTGTCGTCGCCATGGTTATGTTTGTTGCGCTCCTCTCCATTGATTTTTCCTCATGCCACGATTTAACAGTTTGGGCTCCTGATTTTTACCAAAACATTAAAATGTGTTTTTTGCCTTGATAAGAGCTTGGGATATCATTTGATGCTGACATATATTAAAGTACACCTTCTTATAATATCACTGTCTTGCTGTTATGGTAGGCTGTATGCAGAGATGGACAACGCGCCTTAGCGTCCTCGTGGTGTTCAAAGATGGAGTCAAACTACTTTTTATCTGCAGCAGCTGACATGTTGTGCATTTGGAGTCTGTTCAGCAGGGATCGGCTGGAAGTGCTGTGGTATTGACGTCAGGCCACTTCTGTTAACAAAAGCACACATTGAACTTATCGATAAACCAGCAAAGATCCTTCGGGTCGTTACAGTCAGCAGCAGAGCAGATTCTCGTCTCAGTTTGAAGCAAACGCTCGCCATTATGTTAAGTTCAATAAGTCATGTGTTTGTGTTCTTCATGTGTCTTGTTCCCTTTACTCCTCTTCTCTTTGAACCCTGTGCACACAGCTCTTCAGGAGCCACATCAGTCAACAGAGCTGTCAATCACAGCATTGTATGCCTTTTTTATAGCATCAAATAACAAATTAAAGGAATAGTATGTAGAATTGTCTGACAATATTTACATTAAAATATCTAAATTCATTAAAAATGGACTAAACTTATGTTACATTTTTTTTTGTTAAGTACAGTACTTATATTACCTCAAATATTTCCAACAGTTATCAAAGAGAAAATCAGTAATTTAAGATTTGTAACGGGACGTGTCTTGTCAGGGCAGCCGCCATGACAGACACAAAATGTTTATCGTTGCCAAGGAAACACCGGATGTTACATCAAAGAACGTTGCATAAGGAAGCGGAAGTTGCTACTGAAAGTGTATGTCCTGCTGTGATAAAAACGTCATGTTAATAAACACTTAAACTATCAAAACAAAAGCAGGGAGCAAAACATTTGACTTGTATTTTGATTTTAAAGTTGCTCCCATGTCCCATCTGCCAACATGGGGGAGGCGGGGTTTATGACCAATACTGTAGCCAGTCAGTCGGGGGAGCTCTACATTTATTAGCTCCACTTAAGGCGAGGTTATGTACTGTCCATTCTTTATACATTCTATAAAGATCCAATAAGCTTCATCAGGAATAAGAGGCTCACTCTGACAGATCACACAGAGATTCAGTTGTATTTTCTATCAGCTCTGAAGAAAAAAAAATCCAACTTTTGTTCATGTTGTAAGATTTCAACAAATGCAAGCGAAACCAATTTTTAGTTACATTTTTATGAGCCAGACTCTTATTTGAATCCGTCTTTCTATTAAACACAGACATTTGGAAATTTTTCTAAAATTAAGAAGTATCTGAGAAACCATCTTTCCATTTGATGTCCATTTTGATTTGGAGTGTGTTTCTGCCACCTCGAGATGCGTCACCTCCTCCAAACAAGATATCTGCAGTTGAGGTGGATGTCACATTCTGGTGTCCTTCCCTTCAAATCAAAGAGAAATGGCTCTGAGCTGTCATTTTTGATCCAACGTATCGACCAGCACGAGGAGAGAAAACCATCGTACAAGAGGCAGACGCATCAATTTCTCTTCTGACATTTCTCCTCATGCAATATGTATGCATTGTAGTCATCAGAGAAGTTGGCACAGAAGTCTGACATCTCTTTTTCTGGGTGCTTTCCAAACACATCCGAGGAAACAAAAGAAAACGACCTACTTAAGAAGCAGAACAGAGGAATTCAATGAGATGAGGAACATCAATAAACACTTAATTAAAACTGAATCCCTGCACATCATTGCATTTTACATTTAAGGAGCTACCATGAAAATAAATGTATTCATTTATTTATTTCACACACAGGAAAACAAACACGTTACAAGTAACATAAAAGCGTTTGTGTGTGTGTGTGTGTGTGTTGTGTGTGTGTGTGTGTGTGTGTGTGTGTGTGTGTGTGTGTGTGTGTGTGTGTGTGTGTGTGTGTGTGGTAGAAACCTACTGATGGTTTGTATTAAAACCCAGAAGAAGAAAAGGTAATAAAAAAAGCACCAAAGCTAATTTACAAGTGTAACAGTTATGTCAAGATAAAATTAAGCCCAATAATCTTTATTTCTACTTTGTTTTGCTGGAAAGTGAGAAGTCAGAAAGGACAAACGACAGGAACAACATGTACTATCCTTTTCATATAAATATATGTTATATTGTTCCCGTCTTACCTTTCAATTATAATAAAGAATTCAAAAAGAAATTCACTCAAAAGCCGCCTCGCCTAACTGAGCGTCTACCTCGAGCACAGGCAGGTGACACGCAGCGGCCACATCATGTTCAGCTCTACGGTTGTCATGACTCCAGAATTTTCAACTTCGATACAATACAATCAACTGTCATATCTCTGAGATTAAGACGTAAAGAGGCCCAAATTAAATCTTTAAAAAATACCACAGCAACAACAAATAAACCTCCTGTGCACTGAAACATTTATTTTCCTTTTTTTACAGCTGTTACAGAAAAACTCACTGAACACATACCAACATTGTATCACATCCTGAGGTCCTGTCCAATACCCAGCTTAAAGGTCTTTGCGCACTGAGTCCGTTTTTTTCAGATGCGTTTTTTTGTTCACTTTTCTCCTCTGTTGTTTGTTTTTCAGGAGTCGGTGATGCTGCAGTTTTGTGGCAACAAGCTGGACAAGAAGGATTTCTTTGGCAAATCGGATCCCTTCCTCGTCTTTTACCGCAGTAACGAAGACGGATCGTAAGTTGACAAGCTGCTTGCCCGTGGTTTATTTGGACGTCAATTTGCTGAATTATCAGAAGCAGCCAGCTCAAGCTGAAACCAAAACACATGTACACAGCATGTAAATATGTCTGAGTGTGAGTGGGTTGTTTTTTTTTCATGCTCCAAAAAGCTTCCATACAGAGGATATAAGGTCTAAACTGCCTATGTGATGTTACATAATTCTCTGTGCTGTATATGTGACTTATGGCGTCCAGCCACTAACAGGAGAAAGCGGCAGGAGGAGGGATGAGCAGAGATAATAGATCGGAGCTGACAAGAGGAAAATAAAGGGAGAAAGGATGGATAAGATTGAGTTAAGTGAAGACTGTATGCTGGGGTCGCAGTTTCTTTTGCCCCGCAGATGCTTTTATTCAGGTCGACTTCAGCGTCTTAGAGGAGACACACTTTCTCTCTTTGTGCAGCTGGGTATTTAGTGAAGCAGCCTAAATGTTCAGCCGCAGGGTTTAACAGCCGCACGCCACGCGTACAAAGAGCCAGACTAGGTGCCACACAGAAAAAGAGCAGGAAGTGGTTATTTTAGCCGAAGATCATGCTTTATGGAAAGCTCTTAAACATAAAAACTACCTTTGATAACAAAGAGACAAGGTGCTCTCGGGGGGGGGGGGGGGGGGGTTACCCTTAAAGTCTAAATAAGTAACTTTTTTCTTTCTACTTCGTACATATGTGCTCCAGAAATAACTTGTCCTATAATCTGTAAGAAAAATAGTGAAGCAAAAAGGAAAAATATGTATAATTTATATTTTATGCTACATGACGATGCCCTTAGCTTTGCGACTATTCAGCAGAATTAGACACATTGTAAACTTGCAGATTGAGACTTGATCAGTGTTTCAATGTTGACACTTCCATCAGCGTGTGCAGAGCAGTCTCACCACATTTATACAGAGCTGTCTTGTCTTGTCTAAATAACAGGCTGCAGTGCAGTAAACAGGAAGGACAATGCCAACTTCTTCTTCTTCTTCTTCTTAATTCAATCCAAATGTTTTCCTAAAGCTGATTTTAAAACAACAGAAGCTGACCAAGGTGCTGAACGTTCTCAAATAATCATCGTGTTTTGCATCCAGATGAAGCTTTATCTGCAGAATCTCATCACAATTGACTCTGGCCAAAGTGACCGGTAGATTTTTATCTCACTTGACTTTGATTCAGAAATAATAAAAATTAAGACAAATGAACTCGGTGTAGCTTTGAGCTGGATCTAAACTGCTCTCTGTGCTGCTGATGTATCACCCCCCTCTGCTACATCGCCAGGACGCCTTCACCGTTGAGAATTAGATGTTTTAGCCTTGCACCAAAGATTATTTGATCAGTACTAGAACAACTCTGTGGGGACTCATGAACACATATGTCAAAAGCCGAGTCAGAGCAATAAATGACTTGAATTGTAAGTACATTTGTAACACATAGCTCAGTGACCAGTAGCAAGTTTTTACATTTTGGGGGCTTTCTTTCCTTTTTTTAATAACTTGCAATGACCAAATACCACAGGACGGTCATCAGAGAGTGTAAGGAATAGGAAGGGGAAGGAAGAGAAAGCTCTCCGAACAGTTTGAGGCTACTTAGCGGTAACCCAGCAAAGCTAGCTAGCAAAGCTGACCAGCTACAGTTGTTCACTACGTTGTAAAAATGCCACTAAGCTTCACAGACCTAATGCTGGGATCACCAGCTTTTCTGCAGCCTGCTACCAGCTGTCAATCAAGACAGATACAGCTACTGACAAAGCATGCAGCCTGCTGAGACGGATAAAAAAAAGCTATTCTGCTTTTTCATTGAAGACTTTTATTCTTCCTTGTTTATTATTATTAAACCATGTTGTATTTCAAATGTGGATGACTGGTGTTGAAAGTAGATGTATCACCTGCTAACAGCTTTTGTATTTCTGGCAGGTTTACCATCTGCCACAAGACAGAAGTGGTGAAGAACACTCTGGATCCGGTGTGGCAGGCGTTTAAAATTCCTGTCAGAGCGCTGTGTAACGGAGACTACGACAGGTACAGTTGAAGACTGCAGGAATCCCACAAACATAAACGTTTCCCTGATAATGTTGTCAAAAAAAAAAACTATTTTATCATATATGTATATCATCATTTATTTTATTTAAATCCTCGGAAAACCCTCATTTGCAATGGTGCCAAGGTACAAAGATAAGAGGCAAGATACAAGGTTATTAGTAAAAAAAAATGTTAGCTAACTAACTAGCTAGCCTAGCATCGAAACTATCCGTTTGCATACAGCGCAGAGGGGCAGGAAGCATTGCCATGGTAACAGCGAGTCGCTGTGGCACTCTATGATGGTGGGTAGTGTGGTTCTTTTCCCGCGTTATCGTGAATAAATAAAGATTTTAATAAAACGAGGATGATATCATATGAACTCCTTTAATAGGGTTGCCACCTTCTAAGCAGAAAAATAAAGGACACCCCACAGCGGGGTGCAACTCAGTAGGGGCCTGACCACCACTGGCCCAACGGTGGTGTGGGGCACCAGTTGTGGTGAATCATGATTTAAACGTTGTTTTAATGAAGTATTAAGAGTCATACTTGATCGTATGACTCTTATTAAAGAGCCCATATTATGCCATTTTTGGGGTTTGTATATTTAATCTATGTTCCTACTTTTGTACGTTCACAATAGCTAAAGTCAGAAAAAAGTGTCTGTTTTCATGTACTGCTCCTCCTTGCTCCCTCTACGCTCTGAGTCCGTCAGCTGCACTCTGCTGAGCCCCCACTGTTAGACCCCACGTGGGCCAAGTCTGCTCTGATTTCAACATGAGCTGCTGGGCTTGCCACAACGAGCCAATGGGCTTAGATCAGTGATCTCACACTGACAATGACGTCGGACTGACACATTTTTATCGAGGGGGGCTAGAACCGAGCGTTACATGCAGCTAATGCTACAGCTAACAGGAGGACGTAGGAGAAGCCGCGTTTCCGCAGACTTTGAATTTTTTCACATGACATGCACAGGATACATGGAAAACACACTAAAGGGCATATACAACCAGAAAAAGCATAATATGGGACCTTTAACACTTTTTTTCCTAAATAATTTACAAACACAAAACTTCAGTGTAAAGGCAGATACAGTAATGTATGCACAATTAAATGCACCTAACAGGACTTCAGCAGATTACTTTACTTCTTACTACTAGCTAGGCCTATTTAATTTACAACTTAACTTAAAGTTCAAATAAAGTTATTCATTTAACATTGATTCATTAACAGAGTATTATTGAAGTGCTTTTGACACTGCTGTAACATAGAGGAGAGGAGTAGATGTCCAAACTATACTGGAATAACTTCTCTATAAACATTGGAGAAAATATATTAAGTAGGCCTACAATAGTTTCCTTTACATTATATTCATTTTCACTGACACTGTCAAGCCAGGCATTACTTTCTACTCACGTCTGTATTTCTGCATCCGTTTACATTTCAATAGTGCACGGTGCGGGTATCAGAAGCAGCTGCAGACATGTTTCCTTCTGACCCCTATGACTTTCTCTCACCCAATCACTAAAGAGCTCTCATTGTTCATGCCAAAAAAGAACCACACAACCCAACGGACACTCTGAGGAGGCGGGAACTAGCCGGCTGAATGCGGGCGGAATGATGCTGAGTTCAAGGCATCTTGGAAATACGGGACAAACCGCGTTTGATTCAAAACGGGACGCAATATCAAAGTGTAAAATACGGGACGATTCCGTATTTTACGGGACGGGTGGCAACCCTACTCCTAAAGGAGCATATACCATCGATTCACACACAGGTAGCTCTTATTTGTATTTCCTTGGGTTACACCAGGTTGTTCTAACAATGACCTTCAAAGGAATACTCACTGACTCTCCTCTCTACATTACGTAGGCCTGACCACTTAAGACGCCAGCCTTCCACGGACCAGTTTCAAGCCTTTTAAGCAGAAAGACTGTAAATCTAATGGATGCTAATTGGTTTTTAATGGGATTTTCTCTCCTTTCCTTTCGTCCCTTTTGTCCTTTCCTGCAGGAGCATTAAGGTGGAGGTGTACGACTGGGACAGAGATGGAGGGTGAGCGAACGATGCTTCTACTTTTTCTGCACTACAGTTTCTTTAATGATGCTCAGTCGTATTTTATTTACATCGCAAATACATTTGCATCAAGACCATATGGAAGAGACAGAGCTGTATATTACAGTACTTCTACTTTGTCTTTATTTAACTTGTCTTCATTTTTTACCTGATCCCACTGATATGCTCCCAAAACATTAAAACTCTGAACATTTAAACACACAATTTGTCAATGACTCTGCTAGGGGGCTCTCAGTCAATCCCCCCGATGAAAACTAATCCTGCTTAGACCATAGTGAATACGAACGGGTGAAACCGACCTGAGGAAGAGAATATACATAAGTAGAATTTACATGACGTTTTTAACAAAGCAGCACATACAGCAACAGTGCGGCAGCTTTCAGTAGCAGCTCCCGCTTCCTTATGCAGCGTTCTTTGACCCAACATCCAGTGTTTCCATGGTAACGATAAACATGTTGTCTCTGTCATGGCGGCTTATCAGGGGGGCCGCCACAACAAGACACGTCCCGTTCCAACTATAAAATGACTGATTTCTCTGGCTTTGATAACTGTTGGAAATATTTGAGGTAATGTAAGTACTCAACCAAAAATATACAACATCCAGTAGGTTTATTCAATTTTTATTAATTTAGATATTTGAATGTAAACATTCTAATAAAATTCTACATATTATCCCTTTAAGAGCATAATGTGCAAACTAGGGAAGCACTTTGGGGATTATTGTCACAAATCCCTCTCAGAAATGTCCGCCCTTGCTCCCCCTCTTGTTTGTCTCTGTACTAGTTTGGTAGAATATAAGCATAGAGTGCTACATTTCACATCACTCCCTGCTACTTTAAAATCATATTAACTGTTAATACTGCTCGGAGAGTCTCTTGACAGATAACTTAATATTGTCGGCTGGGGAATAAAGACTGTTTATCTTCAAAGCTAGTGAATTCCCAGCATCCCCCCCCCGCCTCGTTATTTTCACAAGACTTTTTGTTCGCATTTCAAGGACATTTGGCCCTGAGCCCTGATTTATTTCTGACCCCGAGTCCAACCGCGTTGATTATATCCATGAAATTATGAAATTGGTTGCTACACCCACGCCTCCGGTTGCCAAGGAGCTTGTTAGTGCTCCCCCTGATTTTCCCTGCACTTTGAAGAATACTTTACTGCACTACAAAGACATTAAAAAATCTTTTGTCCTTAAGCAAGCACCTTATTTTTTTAACCATATTATGGGCTTCTGAGCTTTTAATGACACAGCATCATTACAGAGGGCGTTATTATCAGCTATAAGGAAATCTGACCTGTGTCTTTGTTTTACAGCCACGACTTTATCGGAGAGTTCAGCACCAGCTACAGAGAAATGTCCAGAAGCCAATCACAGTTCCACATCTACGAGGTAAAAATCATACACTCAAACAACACATTACATTTATTACAAAACAACAAACTGACAGCTTTGCAGCCGTATCGATTCTGTAACATCTGCATGGATACATGTATTTGCAAAGAGCACATGATGATATATTGCCATGTTGATTTTTTTAGCACAGCCCTAACCAGGGTCCCATACTTCCTTACCTTTATGACCTTAAACTGACCTAAAAGTCCTCATTTTCAGAGAGCTGTTATTTCAGAAAATATTTCATTTGCCATCTAAAGTCCTTCATAACTGAAAGAGTGAAACACAGCTCGTTACCTGAGAGGTGCAAGTAACACTCTAAACTGTAAAAGACAAACTCTTTCTTTTTATCTTATCTGAGTAACGTAGAAATGACACAAAGCCGTGTCCTCTGAGCTTTATAACTGCACAATGTGAATTCTTGAGAGTTGAGTTAATAGGAGGGCTGGAAGCTTTCTTGTAGACTCACACTGTGCTGATATTAGTAGAGAGGGAGGGGCTAAGATGAATGAAGAAATTGAATGAAACCAGTCGTCCTGCTTGAACTTACGCTGAGCTCCATTTTAAACCTTTTTTTTCTCTCTGGGAGACCTTCAAAAACAGACTGCGTCTTATAAACCAGTGCAAGTTTTATTCCAGATTTTACAGTTTACAAAATATCTTATCCTGTTTCTGCAGCTGGCCTGGTGTAACCTCTGAACGTGGATATATAAAGCACAACTTTTATAAAGTTTTTTCTCTTCATATATGCCCTCCTCACATCTCGAGAAAAACACACATTATTAGAATCTGCTCCATCTGTAATTGCAGCACAATCAAAGGCTGGGCTCACTGCTTGTAGGCAGACTTTTGGCATAGTGCTGCCCACACAGTGCAGGGGTATCCATGAGCTCAGGATAATAAAAATTGAAAAACAGCCGAGAAGACAAAACATAACAGAGGAGGTGTCAGGAGAAAGCAGTTTTTCCCAATTATGTGAACACAACTCCTCTCTCTCTTCTCCTCCAATGGTACACCTCATGTCTCTTGTGTCTTCTTCCTCTTTGGGTCTTAGAAACGGATAACAAGCGGCAAAACTAGACAAACGCATACACCAGAGCTTGGCAGTGGACTAATGAATTGTTTGTAGATATACCAATGTTGATTTATGTTACAGTAAATGACATAGATCTGCTCATTTAAAATTGAGACACATACTCAATTTGAAATATAATTAGTTCCTGAGCACAGCAAACATTTCAGAGATCAATCCTCAAGGTGAACCCGTTTCATCCAATTTGAGTGCTGTGTTTCTATTGGGAGTGCACCCTGTCCTCATACTTATTCAGCCGTTATTTCATTGATTTTAAGGGACTACACAAAAAGTATTAAATGTAAAAACCTCTCTCTCTGGTCTATATTTCAGTTACAGTCACTATGCTTGCACTGCACATGCGGAGGAACGCGTCAGCAGTCATACGCTGACTTTATAACAGGAGGTTACGCCCTGGTTGGAATACATAATGGCACACAGTATATGTGTTCGAGCGAGGGCCGTTTCCTCAAAGACTGACTTCTGACTCTTCTTCTAACGCTCACATGCAGCTCAGTGAGCGGGCTATTAACTTCGACACCAGCCGCATGTGAGCCAACCATAAACCACTAAAGGTCAAGAATCAGCAAAGGTGCTTATGGAGCACAAATTGAATCACTAAGTGTGCAGTCAGAAAGACAGGGTGCTCGCTCTCTCTCCAAACGTGTAATATCAGCCCATCAGCCTGCATGCTGTCTCTGCATTTCTCTGACTCCGCTCTGTTCTGGATTAAATCCAGATGTTTGACATGGAACACCTGAGGCTCAGATTTAAAGCAAGCATTAAAGGAGTGTGTGACATTGAATCAAATCTGGCTCTGATAACTTTAAAAAGTGTGAAGCGTACAAACTGGGTTGCAACTGTTATAATGCAATATTATTACAGTTGTTGTAAATGGTTTTATTTACAAGAACACTAAAGAAATAAAAACAGAAGGAGCGTGCAGGCTGATAAAAAAAACCACACCTTTGTGTTTGAAAATATCTTATGTCCTTATACCCTAGATTTAGAGGAAGAATGAGTGACTTTTTGATTTAGTGGATGTCGCTCTTGAGCACCAGCATTAAACCAAAACAAGCTGCTGTTTGACGACACCTGAAGCCTCCGCTCTCCTCCAGCGGCACACCGCCAACCCCTCTCCACTCACGTTTGCACAAAGGAGTTATCAAATTAAGCATTGAGCGCTAAGCTCAAGAGGCGGACAAAAAGGTCCCTGTCTCGAGCTGCATTGTTGTGATAGCAGGCTAATGGTAGCGCTTATGTGACTTTCAATGAAAGCAGTGAGTTCATTATGTTATTCTTCTTTTCTCTAGTCCCTCAATTAAACAACTTTTATACGCAAGTGGATGAGCCGGCCGGCCGCCCCGTCCATGTAAACACGCTGTAGATACAGCTGAGACAACATCACAGCGACTTGCCTGTCTCACTCATTGTAGACAGTCATGACTCACAGAGATATTTACAGAGGAAATACATACCGGTACTTGATTTCTGCTTTATTTCTATGTAAAATGTCACACATTCTGCCTTTAAACTATTCAAATAGCACTGCTAAATCAAAATTCAACACCCTACATTAGACACATTTCTTACTATGATGAACTGTGAATCTAATACTGCTGCCACTCGTTCTTAAAATACTTAAATCAAAGAAAGCAAAGCATCTTAATATCTCCATAACCAGGGCGAACATCATGAATAAGACATGATCAATTTAGAGATGAGCATCCTTTGTAAAATTAAAATGAAGGGGCGGTTTCTTAAATACATTTATTGGTTCTAGTGATATTAATTTCAGTCAACGACTGAGTCAAATTTGAACAGAAAAAAAAAAATTCAACTGTGTACAGAGTGAAATGTTACTTTATAGATTAGATCAGGAAAGAAAGCATGACTTAAGCACTTTGTTTCACCAGCTGGTATAACAGACGGTCATATAATATAAACAAAAAATAAAAATGTATTCAATTCATTGAGTTTAATCAGCTAGCAATCATTTTTGTTTTTTGTTCAAGAATGCTGCGCTAACAACTTTTTTTGTACTTTCCCTGTAATGTTGATATTTCTTGAAACGTTTCTTTATTTCATGCTCTCTCTCTCTCTCTCTCTCTCTCTCTCTCTCTCTCTCTCTCTCTCTCTCTCTCTCTCTCTCTGTGACTTCTGAAACAAGTCGAGTTCTACTGAACCCATAAGAAGACATGAGTCAGAAACTCTTGCTGCCACTTTGTCACCTGCTGCTCGCTCAGACACAACAAACATGGTCGTGTTTCATTTTCTCCACAGGTGCTAAATCCAAAGAAAAAAGGAAAGAAGAAGAAAAAATACCAAAACTCAGGAACGGTGAGTGGCGACGTCTTCTCCAGCTTTCCCTGATGTTTTATTATTTAGACACTGAAGCTGCTCTTATTTTGAAGGGCCCTTTGTGTTCTCCCTAATAGCTGTTCAGTGGTTATTGGATTTGTTGATGTGTTTTCAACTTACTGTGCTGTCTTGTACACAACAGTTTTGTTTATAGTTGTAATAAAAAAGTGACAGAGATCTCAGAAAGGTAGAGGATTGTGTCTGACAACAACACCACATCAAAACGTCTCAACCTGTTTGTTTCAAAAGAGCGTTGAAGAGAAGACACAGAACTGATCTAACAACTCTATCAGCACCACTAGTCTAACCATCGCAACTCAAAACTGTATCATTCCACTTTAATAAGACTTTGCTGTCTGGCAGGTCACCCTCCTGTCCTGCCTGGTGGACACAGAGCTCTCCTTCCTGGACTACATCAGAGGCGGGTAAGTTAACAGTGAACGGCGGCAGCGTTGAGATCCAGAGTCACTCGTAGTTAGTGTTAGACTCTGCACAGAGGAGAACTGCACCATTAGCTTCAATATTAGGACAGACAGCTGCTGATAACCCGCTGCTTAATTGCTCGCTGCTGCATGCTTTGCAACATGCTGTGGTATAATGTGGCTTGATTGATGATTCCATGTTAGTCCTGACTTGATTTATTTTCTCCTGTAGGACTCAGATTAATTTCACGGTGGCAATTGATTTCACAGCATCAAATGGTGAGTGTTTTTAAGCCTTTGCTCCTATCAATTAAATCCCTTAAAGTGTGTCGAACAGATAAAACTTTGGTGGTTAATACTCAGATCTTGATTTGACGCGAGGACTAAAGGGATTTCTTATCAGTCAGTTTTAATTCCCTCTTTCTAATGATCAGTTTTTACTGAGCTAGAGACAAAAAAAAAAAAAAAACGAGTAAAAAGTTGGAAGCTTATTCGAACGCCATCTGTGTCTTGAAACATCTGATCTCAGATTGATGTTTCTCATTAACCACATGATGTTCAGTTGTTGCCTCAGTGTAGACAGCAATGTGCCCACACCCACGTTTCTTCAAATTCAATTTTCAAATGTAGTCAGTGTTTATGAAGCCCCACAGGTAAACAGCTGTACATTTGTCAGGGAACATAATTGACGGCCACCGAAACAAACAAAACGAGCAATTCGGCGGTGTAGACTTTGTCGCAAATGAGCGATGTTCTCATTTCAGTTAGAGATGATTCAGTAAGTTCATGTTTGTAACACAATTGTGGAGACACAGGAAGAAATGGATGGCTTTCATTGCTGCCATCAAATCAGTTTCCCACATTTCCATCTCTGAGAGTGGCTGAACTAATAGTGATATTATGCATGTAATTACATCATGTCTGAGGTTTGTCTTTGAGCCCCACTTGCTCATATTTGCATGATTATTAACAGAAGTTGAGACAGAATATAAAATATGTATAACACTATTTTATTTCATCTTTTAATATAATGTAAAGCAACCTGTTGACCTGTTTTGCATCTTAAAAACATAAGTCCTGATTAAACCAACAAACTACTGATCCAAATGCCTTTTTTTTTTTTCGTATTCCTCTGTGCCAAAGAGCTTCATTGTTGTCCATAACAACTGTTAGGGAAACATCAATTAAGCGCATTGTTGCACTGGGTTACATATCCTTTCATTATGATGAAAATGGGAGCTTTGGTTTGATTTTCTTCATTGCCTCACACACCATTGGGTGCTTTGAATCTCTCACACGGGGACCAAATATGTGATAATCTTCAGGTGAAAACAAAAAAAAAACAAACAAAAATAAATAAATGTATTCCTCATCTACGTCCAAAAATGCAGTTACAGCTGTCATGGCCATGCCAAGTCAAAAACGATGTCCTAGACATGCTAAAATGTTCTCGCCATTCCTCTGCAATGACCATTTCATTTTTCAAAGTTATGCATTCAGGCGACTCTGCTCGTCAACATAGTGGGAGCACTAGTTTGGTTATCACACTAATTTCATTACAAACACATAAACACCTTAAACTGAGTTTGTGGAAATCGTCAACCTGGAAGGAGTTTTCCAAAAGGTGCGTTTTTTTTTTCCCATCTCAAAATCAGTTAAAAAAAACCTCAAGTAGGTCAGGAGCTAGAGTTGTAGTGGTGATACCCAAAATCCAGACCAAGCCATGGCAAGCATGTATCCAGACCAAGACTTTCAGGGATTGAGCGGGAAATCAAGAAAACTGGAGCCAATGTTGAAAAAAAGTGTCCACTTGAGGTTGGCTGTAAAAACCAAGGAATCCCCCTCACAGCCCAGTACTCAGACCTCGGAGACCAAATATGGTTCTGGTCTTTTCCTTGTGGTACAAAAATACCAACATGACAAATTCAAATTTAGCTTGCTTCTTTTTAGACAGAAAAATATTTTTTAAGCGCAAATTCAGAAGTTTAAATTAGACAACAATCACGTTTTCTGATTTCCTCATTTATGACTGAGAGGATCTCTTAGGCTCAGCAGGTCTCTGTAGCTCATCATCTTGTCAGGGTAGCAGACAAATTGCAAAAGTGGCTTCGTATTACTAAGCTATCCTATAAAAGAAATTGTGCTTCCTCACGCTACCCTCTGAGGTTTGAGGCATCCAGTGAGAATATTTCTGTCTCTGATGAAGCTGTGCCTTGGAGAAATGTTTGTGTAACTAAAACTCCAGTCTGCATTTTAACCCCCCTTCCACCCACTCCCCTCCTTTTTTTTGTATCTAATATGACTCACAGCCCAGGGGGAGCGGGCATAATTACAGTTTGATGCTGATGTGTGTTATATTGTGTTGAACCATCCGGGTCTCAGGCAACCCGTCCCAGCCCACCTCGCTCCATTACATGAGCCCGTACCAGCTGAATGACTACGCCATGGCACTGCGGGCGGTGGGAGAGATTATCCAGGACTACGACAGCGACAAGTTGTTTCCTGCGCTCGGATTTGGAGCCAAGCTTCCCCCAGACGGGAGGGTCTCGCACGAGTTCGCCCTGGTGAGGAGACAACTTTTTCCAGTCATTTGATCCATCCAAAGTCCAACCATTAATCTTCTTATATACATACAGAAATCCTCAAGTCATCCAATCATTCACAAACACTTACTGTGGCTCTGTTCCTCTAAGTTTACATACATATAGTAACTTTTAGAATATCTTTAGGCAACATAAAAGGAGACTATTACTTCTATAAGGCTTTAAACAGGTCGGCTTTGGCATGAGATAGTAGTATATATATTCACATCATAAAGACATATATAACGGCACAATTGCAAAGTTTTTCTAAAATTGTAGAAAGATGGAAGTGAAAAAAATACCAGTGAAACAAGACTCTATAGCCATGCTAGCAGCTGTGTAAGCATGTTTGAATACACAGCTTTCCTTCAAACTAAATGCTCATGTTAGCATGCTAACATGTTTAAAATGGCAACACTAACAGGCTTATAATAGTGTGCGCGATGTTTGCCATAGTGGTGGGAGAAAATATTGCAATACCTAATAGAAGCACACATATTTGATATGGAAATATTATATCTATGCATGGATACCAATGATCATATATCAAGGTATGCAAACACAAACTTCTGGTCCCAGATTTATAATACACCTGATTTTACAGTTCAATAGAAAGTGCAGAGTATTTGTTTTTGGGGGAATTCATTAAAATACCTGATGTAGTGTAATATATTCAACTGAGTTGTACAATGTGGACTTTATTAGTTACATTAGTCATGGACAAGCAACATTAAGAGTTTATCTTTGACAGTGTTGGCCTGTCTTCCTGTTTGATAATCCAATTTTATCAGTTCTTTGACATGAAAGTATAGTCTACAATAAATGTGCTATTTTCAAACAGCATTAATATTAAGACTGGTAATATAAAACATAACTTTTTCTCAAGCTGCTCTTTAAGACAGTACTCAGAATAAAACTTTTTAATGGCTTCCCTGCAACCCTCAAAGCAAAAACAACTTAAATATTTATTAAACAAAATACAAAGTTTTACTAGACAACTCTGTAAAAGTAAACTAAAAACAAAATGTTTGCAACCAGTTTTTTTTTTTTATACAGATGACCAATTATAGACAGCAGCAGTGAAGGTGGATGGTAGGCGCTGAAGTCCGAAAGTAAGGCAACTAGCCTGTGCACACTGTGGTGATATAGGGGGAGAAAAAAAGCTGCCTCGTATTTGGATGCAAACAAGCAATACGAATGGTCATGTAAAAGCATCAAAACACTGTATATACTGTTCAAATACCAGTTCAAATATTGAATATATTTTTGTTTTAATCAAAAGTAAGAAGAAAAAAAAGGCTTCTTGAAGTATATTAAATCCTGCAATCTTGTTTTGTTTTTCACCTACAGCCAAACCTAACAGTATGTTTTTGATATTCTTGTTTAATAAAAAATTGATCATCTATATTGACTGATGTAAATGTATTAGATTTTTACTTTAGTTTGGCCAACAAGACTATACTCAATACAGCAGCTTTCTGTCTCTGACCTAGATTAAACTGTTTTTAACGACTGAGCCCTGGAGGAAATGTGTTCTCCATTCAACACCATCATCTTTCAAACCTGCAGCTTTTTAACTTTCATTTGTCATCCATCCATCCATCCATCCATCAATTTTACATCCGCCCATCCATCCATCCTTCAGTTTTCCATCCATCCATCCAACCATCAATTTTCCATACATCAATCCATCCATCCTTCATTTTTCCATACATCCATACATCAATTTTACATCAATTTTACATCAATTTTACATCCATCCATCCATCCATCCATCCATCAATTTTACATCCATCCAGCCATCAATTTTACATCCATCAATCCATCAACCATCCCACGATAAATTGATCCATCCATTTTTTCAACCACCCATCATTCAATCATCCATCCATTTTCCAATCATCAATCAATCCATCCATCCATCCATTTTCTATCTGTCCATGCATATTTCCTATTTCCTATTATTCATCCCTACATCCATCCATCAGGGATGATAATTCTTCCCTACATCCATCCAGTCAATCTTTCTATCCACTTTACTCCTTTTATGTCACATAATACCTGCCGCTTGTCTCCGGACCACTCCCCAGCCTCCCATAAAGCTCCTCTTGGTCTACTGTCACTTCCAGATGTTGCTCCAGAGGCCTTTACAGACATTACATCTGCTCAGCGTTGAGTAACAGCCTCCCCAGAGGCGCCAGACCTTGAGACAAGGCACACACACATTACTCTTACCATTAAGGACTCAACTTAGTCAGCTCTTAAAGAGGGGGACTGCAGCTGTGAAGCCGCAGTGGGGGAAAGCCACCACTGACTCCGACGTTATTATGCAAGCTCCATTTACAAAGCAAAGGAGTCTCAGGAGCACTGCCCGTACTCATGGGCAACCAAGCAAGAGTTAGTCAAGATGGTTTCATGCTGAGTTAATTAGAAATCCCCAAAAAACATATGGGTAGCTTAAATAATGTACTTCTTTGTCCCTGAGTTTCTTTTTGGCTATCTCAAAGCCAGTCAACCAGACATTAATTTTTATATTTTCAAAGGGTGTAGAGGTAAAAAAAAACAAAAAACACTGTGGTTCTTATAAAGACGAACTTAAAAGAAGACAGCTACCCTAACACAAAGGTGTTTTTCTTCTTTGCACCTCTATTGCAAGACTAAAAGAAACACACACCAATTGATTTTTTTGAAAATGCTTCCCCTGGTATGCTTTCCCCTCATGCTGAGTTAAAAATGTAAAACGGCTCCCCTCAGGATGTTCTTCACTGAAAGGCTGCAGCAGAAGAGTTTAACTGTCGACATCTCTCTAAGATGTCTGTAATGTCTTCAATGTAAGATTGGATTTTACATCCTGGAGGGCCTGTAACCCTCTAATGCCTCTTACACTGGGTAATATTTTTTGATAATATTGGAGTATTATTGATGCTTTGGCCCTGGGGTGGCCATTTTTGATCTCTCTGAGTATGCTTGTAATTCTGTTATCCTTCAGTTTGCAACCAAATCATGCCTGTTTTTAAAATAAAAGGCAATTCCACTTTAGCTTTCTTCCCATAAAGGGAGATCAAATCTACAAATCTTTTTTATTTATATTCTCCTTCAGGGTGGACTGCTTTTTCATTTTCGCTTTTATCTGCTCTGTCTCTGAATTTACCAAAACAAACTATTGTAGCTGCAGTGCATGATGTAAAATTAGACTAGGTCCCATGTGAACCAAAAATAACCATAATGTAAGCACATAATTCCACTTGCCCTTGAATATAATTAGCACATTTTTCAAAGTATTAGCTGTCTGACATGGAATCAATAATGGTAGCACGCTGTATGTGAAAGTGGAAGATGCTGATGCACCAAAAGCAGGAACGTGTCTGAAGATACACAAAAGTTAAGATGAATCTTGGTACATACAGTCTCATTTTTTTAGAGTTCCAGAAATGACATAAAAGTGTTTTCAATCTCAAAGACAATAGAGTGAGACCATTGTCTGTCCTTTATTTAACTTTGGTACAAAAAGAAAGAAAATGTGTGTCAGGCTTGGATTAATGGTACAAAGTGAGATTAGAAAAGACTAAAGGCTTTCTTGACACTTTGTGTAATCACAAAGTGTGTGAGATGTATTGCAGCCGCTCTTACGATACATTTGATGAATATGTTATGCCTTTCTCTTCTTACATGGGAAGAATTTGACAAAAAAACAAACCTACAAAACAATCCTTTTTAAAGGTAGAATGTGAAACTTTTTGATCCAGTAGATGTCGCCCTTGAGCACCATCATGAAAACAAAACAAACTTTCTGTTTGTCGACACCTCTGCTATTCTGAACACTCCGCTCTCCTCCAGCGACACACCTACAACCCCTCTCCACTAGCGTTGGCAGTAAGGAGTTATAAATTAGAACTCACCATAATTAAGCAACTTTGAGAATTGTCCTTTGCTCGAGCTGCACTTGCCTGTGTCCTGCATTGTTGTGTTAGCATGCTAATGTTATCACACTGGTTAGCTCATAGCTTCATATTGAAAATAAACTGACACAGAATGACTGTGATCTAAACACACTAAAGTGACATCAAAATAAGCAGTGAGTAGGTTATTCTTCTTTTCTCTGGTGAAACAGACTAAAGTCACTACCTTGACTAAAACAGCTTTATACACATAATGACATATACACATATGATGTAAACATGAGGTAAACATGATGTAAACATGGCTCCGAAAACAGTACAGCTGGCGAGACTCATGCTTCTCCTCACTCTCACTCATTGCAGACAGTCATGACTGAGAGAGACATTTACAGAGGATATCCTGGATTTCTGCTGTATTTATGTGTAAAATCTTCCACATTCTTTCTTTAAGCCTACAAATCTTTTCTTGAAAATTAAACCTTTAGTTAGGTTGAAAAGCTGTGTTTACATTATTAAAGCTTACGAGGATATAAGTGCATTAGAAAAATCTTAGGTTCTTAAACAAAACTACAGAAAACAATTATTAATTTCATCGCTAACACTGACATATGTTATTTTGAACTTAGTCTCATCTTAGTCTCTGTTGTTCTTTTTTTCTCTTTGTATAAGAAATAACACATGGTGTAATTACATCACACCCAGGAAAAGGTCATCTTATGCATTTTGTTTACAATTACTTGCAGTCGTCTCTCAGTTTGACTTCAAAATACAGAAAACAAACACAGAAATTCTCCCCTGGCCCTCCCGTAGAGATCACTCTGGACGCCCACTTTGGGAACCACTGTATATATCCATATGTTCCTCCATTACTACTATCCTGAACATGAAGGAATCGTTTTTCTCTCTTTTTTTGTGCAGAACGGTAATCCACAGAACCCATACTGCAACGGAATCGAGGGGGTGATGGAGGCCTATTACCAGAGTCTCAAATCTGTGCGTCTCTACGGGCCAACCCACTTCTCCCCTGTTATTAACCATGTGGCCAGGTAGGTCCTATATAATCACAGCGGGTGGGGAACGACGACATGTGTAGGCTGACACAAACGCCATGCAGTACAATGCACAGTGTACAATGATGTTTACAGAGATGTGTGAAAACAAAGAGAGGTGATTTAAAAGGGATGTGCTGAATGCTCTTAAGAGGAACCAATACTTTCTGAGGAGGTTTTTAAGTCGATGTCTGCAGGAAGGTGCACGATTGCCCTCGCTAGCCGGCACCAGAACTACCAGTCGGTTAAAAATGATTATGAGTATTTCTATTATTCTTGACCCACAATGTCCGTTAAATGTCTGAGCTGTAACATGGCCATCTGCCGCTAGCAGTGGCTGTAGCTCTGTTTAATGGGCCTGCTCTCCACGTTCTACCGCCCTGATGTAAACAGTGAACAGATGGCATCTCGTAGGAGCAGCACTGTTTGTTGGTATTGTGCTAAATTTAGACTGATTTGTGTGAGTGTTTTTTTTTTTTAACTTTCTTAAATGAGTTGCCTAGGAACATCCCTAGATGTCTGCATGTCTTTCTGTTGTTATGTCGGTCTGTCTGTAACTTTCTGTAACTGTCTATCTCAGAATCAGAATCTTACTGCCAAGTAGGTAAACACATACAAAGAATATGACTTGGTGTTTAAGTGCAGAAAGAATAAACATCAAAGTCGAATGAAGAAGTAAAAGGCTGATTAAACAGTAGTAGTACCCCTACTGTCAAGGAACTTACTATACATAAGATATAAAATAGTATCTTCACTCCAGTTCAGCTCAGGGCGTCCACCTCTTAAAAGAAGTTTCTTCATTGCTGCTGTTGTCCCGTGCTTTTTATTGGTGGATTAAGTCAGTTCCTTGTTAATATTACAAAGAGTACAGCCTTGACACTGCCTGAAATGTAGTTGAGCTGTATGATAATAATTGATTGACTTAGGCCCAGTGTCCACCTAGCGTTTTTTTCTGAGCGCCAGCGTCTTTTTTCAATTGTCTTCTCTGAGGAGAGAGCGTTCTCAGCAGAAAGCGGCCGCCTTGAGAAAAAGCCAACGACCTGCCTCTTTTTCCCCCGCACGCGCCGCCTTTTTTGTCTTGCAACCTTTTAGAAAGACGGTGTTTACGTCATCGCCGCTCTTTTCAAAATGTATGATAGTCCCTGTAGTTTTGCTGCCTACGGATCGTGTCTTGTACCCACATCCTCTTTGCTCCAGGTCTGATCCGGTAAAAAACGATCTCTAATATGAAACATGCAGTAAAACGTAGCGGAGCAGTGTCGGTCATACAGCAACAGTTGTCATAGAGACAGGACAGAGGTGCAGTGCTTTTCTTCTCAGCACAGAAGCGTCCCCGGAGTGGACAGCCAGCGCTTTTTTGCCTGAAAAAAACGCTAGGTGTACACAGGGCCTTATTGATTATCTTGGAGCATGTTACTACCACAACAGTCCTTAAGTGTCTGAACAGTCTGCTGATTGATGGGTTACCTCCAGATGAAAGAAAAAAATAAAAGTAAAAAACCCCATGCTCATTAGGAGAAGCAGTGCTGTGGATAATATGAATGTCACACCTCCCACTTCACAACACAGGCTTCATTAATCGCCCAAGTAGAAAACAAGTACAGCGCTGCACTATTAAAACCTGAACTACCAGAGACAAATGGACCTGCTCTTCCACTCTTTTAAACATTTAAAACTTAATGTAAACACTTCCAGTGGAGATAACCACAAACTGTCAGCCCCACTCTGCAATATTACACCAATAACCGCTGATAGAATGTAATGTGCTGCTCTGTACTACAGCAGTTCCCGACTTCCACCTGACATCCCCTGTTGCCAGATCGTGTCTCATGATCCTGAAGACTCACTGTAACAAGCACTTTTCCCACCTTTCATCATCAGCTTTAAAAGCCCATCTCCCTCCCTCTCTCTCTCTCTCTCTCTGCCTCTCTCCCTCTCTCTCTCTAGCTCTCTCTCTCTCTCTGCCTCCCTCCCTCTCTCTTTCTCTCTCTGTCAGAAAGTACCATCCGCCCACTCACACTGAGAATAGCTGCATTGTTCAGCGCTCACTTCTGTGCAGCGTCTGACTAAAATCCAGGAAGACGCGGCAAAAAAACAAAAAACAAGTGACACCTAGTCACATCACATTTCTAATTAACCGATCCTAATCTAGTAAGGGTGTTGTTTAAAAGATATCCTCAAAATATTATCTGGTCACATAATTTACGACCAAGACAAAGAAAAACTGATACGCACAGTGTAAATGAAGAATGAAGAGAAAGTCATACCTGGCTCCAAGATGTATCAAATAATTGCTGTGAAATCTGAATTAATAAGCAGGGAAAAAAAGCTTATTTTCCCGTTAACATTGCCCATTGTATTCATTTGGCCCAGCATAATGGTTACACTGTAACAGGTCCATCTGTTCTCAATACTAAAGTCTATTTGGAAGTGATCACTTAGGGACTAATAACCTGATGAGGGATATTATCTATTCAGGTAATTGCAGCTGTGCATGTGGTTTGAGACAGATGAGGTTTAAGGGGCTCTCTTCCAGCAATTTAATTTTGTACTTCAATAAAGTTGGTGGGAAGACAGATGAAGGCAAGGCAAGTTTATTAATAGAGCATCATTCATAGAAAGAGCAACTCAAAGCACTCTATAGAGTTACAAAAACAACAACTTTTAGATCATTATTGCGCAAAAATAAGACTTTAAAATGCAAAAACATATTAAAATATATGACCAACAACCATTGATTTGAACGTTTTATCTATTTTCAAACAAATGCCAACAACTCTCCTGCTGAAAGTCTTTCTCTCCTGTGGTCGCTTTAGTCAAGTCTTTCATTGTACTTCTATGTTTGTTTGTACTGAGGTGAATACGGTTTTAGCTCGTAGTGTAGTCACCTCTGCTGGCCAATAGTAAGCATGTATGTTTGTTCCACTTCTATTGTCCATACTTCACTATCTCTGAGGCGAAATCCACTTTTTGTGTGCACTCTAATGTCCTAATAAGACTAATCCTACACTTCCCATAATGCAACTCAAATATCTGTTTGTTACCCTGCAATCTGATGCTGTCATAGTAATCAGAAAAATTGATTAAACCTGGTCAAGTTAATCGTCTTATTGTGATAAAACATGGGGCGGAAAAGTGAAATTGTGATAGATGATCAAATATTTAGTAAAAAACTAAGCTGTTGCATATAAATGTTTGACTTATTTTGATTTTGTTTTACCTTGTATTTGGTTGTAAACATTAGTTGCTGTCTTGTAGAATGGCACTAACCAGTTCTGAGTCTGATTAATGAATCATCATTTATATTAATTATTGGTTTAACAGGTTGTGCAGGTTTCCCTGATTTGCTGATTTCAACTCTAATCCTTGTATCTTCACCAGGTATGCGTCAGCGGTGACAAACGGATCACAGTACTTCATCCTGCTCATTATCTCTGACGGCGTCATCACAGACATGGCACAGACCAAGGAGTCCATCGTTAATGTACAGTACCTCAGATTCACTATCATGTACTGCATGGCTTATTATTGAAAACACATTTACCAAGTAACCAGGAATGGGTGATTTTGACAGTTTAATCATCAGCAGCAGCCAATATTCATCCTGGGTAATTTATTTATAAATCATGTGAGGACCCCGGGTGGTCCAGCAATGATTGTCCCCTAATGGAAATTGTAATAAACTAACAAACAAACAATATGAAGGAGAGAATATGAAAAGCTGTGGAGCTGTTGTCCTCCTCTCTCCTTTCACCCATCTTCACTAATGAGCTGAGAGGATTAGGTTTGTTATCCTCCTCACTCTCTCTCTCTCTCTCCCCTATATCCCCCCTGAACCTCCAGATCCTGCCACATTCAGGTCTAAGAACTCTGCTTTCTAATGAGGGGTAAAGCGTGTAACGATTTTCATATATTTGAAGGCTCCATTGGCTGTTTTCGCTGCTCCGCATCACACCGCCTCTCCATGCCTCTCGCCGCCCGTGTGATATAACGCTATTGTAGAGTTGGATTCCAGAGTAATTATTTACTTGCCCGCAGAGGACCCATGCCCTCTTGTTTCTCAAGCAATTTGGCAATGCGTCTGATAACCACTGGAAGTTATGAAACAATGAAAAAAAAAAAAACTTTCATTCATCACTCAAACTGTACTTGGGCGGCTGAGATTTAATAAACAATATTGCGGAGTGGGGCAGCAGTTCAGCTGCAGCTCAGGGCGGACAGACGAAGATGTAAATGGGAGTCATTTTTAAGCTGTCTAAGCTCTGGGAGATTTAGACAAAGTTGTAGATGCATGAAATTACAAAACTCCCGAGCTGGACGGACGAGAGGCTTTATTAAAGCGGCTGGGGGGGGGGCAGATGGAAGTGAATGAATAAACCCCGTCTGTCTGAACAATGGTGTTGAATTTTGTCATTGAGCTTTCTTTCCGAGCACTGTGAGAGTACAGTGCAGTCATTTGCAGGGGGGAATTTTTCGGTCAGCCTGCTGCGTTTAAGATAGCAAAATGGGGGAAAGAAGCGAGCGTTGCTTCTTCTCCACCTTTGATGCATCTGTTTTGTACCCCTCCACCCTTCACAGGCCGCGTCTCTGCCCATGTCAATTATAATAGTTGGGGTTGGACCAGCGGAATTTGACGGTAAGCAGGGTGAAGATCCTATGTATGTGTGTGTGCATGCTTTTGTGTTGTGTGTTTATTTGCATGCAGTAATCCTTCTTCCTCCATCCTATCTTGCCTCCCACATGGTTCAGCCCTTCTTTTCTTCTCTTCCTCCATTCTCCTTCCTCTTAATTCTTCCCCTCTCCTCCTCCTCCTCCTCCCTCTGAATCTGAGGTTAAGTGGATGTGAACATTCTCATTTGTAAGGCCAGATGTGGAGTTTTTCTTGTTTGTTTTTAGCGTTTGTCTTAAAATGAACGATGGCCTCGTTTTCCACCTCTCTCCTTTGTTCTCATGTTAACAATTCTCGGAGCAGTCCTCTACAGAAAAACAAGCTCACTCAAGATGAGCAATTAGCCCGCAAAGTCAACAGGATTCAGGGATTATCACGCTTATGAAGCCAGGGTGCACGGTTGCATGACGTCCCAGCGGTGCACAGCGCTGGCTGTTACACATATTCTCGCATGTTTCCCGCCCACGTGCGCGCTTGTGTGCAACTCAGAGCCCGATGGCTTCACGCTCAGCGACGCAAATTCTGTGTACTCATGCCACGTTTGGCATTACCAACACTCAGAGGAAATGTAACCCAGTGGCACGCTAATGGCTTCAGCAGATTAAAAACACACAAACTGTGTGTCATGTTCGTTCGGCTCGGCTTTGACACGGCGATTTGAGTCTCCTGACAGGCTGTGACTGATGTGTGTTCCCTCCTGCAGAAATGATCGAGCTGGACGGGGACGAGGAGAGGATCTCTTCCCAAGGACGATATGCGGAGAGGGACATAGTTCAGGTAGAGACATGGCTGACTGGCGATGTGACTGGCTGCTCAGCAGAACGTCCCCAGAGAAATGTGGGATTTATGATTAATGGGAAAAGGTCACGGTGCTTGACCTTCTGCTCTTGTTCCTCAGTCTGCCATTTTTCTCTCCTTTTTGCTGTCTCACGCCTCTAAACTATGTCCACCCTCGTGCTCTGCGTCCTTTGCATTCTCTTCTAGCTGTTTCTCTGTCTCTTACCTGATGATTAAATCATCAACACTACCTGTCTCTTTTCTCATTTTACTCTTTCCTCCCTTCTACCTATGTTTCCTAATCCTCTGCCATCTTTTCCTTGTTTTGACCTCTCTCATTGTTTCTCTTTCTCTTTTCTCATCTCCTTTTTACACCCCTACCCCTCTCGCCCCTTCCCCCCTTTCTTTGCCCCAACTTTCCTTTTCCTCCTTTACTTTATTCCTCTCCTCTTCCATCCTCTTCTGTCTTCTCAAGTCTCTGTTTTCTCCCCTCTTCTATTCTCCTCTTTGTCTTCCTCTCCCTCTTCTCTATCCTCCTTGCTTCATATTTAGGTCTCTCCCTGTTCCCTCTTCAAACCGGCTTCATCTCTCCTTGTTCCCTCTCTTGTCCTCTCCTTTGAGGTCTACATTCCCTCCTTGTTTCTTCTCCTCCCTTGTTATTGTTTCATCTCACCTCCCTCCGCTCTCTTCTCCTCTACTTCTCTTGTTCCCTCTCCTTATTTCATCTCCTGTCACTCTCCCAGACCCCTCTCCTCCCTTCTTTAAATCTTTGAAAGGATTTTTCTGAGTTCTGGGAATGTTGTTGGGGTTTTTTTAAGCCCCAAAGTGCGACTGAGAATTAGGTGCAACTGAAATATATTTTTTATTATTTTGCATCTTGGTTCTCATATTTTTTGTCTTTATTGTTAAATCTCAGAATCTCTTTTTCGTTATACTCAGTCATTCTCGAGTGATGATGTGACAGTGAATGGGTTTCTTCTTGCAATGCTTTAATGGATGATCTCTCCTCTTCCTCTCCTCTCCTCTCCTCTCCTCTCCTCTCCTCTCCTCTCCTCTCCTCTCCTCTTCCTCTCCTCTCCTCTCCTCTCCTCTCGTCTCCTCTCCACAGTTTGTTCCTTTCAGAGACTACATCGACCGGCGAGGAAACCACATCCTCAGCATGGCTCGCCTGGCTAAGGAAGTGCTCGCTGAAATCCCAGACCAGTTCCTGTCCTACATGAGAACCAGAGGGATCAAACCCGGCCCCCTTCCTCCCCCTTACACCACCTGTCCTACACCTGCTCTCCACCCACTCCTTGCCAGACGGGTAAGCCGAATCTAAAGGCCTGTCTCTTCAGCGCCGGCCAGCTGACTCCTCTGGTCTGTCCTCTCCTCTTTCTGCTTCTTCTTCCTGCTCTTCACTGGAAGCTTTTGAGCACACGGCGGACCTCGCCAGCTCTCTCATGCTGCACTGTGGGGGGACGTTTTGCCATGAGCCGTGATCATGATGCGGAAAACCCAGAGTGGGACGCTTCCAAGGGACATTTCTTGTAGGTTTTGAAGGAGGAGGATCCTGGTGTCCCAGAAAGACAGAACAGGACTGAGATTGACCACTCGCAGCTTTCAGACCGTAAGGGTCCAAGCTTTGGAGCCCCTGTTTTCAAACACTGTTCATCTATTTTCGATTTCTCTTTCCACTTCCTCTATCTCTCACAATATCATCTTTCAATATATAAATGTTTACAAATCGAGGACTGGAGTGGGAGTTTTTTTCAGGAGGACATTTATACCGATCAATGTGAAAACCTTTCAGATTCCTATTTTTCGGCTGCAGAAAACTGGAAGTTGTGACTTTGTACAAAAAAAACATTTAGGCCCTGGTGCCATGTTCCTCATTACAGAGTGTTTTCTTTTTTTTTTTTTCAAATAAATGGAGCATGTGCTAGTTTAAGAGAAGCATGCACTGTCGTCTTGCACTCAGGGCTTTGTCCCTCCCACAAAACCCCACCAACACCAACACCACTGCCATGCCCCATTACAAGCCAACCCATCACCGACAACCTGAAATCTTCCCAATTTCTGCTCCGTCCACCTGCCTTGACTCCTCAGGTAGCTGTGCTCCCTGGGAGTCTGGTCAAATGAAATGCAGCAGGGACTTGAACCAGCCTTACTCTTTTTTTGTCGGATAACGTTCACAGGCACGGTGGGTTCTGGAAACGTGAATCTCCAAGCCCAGGCGTCAAAAACACACATCTCACAACCGAACCTGACTGTGTGTTAGCGTCTTTTTTTTTTTTTTGTGACTTATCATCATACTTCAGAATAATTTATTTGTTTTGTTTAACGTCTCTCTACCTCTCACGTGGTTTGATATTGCCAAAACGTTGTTTTAATACCGCCAATAACAACAAAGTGTTGGCGTTTCGGATTTTTGGTAAGTCTGTTGAGTTCACAGTTTTTACCTTTCTCACTTAGTTTTCATAAAATATCTGCCAAACATGTAGGTTGAGAATCACAGCACTTTGGTAGCTTTCAGATCAGGTGACTCACACTTATCTGTGCTAGCATCACACTGTGAATATGTGCACAGAAAACAGCTCTCCAACAGACCAAATTGAAAAGATGCTTCGTGAACATGAATCAGACTGTGAACACGCCTTTTAGTTTTGTCCAACAGCATTGTAACTTCAATTCAAAGCCAGTAATAATCAGTAGCCCCTAAGGTTTAGTAGCATGTATCTAATCATCTACTTGAAGGAACATGTCACCAGAAAAACTCAGTTTTCCTATCACATTACCACCGCATAAAGGCTTGAAAAGAATGTAGGTTGATACTGTACTTTTGGGATGACAGCAGCTTTTCTACACAGCTACATCCTCAGAATTATTTAGATATCTTCCGTTGGCAATTTAGCCTTTGTGGATAATGACAAATATTTAGTAGAGATTTAGTCGCAGATATACAGTATGCACAACACATACTGTATGTTGGCCTAGACTTGGCTCTTTCATATCCCGGTGCATGTGAACAGTAGGACCGACAACATTAGACGTCAGAATGGAGTTAAAAGACGGCATCGTTAGCTAATTTTTATATTTAGACATTTGAATTTAAATGCAGAAATTTCATAGATGCTAATAAAAAGTCTAAAACCCATCTGATGGAAGCTAACTGGTGCAGAGATAACATTTTTGGCCAATGAGCTCTTTCGCCCGAATCATTGGCTGTTTCTTCCTGCACCCAACCAAATGCCCTTTTAAGGTTATCCAACACTACTCAACAGAAGAAAACCAGAATGCTTCTGATACCAATACTTAGTCCTAAATTGACAGTGTCTGCGTTGTTAAAAGTTAGTCTTTTGTAGAATAAAAAAGTTGCAATGGATTCTTGTGGCAATTTCACATTTCAAAAGTGATTCAAAAAGGTTGCTTTAATCATTTCTTGTTTCCCCTATTTGGGAAAAAAAGCCCAGCATAAGTCCTGGCAGATCCTTAATACATACACACAATTAAAATGAGAGATATTCCTGTGTGAAGTCACTAAGCTGCTGTTGAAAGTTGGCTTTTTTGCATATTTTTTATGATGAAAGTGTGACAAAAGTCATAAGACTCTGAGTCTCAATAATCCTCTTTTCATCAGCAGTGGGATCCAGACATCTTTCTAATACTTTTTTTATGTAAACGGCACTCCCCCACCATTGGCTCGAGGTGAATTCTCCTGATTATATCCTGCTGTGTTCTCACATCAGCCCACTCAGACTTGCTGCGGAAAAAATACTCGGGGTCTGGCAGGAGAAACTCCTTGCGTTCACACATACAGCTCTTTCTGGAAATATCAGGAGTTTTTCAGAAGTTTTCTGCAAGTGTGTAAGCCCTAAATGTTAATGTGAACATTTTCATATCGAGCCTGCAGCACAATCCACTTAACCCTGTCATCAAAGAAGATAGATAGATAGATAGATACTTTATTGATCCGGGGGGAAATTCAAAGCATCCAGTAGCAGATTACAAAGACGTACATGACATGAAACATTTGTTATAAATTAACCACAAAACCGACGTCCCCCTCCCATACATATGTATAAACCCGAAAAAAAGATTTAAAGAATACCCCGAGATGAATCAAACTTAAACTGTGCAATTAAAAATAGACGTATACAAGAAAATGTACATAACCCGTGCAGGGATAAAAAATATATGTAATAATAATAAACAGTTGAGGAAAAAAATCTGTAATTAGACCTGAATATAAAAACATTAAAATAAAAAAGTGTTGACCTTCTGAAATTGTGTTGTTTATATATGTACAGCAATGTTTAAAAAGAAGATAGTGCAAAATTATCAAAAAAACAGACATTAAATAACAGCCAGTGCAAACATTAAAGGTGCGATTTAAATAATTGTGAGAACCATATGCACCAAGCATGGCAAAAAAAAGCGTTCATCGCTAGTGGAAGGTGATTAAGACTGGCCAAAAACAAATTTGTGCTTTTTATAGACTTAGCTGAATTATTTGGTCTTGAAATTGGGTCACCATCTGAATCCATTGTATCTGTTGTGATGCCAGAATAACTGAAGCTGCTGTTGTCTATAAAAAAAGAGCAAACTACAAACACTCCAGAGCCTCGTGATGGTCGGTATTTGATCTTAAAAGACTCAGTTATTCTGGGCAGTGTTCTTTGGGGACGTACTTTAAACAGGTAACTGCACTGTCACTTTTAGCCAAGTTTTCTGGGGTTGAAACTCTAATGCAACCCTGCAGTTTTGCCCAGTTATGTGCAAGCTTGATGACTTTAGGCAAAGCACAAACTCAGAAAAAGCTACAGACACCACACCCAGAGGCCCCTTTATGACTCATGTAAATGTGTGAAGAACAGCGTTTAAACATTTGACTCTGTACCTGTGCAAACTGTAGATCCTATCAGTACTCTTTGGGCCCTATTCAGTCAAGGAAACAAATCAAAACAAAAAGAAAGGTTTACAACATTTTTTCTAAACTTGCGCCTCAAAGTTATCACGTACTTCTCGGCTGATGATGCTTCGTTCAAACGTCTACTTATAAACTGCTTGTGAGATATTTTCTGAGATATTTATACACTGTACAAAATGTTTGCCTTTTTTGTGTAATGGTCAATATACTGTGTATGTAATGCTGCTTCTTAACTGCTGATATAACTATAACATTTTATACTGAGGCCTGTAATCATATTTAAATCATGACTAACAGGCCTTACTCATGTTTATACATCAGTTATTCATATTTAAATCATGAACGACAGGCCTGTATTTTTGTATAAGCGAATGGTTTAAATAATAATGTTGTTTCATGTGTGCAAGATGTTTAAAAGTAGACCTGGTGAGCAAGTTCACTCTGTAGCAACATTTCTGCCAAATTGGATTTAAATGAAAAATGTAGCATGTCATTGTTGACTGAGATTCACTCCAGAGAAGCCGCTCATTATTCAGTTTGACTGAATAGGGTCCGTCAGTGTTGGGGGGGGGGGGGGGGGGGGGGGGGGGGGCAGGTGGTCTGATAGATTTTTTTGTACTCTTCTGTGTTGTCGTATCATTGCGGGAGCCCGTTCAGTACGACGGTGGGGGATGTTGAATTGCACAATGTAGCACTGGTCTTTAGTCTGGAGCTGGACTGGAGCAACACTAGCCTGAAACAAATAAGACCAGATCAGGCAGGAACAGTCTTTTTATATATATATGTATATATATATATATATATATATATATATATATATATATATGTTCATGTGTAAATATTGGGTATATAACGTGTGTATGTTTTCCAGAGAGTTGACTTTTGCAGCAAACTGCCAGGACTCTGAGACTCTCCTCCTGAAACACAAGGCAGGGCCTTTCATTTATTTATCACGACAAGATGTCAACTTCATCTTACACCCACACTCTCTTATATACTGTACATCCAGTACATGTATTTGTATATGAAACATGCATGACACTTACATAACAAGCTGACGGCTGAGTGAAGATGAAGAGTTACTTTGCTTGTTTTCTCAGAGAAACAGTGTTTTCACAGATGAGGTGTTAATCACAGTATAAAGCACCTTTTAAATGCTGGGTTTCTAAACACTTCCTGTCCTGTGAATGCTCGTTGAGCTCCAGGATGTCACCTTCTAAGTAGAATTCTTTGGATCAAAAACTTGGAGGCCACGCCACATGGATGATTTAAAAGCTGAAAACCACAAAAATCTTAATCAAATGCTGCATGCTTACATTTTTTGATTGGAGAAAATGTTTAGGACTGGTCTTTATCTTGGTTATCAGAATCAGAATCAGATTTATTGGCCAGGTATGCTTACACACACAAGGAATTTAACTTCGGTGAACTGTGCTCTCTTATGCACAGGTACAAAATTAAATATCAACAATAAACATAATAAGAAAAGACTAATATTTACATGACTAAATATGAAACAGTGCAGTGGTGAATAGTGCAAAAGACGCTGAAGTAACATGATAAGTAAAATGCAGTAAAATGATCATTACACACATGAGGCAGATATGATTTACCCTTTTTGCCTTTATTAGATAGGACAGCTGAAGAGAGACAGGAAGTGTGGGGAGGAGAGAGAGGGGGAACGGCATGCAGCAAAGGGCCGAGGTCAGATTCGAACCCATCACAGCCACTGCGACGAGTACTAAAGCCTCTGTACATGGGGGCACCACATAACCGCTAGGCTATCAGCAATGTTAGATTACTTTAAGTTTAGATCAAGATCCAGCGAACCTATGGCACACCATTGTTGGGCTATGACTCACGTTTTTTGAAATTCAAATATTCTTTGCTGAGATTATTATAAACATTGGTTATGAAAATAAATTGACAGTTTGTTAAGCCCTGCCCCTTCATTTATTATTTTTGCTCAACCTGCAAAAGCTTTCAGTTCTCTCACAAAGTCCTACAAGTTCAAAACGTTCAAAAGTTACCTCTTGATGTTTCAATAGGAAATAAGACGGCACAACCCCAGGCTATTTAAAGCAACAATATGTAATTTTATCACCTTAAAATAGTCTATTAATGTCTATTTAATAGTAATATCATTTTCAACGTCTGTTTACTGCAGTATGTAACTTTGTTACCAGCCCGAGGACTCACACTCGAGCCTTCAGTTTTGAAAAGCAGCTAGAAAGCTCTGTACTGTTTGATACTGTGTCTGAGGCTAAGAGGGAAGAGGACGGTGACCGATTGAGTTAAAAATAGGAAAAAGAGAGAGTGAGTGAGCCAGAAGTAGTGTTTTACACCTGTTCAGTTTTACAGTTTTACAACAGTGCAGAGACCTTCAGGTGGGCGCCAAAGCACTCTTAACCGAATTCCTACATATTGTTGCTTTGTTGCTTTGCGGCTCTAGTGTGTGAAATCACTGTTCCTCTGAGGCTGTGTCGGTGTAGAAGTGACAATCAAAAGCATTTATTGTGTAGGAGACTACAAGGCGAAGAAAAACAAACAACATAACTCTGCGTCGCGGTCCGCCATATGAGCTTTAATGAAGTAGGCTCACAGCTCGCTGCCTCCCACCGCTCATCCATTCATCCATGTCACTCTGCCAAGGCGGTACGGTGTCAGCATGCCCGGCCATATGAACGCCCACGTTATTCTCACACATACAACATCAAAGCTGTTTACTGTACCTTATATGATTAACAACGTGGTTTAAACGAATGCTCGTGATGAATATCCTGTTTTATCCTGATGTTTTTTATAGCATGCATTCAGTTTGCATGTGTAGAGTTTTCTAACGGAGATGCACCCGTGGGTTTTAAAAACTAATTGTAATATGACATCTTCACGTGTTGTTTCAGAGTATTTTAGACGACTTGTTTGCCTTAAAAAAATCTCACTGATCAATCTTGGAATTGTGCAATGCCTTCAGATGTTTTCATTCTTTTCTGTTTTTCTTTTCTTGATTATTTTTGGTACAATCATGCACAGCCACTCATCCGACTCAATTCAGCAGTTTCCTCTCAGACCCAGCGGTTGAAGCGCTGCGATGGGAGGATGATCTGGAAAGATAAAACATTTTGAATCCAAGGAAAGAAACAGAATTCAGCCTCATACAGCCATGTTTAAAGTTACTACAATCCATACTTTATCTTAAACTGAAACAGATTAACCTGCTCAAATTCATGTTTATCAAATCTTGATTTCATCAGTCCTCATGTTGGGATCTTTAAAATGTGATTTGTGGCTTCTGCATGATGCTTGTGACTACACTACAGGACCCCCTCAGTATCATGTCCATTAAAACATGATATCAATTCAAATCAGTGATATTGTGATACAGCACAGGTTTTACTGTTCTAATAGGAAATATGGAAGCCACTAAAGATTGATTTAAAATGACTATTTCTGTAAGAATTAAAGTCTTTCAATAAATATTCATATCAAACAGTTTTTTTTTCTTTTGGTGGTTTGTCACTTAGAGACAATATGTATGTGGTGAACTTGATTCAATTTACATCATATATTGGCTTCCTTAACACAATCTATGTATACATTTTTTCTCTCACTTTTGGCTACTTTACCTTCTATAGGAAAAAATAATTTTGTCAGGAAAGGATGAATGTGTTCAAACAGAGCCAGCACACTGGAATAGACCTACTTCACATCATTACACCTTTTATGAAAGTAGACAATCATTGTCATTTTCAGCCTCAGCATATTAAAATCAATAACTTTTTTGATCATTTTCTTACTGTTAATAAAAGGTAACAAGATCCGCAGACCAAGGAGCTCCATTTCAAAGGATTTATTGTGTGTGACAGTTTGAGCCAACATGTTCTTCCTCAGACCAAACAGGAGCTCCTTGGTGCGGCTCTTGTTTGCTTCTTTTCACCTTTCATGAAAGGGATGTGCTTTCTTTTTTGATTTTTGACAGTCAATTAAAGCCATAAAAATGCCTAAAAAAAATTAATCCATAACAGGTTCTTACTTCTCTTACCTTTGACAGAAATCTTTGACTACAGCTGATATTTATATGGTTTGATTTTGAAAAGGCTTTGTAGTTCCCCTGTGCAGTGTAGTTTTCAGAGAGTGTAAGTGATATAGAAAGAGTCGGTGCTCTGGTTAGTACTTGTGGCTGCAGGTCGGTGTACAGGGACTGGCTGTGTTTACAGTAATTAAAGAACATGTCACTTTGTGCAACACTATGGCTTAACAACAATGGAGCTTTAGGGCACAAAAGAGTGCATTTCATCAGGCTTTGGATTAACAGATGATTCATGTCGGTTGGTTTTTGTCTTTTTTTTTCTTTGGATTTATTGACAAATATGAATAATACGTATGTTTTTGTGAGTCCTTTAAGCCTGCAATCAGGTACAATCAGGAACATTAACAACACTGTTATCATCCTAAGATAGATACATAATGACAGGAACTGATGAAGAAATAGAAGTCATAAAAACAACGGGGGGAAAGGTTCACTTTCATCTGCCTAAATATGTTCTTTTATTCCTGAGAAATACCAATTGACCAAAAGTGGGTTATTATAACTACGACTGGACTGAGATTCAAAGTGATTCATTTGACTGCACAATGAGATTTTCAACCCGGAAGCACTTAACATGTACAGGACAAGAAAAGTCATGAGACACCACTTTGTCCCCAGGGGTCCGTCAAAATGGACCAATCCCAAAGTTCCTCACAGGGGCTTTAACAAAAACGCTCCTTTCTCAATGTTTCCTTCCTCTTTAGTTGCAGCACAGAAAGAGTTAAGTTCAGAGCGTCATTGTTACGCAAATGTCTGTTCATTGCAGACATCAGTGCAGGAACATTGCTACACATTAGAGGCACGGTGACAGAGATGATGTGTTGAAAAGGCTGCTTTCACTTATATAGAAGTCCTCTGAAGAACAAAGCTTCACAAACTGCTTCCTTAAAAGGATCTGCAATTGGACTCCAGAATCTTTTATACTCTTGTGCGTCATTACTCTCTTTAGTATGACGGTTATGATTTGGTCTTCTTTTAGATTTTAGTTTAGATTTGTAATTTCTCATCCTCCTGTGTCTCTATGTTCTTTGTGTATTGTTACTGTTCTCTGTGTGTCTTTAGTGTCTCCTGTTTTATTTTGTAGTCTTTGTCCCCAGTGTTTCTTGTCTTACTTCCTCCCTTTGTCTGGTTTCCCTCCATTTTGATTTCCCTGATTGTCTTCTTCTGTGTCTGATTACCCCTGTGTTTATTTAGTCTCAATGTTCCCTCCCTCTTCTTGTAAGTTCATATGTATACCTACCTAATGGTGCTTTCCATTTACCTTTCAAACTCGGATCTCAGAGCTGGGAATGACGCAACACCCGAGTTAACCGCATTCCAGTTGCGAGTCAGACAGGCAACATGAGCACCTCCAGGAGTACCTTTGTGTTGTTAGCTATGTGATAGTTTGCTTTCCAAAATTACATGACAACATGTCCCAGTAGAACTTTCACAATACTATCGGTGGGATTGATTTAATTACACAAAAAGAGGATTTAGCTGCTAATAAACACAGTTACAACTTTGAAAACACTGTTAATGCACATAGCGGCCATGTTGGATTTGAACTCCGACTACTGAAGGTCCTCCAAGTTGACGACTCTGATACTCAAACTCTGAAATTCTGACTTCCGAGATCAAATGAACCTTGCCATAAGATCTGTGCTGTTACTTTGTGGCTTCTTGTGTTTTCCACATTTTATGGATTTTTTTAAGTTTTGGACATTTTTTGGACTCTAAAGAAACTAAGCTTTGTTTTTGCCATATGCCTTTTTGTTTAATTAAATATTTTGCTTGTCTGCACTTGGGTCCTCCTCTCCTCTTTGTTTTTTGACAAGCACGACAATGAGCCCAGTAGTGCAAGTCGCTAGTGCATTCAGGAAGATTTAAACAACATGCAGGCACACCAAGAACTCTGCTTTCATGAAAAATGGTTTATCCAACTCTCAGAGTAGTAAACAGTTACTAGTGTTTCCTGACTTTCGGTGATAACTAAATATATCTCCATAATCTCAGCGATAAAAGAAGTAATAAAAACAGGGTCTGTGTTTCGACTCTGTTGGGTTTTCTAGCTTCTCCAAAGAGTTTGAATGGGGTTTGAGTTAATGAAGTTTTCACCAATCAGGGCTGTCATACACTGTGCGGTTTGTCACTCCCATTGAGCTGTGTGGAGTTAACAATTGAAGGATTCCTCAAAGGCTTTTTACCTTTTACATTAGGTGACACTGACAGTCTTTGAACGATCACATTTTATGAATCTCTGCTTCATTATTTAGTGCCTTGTGGAGCATCAGAAATAAGACAGTAGATGACTTTTCTGGGACGGAAAAAATAGAACATTGTGGTACAATCTGCTTCGATGGTGCAGGACATCAGACCTCCCTTTTTTTGAAAGTTTTTGTGTTCCATATTTTATTCAGACGTTTTCTGACCGACCAGAAAGAGATGCTCTGTGTGTGAGTTTTATGCCTTCTTCTTTTGATGAGCAGTATTTTCCATGATTAAATTTGAGGCGTTTCTGCTTCATTATCAGGCACAGATGTTACTCGCTTTCAAAATAGCAAGAAAACAATCGATTGATGATGATGTTGGGGAACTGATCTGACATACTTACGAGCGTGGGCTGCCTCCTAACAAGTGACAGCGTGCTAATTACAGCCGGTAGACTTTTTTTTTTCCCCCTCGTCTTCGCTCTAGTCCTGTCCAAGATTTTAATGAGCACTCTTTGCTGTCTTCTCTGTTGCTTCATCTTTGTGTGACTTTTAACTTCATTTTGTGTTATTATATTTTTATGGTCTCCTCCCACTTAGAGCTATAATCAGAAACTGTAATTGGCACTGTAAACCAGAAACCTGACACCCCACACATCAAAGGCTTTTAGTATGTACAAGTTGCATCACACAAGCAAAGATGAGATATGAACTGCAGAGAAGAAGTTTTTACTAAAGGGTGCTGAAATGCCATGGTGACTAAGTGAAGTTATTATAGAAACCTTTGATGAAATACATTCAAGATTTGTAAGCATTAATAGAAAATATGAGAGCTCTTTATTAATATACACTGAACAGCTATGAGCACATCAAAAAGGTAAATGTCAAATCTTTTAATGAAAACAACGAAGACATAAATCCTGAATACAATGAAAGCCATCATTTATAGGCCAAGTGTAGTGATGCTTTTTCAGGGTCTGTTTTCCTGCTGCTGGATTTAAATATTTTAAGCTTTTAATAAGCTTGACGACTTCAGACACGTAACAATTATAAAAGTAATGATGCTGATAAACGTTATTTCTATAGCACCTCATGCACCTGGGGGATAGTTCAAAGTGTTTTACAATAAAGTGAAAAACGGGGAATAAAACAAGACAGACAAATTAAAAGAGCAATGACTATGCAATAAAACCAACCGAGCTATCAGATTTACAAGGTTCCAAAAGCATGAACAGTATTAAGCTTGGAAAAACAAAATATATATATACTGAGAAGAAAGGAATGCATAAAAACAATATCAAGTATAAAGTATTAAAGGTGAGCAAGCCCTCTCAGTAATCGAGGCAGGGTCATCAGATCTCATCATTCTCTCAGTGATACTAGATGATAATATATGCCTGATTTTCTTGTATTTTTCCGTATACCTTATTTGATAAAGTATGACTGGACTAATGCGTTCAAGCTACATGATCAGCATCTCTCTTGTCAGATTTAAATTGTGAAAAGCAAAATTCATCTTTTAACTAAACAGCTCAACAGTGAAGTGTAGTTTCTAAGTGAATTAGCTTTTAATAAAGATTTTTCTGGATTGTTTTTTTAGCTGATCATACTGTATGTACGAGTAGTATGTGGTGTGTAATTTGAAAAGGTCCGAGGATTATTCCCTGTGGTACTCCATGTTTGATTGCAGCAGTTTATGAAGTAAAATCTCCAAAAGTAATAAACTGGTTCTGTTGGTTTACAATTAATTATAAAACTAGGTCTTTGTATATTGATTTATAATATTGCACATAAACCATGCCAGCTGCTTCCCTCTTTCATTAAGATAATTGTCTCAGCAATGTAGTCATTACACTGACATGAAACTTGCAACATGAAAGGCAAGAGGAAGATTTCCCAAATGTCAAACTATTCTTTGAATAAAAATAATAATGGCATGATAGTATCAAACAGTATTATCAAAAATCCATGCAATCAAAACACGTGTACATTTGAGCAAGTCAACTTAATGGATGGATGATAAGAATAAAATAAATAAACAACTGGAAAAATGAATGAACTGCAAATATACCATAACACTTAAAATCTTCCAAATGTAAGAATAATACTATAGAATAGAAAAAATGTCAATTTTAGGGATAAAATACATCTTGAATATACTGCACAGGGAGGTTGAGGTGCTATCTATCAAATGTTAATAACAACCAACTTTACTCCCAAGCGAAGGCAGAAAATGTGTTTCAGAGTTGAAGCTTTTTTATAAATCAGGTCAAGTTATTTTTACACAGCTCCATCAGACTGTTTCATGTTATCTGACAGAAAAAAATAAGTTTTTAATATTCTCCTCTCAAGGACTCACACGAGAGCTCCTCTCACTTGGGGGACCCCTGCATTGAGCCCTGAGACGGCAAAGCAATAAAGCAGACTTGAACAAGCTCAGCATGAATCTATTATCGCTTGAGCCGATACGGGGAGCTACTCAAGTCTCCGAGCTGCCGTTAATGTCAGTTTTTATTTCCCTTGCTTCCCCTTAATAAGCTCATCAACTTAGAGATGCCTGCATGCTGAAATAGTTGCTGATGAGTAATGGAATCAGGAATGGTGTGTAAAATTTTGATGACGTGCACCTCAAAAAGCCCTCAGCCAGCACACAAACACAGACAGACTCTAGAGGAGGCAGCGTCTGTCCACTCCACTCAGAAAGTACAGGGAAATAACGTTCTGGCACGAATGAGGCATAGTCTTAGGGTGAATATGAAACATCTCTGCAGCTATTCTTAGAAGTGGATGGGGTAGTGTTGCTAAATATAACTGGATCATTTTGTGCCTGCCTTTCTATTTTTACACAAGCTGAGGCCTTCCTGGGCTGTTATGGTCTTTTTTTAGACTATTACGTAATAAACAGATCTCAAGGCATGATGCAATACAGTAACACAGAGTCAGACCCATAGGGAAGAATTCCATCATCCGATATAAAGGAAGAAATCTGCTCTTATAAAGAAGATATATTATATTTTAAAGAGAGACATTGGGGAAGTAGTGTGGCTATTTTTGCAACAAAAATGACTTAAATGTGATGCAATCTCGACAGGATAAAAGAGGCAAAAGAACAATGTGTCAGCTCGTTGTTAGCTCACATGGTTGACAGGTAAGGAAAGGTAATGAGTTATTCTTTGGGGACTCATGTCAACTTGAGTATGCAAGAAAACACAAGAGTCAAGGGGAAAAAATGCTGATTTTCAGCATTGAACTATGCGCCTTGGGAAAGATAAGATTCACTGCTCGTTTTCATATTGGGAGAAGCAAGTCAGCAGAGCCTCTCCAGTCTCTGCATCCAAGATGTCGCACAGACGCACAGCTACATGAAGCCTCAATCAGCTAAAATGGAGAATGTAAATGTGACAGGGCTGTAGAGCATAGTGAAGAGATGTGACTCTGTTTCAAAGCTTACATAACCCTTACACAGATCAGTGTAAACGCCTGGATGCATATTTTTAACAATGTCAATGTGGATGGGACACACTGTCAACAAAACTGCATAATGAGAAATTCAGTCCTCTGATGTTTACATCCAAGAGAGGTTTGTTGATGTTAAATATTTAGCCATTTATCTTTTGACTGCTTAATTTAAATAACATTCAATTGATCCCCCCCCCCCCCCCCCTTCCACCAGTGCCTTCAAATATCCAAGGCTAGTTTTAGTATTTTAGTTGTATCTTCTATGAAGACAAAGTAAGGCTATGTTTGCTGTTGAAAAGCAGAGTTAATCTTTCAACTCCACCATCTTCTTACCCCTCCATGCTTGAAATTTAAAGACATCAGAATGAGCACTTTATCTTTCAATTCCACCATCTTTTTACCTCTCCTGGCTCGAAATGTGACTATCCCAGGCGAAGACTTTACAGATGATTGTCTGCTCTCAACAGAATTGCTGTATGACACTTGTACAACTGTTTTACTTCTGCAATAAGCCAACCATCCCCGCACAAGAGAGAAAAAGGCCTAAAAATAGGTAAACTATGGACCACAACAGGAGGACATCTTCTGACGGCATGCTCAGTGTGGTTGAATGTTATATTGTCGTAGGCCTACCCTTCATCCAGTGTTGCAAATTGTACAAAATGTATGGTATCTAGAAGACATTTAATTCTAGTGCTTCATTGATCAAAAACAGTATTCCATGGTCAAATAACAAACTTGCAAAGTCAGGTAGTGTAGGCCCTTCACAACAGCTAACGTTTGTAGCCCTAAACTAAACAGTTTGCTAGCTTACATAACACTGCTGTTGAATTACCACTAGCTTGCTAACAATGCTGTTTGCTGGTAACATATTGGCTAACTAACATTAGCATCAAACTTAAATTTTACCAGCTAACAATAATGTTAGGTAACATTACCACTACCTAGCTAACATTACGTTCTGCTAGCTAACATAACCTTTTTCAAGCTAATACTTTTTGAACAGCATTACCACCAGCTGGCTAACAGTTCTATTTGCTAGCTAAAATCTCCTGTTTGCTTGCTATCATCACTTTTAGATAACATTACCACCATCTAGCTTATGTTACTTTTTATTAGCTAACATTGCTTGCTGACTTTGCTTTTAGATAACAGTAGCAGCACCTAGCCCTTACCTCGCTAACATAACTGCTCGTTCACATTATGTTTTGCTTTTGAATCATGTTGTGCAAAATTATCAAATAGTGTTTGCTGGTGAGAGGTGGAATGATAACTGCTTTCAGAGGTAACAAATGTTTTGTTTTAGCTTGAAATGTTGCCTTAATTAACTATTTGTCTGACCCCTGAAACAAAACAGCATTTTAAACTCCCACCATGTCTGTGACCTGAGGGAAGTTACATGATTAGCAACTAAAGAAATAGATATTTGTCAGAAAAGCAGTGCCAACTGTCCTCTTTATCTGTTTTTTTAGGTAGCCTATTAGTCGTAACACTGGCTAAGCTTATACTATGTTTGTGCTGTAGGCTTCAGTCTGTTCCCTACAACAAACTTATTTAAAACACTGTCACGTGTACCATTGCATTAGGGGCCAATGCGACTTTTAATGGTGTATTTTACTTATGTTACAGGCAAATAAGGCTTATTACTTTGATAGCAGTGAAACACTGATTTTATTCAGTGATCTAAATAATCAACATTCTGTGTCAATCCCAGAGAATAACAGAGCATATTTCCATCCTCATAATCATCAACAGTTATTTAGTATTCATTACAGGAGGCAGGGGTAGTGGGCAAAATAGATGAGAAAGTTCAGCAGCATGTCACGATGCATTTTAATTCAGAGGTCTGTCTCTACTTTTTCACCAGCCAGCAGAGAAATTGTCACTTTCTCACTGTCACCCTGCTCTCATTATGTCTTGTTCACAGGCACAGTTGAAAGTTACGCTGTTATAAACCAAGCAGGATGAGAGACAGTTGAGGAACCATACAATTAAATAACAGCACTCAGTTATAAAGGGCTGATATTGAAGAGCGTAATCCAATCGGAGGAGAGATTTCGACTCACAAAAGATATTCACAGGAGAATGATTTTCCCTTGCCTCTGTCACCTGACCGCCAGCCTGGACACAAGGACAAATCACAAGGTGCTCAAGGGACCAAAACATCTATTACACATATTAAATGAATTCAAAGCCATTTCTTCTCTCTAACTCTAGTTTTTATTGACTCAAAATATCCAAAAATACACACCAAAAGAGGGATTGTTTTTTTGTAAAATGCTCTGTAATATCTAAGTATATCCTTTGTGCAAAATGAGATGAACAAGTGAGCAATAAATGATTAATGGTCAATTTACTGGTGGCCCTCTGAAATATTGAGAGCGAGAACTCAGCCATGAAATGCAATGTAAATGGATCTATTTATAGTGTAGCAGAGGAAGTCATGTGGAAGAAGCTGGTCCGGGTTGCCTTGTTCATATAGCTTTTAGAGGCAAACGACAGGGGAGAAAAGAGGGCAAAAACACACACACTACACCCACATTTGCATGTAAAGCCACTTTTTCTGGGGACATTAAACTTTCAGACACACAGCAGGAATAGCAATAAATAATTTCCACATTGAGAAAGACGGAAAGCCCCAGCTCAACTCCCATGTGCCCTGTAGCCTCCCACTTCGATTCAAGCCTCCACACTCCCTCCCTGTGCCCTCCCCTCTCGCGTTGTCTCGTGGGATTGTTTGGGAGTGAAAAGGAAGGGAAGTGACATGTTAAAACCGCTTTTTGTTAATTCTGAGAGGAGGGAGCGTTTGGCGGGGTGTCACAGCAGCTGATGGGAGCAGAGAGCATGTGTCAATCGGTGGATTTCTGGATGACTAACGTAACACAAAACCCCAAATCCTCGGCTAACAGTAATGAAATATGACTGTGTTGCAACATCAGGGGAAAAGCCAAGAGAGGTTTTATTACTTTATACTATATTACATTATCAAGCAATGGAAGTTGGATTAGAAATATATTACAAGAACTACATGACAGACTTTAATATATGATATATACATATACAGTACATAAGCAGGCGTTAAAATGTAGTTTACTGCCTGCGTTTAAGAAATGTAAAGAAAAACCAACCCCTTTAGCTATTTTTTTATGTAGTAATATCAATATGTGGCTGCATCTAACAATTCCAATTATGTTTATAGTTATGATTGCTTTATAGTGGAAAAATATGCTCATTCTCAAGAGGCCAATGCCAGACACCTTATTTGGTTTAAAGCCCAAAGATTATCAGCTCACATTTGTTGAGGCTGACTCAGCAAATGTTGGTCATTGTCCTTATGAAGTGACTTAAATAATTGATCTTTTATCTAAATAATAGGGATGTGATGATAACTCATGATACAAATCATGATTCTGGGTTCATAATCCAATTTTATCACATTTTTTCTACAATTTTCTAATTATTATAGGGACATAAGATTGGACTATATTTATGGATGTGTCGTACATTCATCAGTTTCACCTCCTGTCTACCACCCCGCTTTAAAACGACGCCTCAAAATCAATTTCTCAACCTCAAAATCTTCACTTGCTTCTGCCATGGCTGTGCGCCTCTCCTCTTCAGATACTGACTGCGAACAAGAGAAGCCAAAACCAGAGAGTCCTCTGGGGATGAATAAAACCCTCTTGCAGTATATACCCTACTAAATCGTTGCCCATAAATCATACACTTTCTGTTGATGCTCTACTACTCTATTCACTGCTGGTAATATAATGTGTAGTTCTACTTCTGTTTCCACCACAGGAACTCTCCACTGGGCCTTAGGAGTTTTGGAGATATTCATTGGGTTTCCCACCAGGAGTCTAGATAAACACCAAAAAGTTACCAACTCCAGGGGAAGCATTTCCTGGAAGTACAGGGACTTTTGGGGTATGATTAGGTTTTTCTTATTCGTCTATTAGTCGCAGCATTCAGAGGCCAAGATGACTTGAAGTATTTTGATGTGATTTTCTACCATACAATGCCTTAAATATTTAGGAGTCAGTTGCCATCAATTTCACCGCTGTAAACCAGTCAGCCCAATATGCAAAATAGGGTTTGGTTTTTCACACTGCAGTAGACTTAATAATCTGATCCTCACAGGTCTTAAGACCATGGTTAAAACAGCAGACATTAATGGGCTGTAGCCTACTTTTTAGGCCCTTAAAAAAGCCCCAGAGCCCTCAAAGTCTTGGGTACTTTCTGTGGAAACACAGCATTTGTAAGTAGCTCCCCACTCACTCATACTCACCAATTATAAAAGTGACACTCATCACGAAAAAAAAAAAAAAAACCCTCACTGTGTGATAAATAATTAAGGATTCAGGGTAATTCCAGCCTGCTTAATCTGATGTCACTCACCAGAGCCATAATTAGGGTTTACTATGACTGTATGGTCGGCTGTAGTAGATGTTTCAAAGTGCCAAACTGCCATCTACTGGCTGCTGTGTTCACATGCAAGTGACTGTACACATCTTAGTCTTAGATCTGCTGCTATAACAGCATCCACTCCCTTGGTGTCAGGTTTTTTTTAAGGTTTTGGCCACCGGGATTTAGTTCAGAATAAATAGCCTAATTAATGTCTAAATTAACAGGGGTCGGGAAAAAAGGTCTGGCCCCCACTCCCATGAATCTTAGGATGGGCAACATGGATTGAAAATGAAAATTTGGCTTTATTCTTTTCATTTAATGCTTTTTGTCCAATCTTAATAAAGAGGAGTAAAACACTGAGGCTGCTAAAACAAAGTCTGAGAGCAGAGAGGTCAACACTGAGGTGAAAAATTAAAATGGTGTCGCAAAGTACCCGGACAAAAAATGATGTGAATTGATCAAAGGAATTTTTCAGTTTCACCTGAAGAGAGTTCAGTCCAGACGGCTAAAGTGAATGGAGCCGGGTTGTTCATGTGAGTGGTGTGAAAAAACTAAATGGCGAAAAGACGATGAAGACGAAGGACGAGGAATCAAAGCAAGGAATCAGGAAAAGACAGAGGCTTATTTTATAGTAACGCAGAAAGAAGACGTTGAAGCTCAGGTTGTGGATGGTTGATTTTTAAATCACTTCATTAACGGTGTTCAAATGGCTTAATATTTTGGTTTCGGTAGTTGAAACCAATTCACCTGTACCCACACACGGTGGTTTGCAGCTGTGATTTTTTATTCATGAGATTTGTAATAATTTTGAGTCTATTTATGCTACATAGTTTTCACATCAGAAGAGTTAAAAACTTAGAAATTAGACAATTTCTGAGGGAAGCATCAGCTTTTTCGACGACTCAAGACTCGCCTATAGTTCCTTTTCTGTGATGAGGCCTCGTCATGGGTGGCACACTTTGTCTCTAAAGGCTCAAAAACTGCACAAAATCATCACACACAAGCTATTTCTAGTGAAGTAGAGCATGAACAGTGGATTTACCAAATATACCAAATCTATAGTTTAACCCTATTAAACATCATGAATATTTTGCATGTTTAATTTTATTCCTTCAGCAGAAAAAAAAACCCTTTAGTCTGTTTATAGAAGTGTCCTTACCGTGAAGGCCCTTCACAAAATGTGACAGTTCTATATCTATGATAGATCCCTCTTATTGTAGCTGCTGCACTCTGAAGTAAGGTACAGATCCAGGGAAAGTGTTGCTATCTGCAGCTGAGCTCTGAACAGATAAACACAAAGCTTTATCAGCAACTTTGTCTCTCAAAATAACTTTTTTCCCGTGCAGGAGAACTGTGTGTTTCTTAGCAGAGTGAGGTAACTGCATGGGAACAGTCCACCTGTCGCCCGGTGATATAAGGAGACTAGAGACTGACACCTGACTCACTTTATGCTCCTGAAACAGTCGGGACATACAGACGAGATGAGAGGCTTCTGGCTGCTGTTGGTGCTCGTGGCTGCGGCCTATGCTGATGAGAGGCTCTTCATCGGGTGAGTTAGTCTGTGCACACGGTGTGAGGAGGAAATTATTATTAATATGAACTTTGTCTCTGAATAGGAGAGAAATGAGATTATAAAGACACTGATTTCAAAGATAGCAAGGGGTTTGAAAACCTCACTCATCACAATGTAATCAAATTATTGCTCCTTTTTTGTTTTTGTTAATTTCAAGAACACAGATATGTTATGAATATCTCAAAGTGTTCTCCCATTAAAATCTGTTGCTTCCCATACATCCATTATTGACTGTTTCAAACAGTAAGCAAACAAAGAAACAAACATTCTGATATGCCTGGTGTACTCTTTGTAGCTGAACCGTTTAAAACATCTTAAGCATTTTACCAAGTCCTTACACAAAACTCCAAATAAACAAACTAAGGTACCAAACGCCTCCCTGTGGAACTCCCTCCCTAAACACATCTGAGACTGTATCGACCTGCCACCATTAAAATCCCTGATCACAACCCACCTTTTAAGCATTGCTTCTGATGCTAACGTTTCTTTTTCAACCATTGTTTAGTTGTGTTTTTTTCCTTTTGATTTGCTTTGTATTTCTTTTAAAGTCATGTGACTCTGTAAAGTGTCTTTTGAGTATTTTGAAAAGCACTATATAAATAATTATATATTACCGTACTATACGTATTATTATATGTCAGAGGTACAACATCAACAAACTCGGGGAAAAACACAAAAATAACAACAAATTAAAGAAACATTTTGTTACGGATGAAATCAATTAGGGGTTGTAAAACAATGTAACATTTGAATCACTGCTGCCTGGGTTTAGTAGCCTCATACCTGGAGTAAAGAAATAAGAATCAAACCTGCATAAATGTCATCAAAACTTTTAAAACACTCCATCTCGTAAAAGAAAGCACACTCTAAATTACTATATTGAAGTTTTAAAAGACTTATCAGGTTGATTTTATTCCCTCAGATGCCTCATTTGTTCAGCATGTCAAATAACCAACCGAGCTGAGAAAGCAGATTGATATTCATTGAGCAGAACACAAAGAGACTTTATGTTTAAAGACAGATTAAATCTTCATTACAGACGTATTAGAGAGAGTAGAGTGGGAGTCAGAGGTCTCTGTACTCGCAGTTCTGTACAATTAATTGCTTGCTATATTGGTACGCAATACTCCCACAAATAAGATCATCCAGTAATAACTCTAAAATGTCAATAATAATGTTCATAAACTGGACTGAACTTCTTCCAGGGATCAGGTCATCAGGGTCGATGCTGAGACCGAGGAGCAGATCCAGCTCCTGCAGGCTCTGGAGACTCAGGAGGAGTGGGAGGTACACACACACACACACACACACACACACACACACACACACACACACACACACGTACACACACACACAAACACACACAAACACACACTGGTGCAAACACCTACGTGACCTAACTTTTCTCAGCTGCTTGTGCTAAAAAGTTTCTCACAAACTCCCAAGAAATACAAAAGGTAAATGAGTTTGGGCCTGGACTAACCGCCCCGAGAGAGTGTGTGGGCTGAAGGTTAACAGAGTCATCAGCACTTATCTGGGAAGTCGGAAACTCTCTGAGGCTCGGCTCCTGTTTTGTGCTGAACTCTTTTATAAACAAAATAATAATGCATTTATTAACCTTTCATCTTATTTTTACTCTTATGATTACATCTATTTCTGCTTCTTTTAAAGAGAATCAGAGCAGATTTTAGACTCATGTTAGCATCTGAATCTAATTTAGAATTTTTTTTAATTAGTTGACTCTTTTTTTGATTTATGCTGGGAAATTGTCTAATGATTTAAACTCTTGGTACACGCTTTGACTCAAGGCATTTTGGTATTTTTGCGCCTCTGTGATATCTTACTGTGGATTTTTTTTATTTATATGACAATAAGAAAGACTGCAAAGGAAGGTCAATGTGGAAGCATGAGCAGAGGAACAGATCCAGTTTATTAAAGTTCATGTGTACAAGAAAGGTCGTTCTGTAAGGTCATTCATTTAGAAGAAATGACAAGGAATACAGGTATCTACAGTATTTACTTACTGAATTTATTTACAAATATCCTGTTTTTTATGTGGATGATGAGAACACATGTCAAGTAAAGGCTTCATTCTATAGAATACTCAAGTAACTTTATTTCCATTGGTCAAGATACAGGAATCAAGTGCACTGAAATAGGCAATAAAACAAAGAGACTCATTTAGCTTACCTTACAAGCAGGGGCGTGTCCAGACTTTTCTGACTAGGGTGGCCAAACTGGGGCTCTGACTTCTGCAGGGGTGGCCTAAAGTGTGATGTGCGCACAAACACACACACACAAATAAATATAAATGATTTACTCTTTCTGACCTCAACAATCATATCTACTTTATAACACAAGAGAATGGAAACATAGACATCATGTTAGCTTGATTCATTAATGACACAAAAAGAAGATGTTGGACTATGTTCAAACTCACAATTTAAAGTACTTAAAGAATACATGAAAATTCTGAACACTGTCTAACTGACATAAATAGGGGATGTTCATTGCATGTAACACAGTGTGCATTAATTTCCTATATGCAGCTGTATTATGAAATCGATGTGCAAAGTATTCATTTACAGTTTAAAACTAAAACTAAAAGCAGCCTTTTGTAAAGAGGCCCAAATAGTCGTTTTCGCCACTGAAAGGGCAAATAGCCAATCACAGTTAAGGATTTTTGGGGTTGTACCTGGGGTGGCCAATCAGATTTCAAAGGGGGCCCATGCCAACCCTGACTATCCCTATGGACACGCCCCTGCACACAAGTAACCACCACCAAAACAGAAGAAGAAACAGTCAAAAGAATGTTAATGGTGTGATTTAAATTAGAATGATTATCTATTTTTTATATGTTTGGGTAACAAATGTATTTAATATGTAGATATACTGTGATAAAATGGTTAAATGTTGCAGTCTAAAATAGCGTGGATTACACAGATATAAAGGCTTATGATAAGTACATATACAGATGTGTGGAAAAAAGTCAGTTCTTAAATTCTAGTAGAAGCCACTGAAGCAGAAATATGACAAATTTGTGTGATATTCTGCTTAACTCCCTTTCAGAACCTTGCTTTCTAAGTGTTTTAATTGTCATGCTTTCCTGATTTTTTTTAATCACTCTTCTGATCCCAGATGGACTTCTGGCTCCACCCGGTCTCCACTGATCTCCCTGTCGACATCCGCGTGCCCCTCTCCAGTCTTGGCGCTGTGACACAGTTCCTCGATTCCCACGACATCCACTACTCTGTCCTTATCAACAACCTGCAGGTATGTAATCCTCCACATGCAGTCATTTCTTAACGTATTAATTTACACCACAATACTGAATTTGAGCTCTTTTTTTGTGTGCGTCACCTTTAGGATCTTCTGGATGAGGAGAGAGCTGAGATGCAGGAGAACCAGATGAACGAGCGCAGCACCAAGAGCTTCAACTTTGGAGCTTATCATCGCCTGGAGACTGTAGGCTTTTTACACAAACACACGATTCAGTCATGACTCACTTAAATATGGAGACTTTCATGGTCAACACCCTACAAACACCTTATTTCAACTCATCTTAGATCTGTTATCAAACCAAAGTCAGTTCCAAAATTCAGATTTATTAAAGGAAAGGAAACAGCAAACAGTCAAACTTCAGATAGACAGCTGAAATGATCCATGCAATTCAGCATCTTAAGTTTGGACTTATTTTTTATAAATTCTAGAGAAATCAAACTTTATTATTAAATAAACCCTGGCTGATCCTTCACTTGGTCCTCTATTTTCTTCACTGTGATGTAAAATCATGTATTTCTTGAACTAGTCAATTAGTTTTTGTTAATTTAATTCCTAGTGTTGTGTGGTGATTTTACTTTATTACGATCTGCAGTAATCCTCCACAACCAAGCATTTAGTATATCTGTTTAGAATCCGGTACCTAACATCTGTATTGTATTGTTTGATGTGTCACTAACTCAGATCTACAGCTGGATGGATACTCTGGTGGCTCAGTACCCTAACCTGGTCTCCAAGCAGCAAATCGGTGAATCTTATGAGAACAGGCCCATGTATGTGCTCAAGGTAGGACACACACACCTCATACTACAAAACCATAGACCTGCAGTACCCTGTGTTTGTAGCATGTGTGTAATGTAAACTGTACCGTTACTGTTCCTCGTTTTGATTAGTTCAGCACTGGTGGAAAAAAGCGTCCCGCCATCTGGATCGACACGGGGATCCACTCCAGAGAATGGGTGTCTCAGGCTACCGGAGTGTGGACTGCTAACAAGGTAACACATATCCGACTGTGTTCAACTAGATTACTGTGTTCGAACATCTGTATTATCTATCATCTACACCTGGTTTAAGATTCTCAGAAAATACGAATATTCTGCTTTCAGCTCGTTGTAAATTGATTATCTTTCAGGTTTGGACTGATGAAATAAAAAAAAGAAGATAATTAGAGATGCTATCTGTTTGACATTTCTGCCATTTTACAGTGAAACCAAATCAACAGTAGATTATTAGCAAATGGAATTAAACTTTAGATGCTGCAGCTTTATTTAATAAAAACACATTATATTATAAACAACATACCTTATATTTGTGTGAAAGGCTTTGAGCCTCAAATTCCTTCCTTTCCTGTAAACAATCTTAACATTCGTTTCTCTGTCTTCTATGTAAGATACAAACTATTGCACATTTTGTCCAGTCATAAACATATGAATATAATGTTTTGTTTTCTTGCTCAGATTGCCACTGACTATGGCACTGATGCCTCCCTGACCTCCCTCCTGAACACCATGGACATCTACATGTTGCTGCTGGCCAACCCGGACGGCTACGCCTACACCCACTCCAACGTACGGCACCACCATTGAATGCAACATGATGGGTCTTAGGCCATATTTTCATGTTCATGTTTCAGACCAGTTATGTACAAAAAAAACCCATTTTAAATTATGACAGTAAAACATTGTCAACATAAGTCCATTGAAATGTTAGTAACAGTATTTGCATTTTCCCTGACTGACTGTGTGTGATGTGTTCAGGACCGTATGTGGCGTAAGACCCGCGCCGTGAACTCTGGCTCCATGTGCCGTGGAGTCGATCCTAACAGGAACTGGGACGCAGGCTTTGGTGGTCAGTAAAGAAAAGAGACCAAATCTGTCTCATTAATATGATTTTTTGTTCTTGTTGTAGTTTAAAGGTAGAGTCAGTAGCAATGTTTGCTGCAGCTTGTAAACACAACATTCAAAGTTGAACCTTCATCATTGCCACCAGAAGTTCACATCCAGGGCAGGACTTGGTGTTTACATTTACTGCTTGTACCGACACTGCAAGCTACCTGATAATATTACATTTGTTATAACGTGAAGCTGATCATTTAGCAAGCTAACCTGCCGGTGTTTGGCAACTGCCTGCCCAACAGAAAGCAGGCCAACTGCTTGTCCGCGGGTAAAAGCCAACCCAAGGTTCAGCCTCGTTTTGGAAAGTGCCTTCTCCACTGGGTGTTTTGCTTCACTATGATTATATTTTCTCTTCTTTGACGCTATTTCAAATCACAGAATTCATAATTTAATTATATTTTTCTGTACATAAGTACGTATGTTGTTATGATGTTCATTGTGTCTCATGCATTCCTTTTTGTTATCTTTTAATCATCGTCCTCCAGGCCCTGGAGCCAGCAGGAACCCCTGCTCTGACTCTTACCACGGCCCCTCGGCTCACTCTGCAATCGAGGTGAAGAATGTGGTGAATCTGATCAAGAGCCACGGAAACTTCAAGTCCTTCATCTCCGTCCACGCCTACTCCCAGCTGCTCATGTACCCCTACGGATACACCTGCGGGAGTGTGCCTCATAAGTCTGAGCTGGTAAGGAGGGGAAAGAGAAATGGTCTGTTATGAGAAGGGCAAAGAGCAAATTAAATCAGACGCCTTGCTGTTGAGCCCGTAATTGCAAAGTAGTTCTCATACCGAACAGTCAAGTCAGAGGGGGTGAGACCTGATTTAAGAACACTTGTCAAAGTCACAACCTGCCTTTGAGAACTATTAACCTAAACTGTACAATATGGGATATGGGTTTGCTTAATTTCCAATTCTCTGGAAGAACTTCTAAAAACTGTTCTTATATCTAGTATATAACCACTTTGAAAAAAACTCCTAATGCGCAGAAGTCCTGTCATTATTTGTACATAACTAAGCCCTTTAAAACAAATCACGTTTTAATCAATACTCTTCTCTAATCTGATGTGACTTTACTCCCCCTTCCAACCAAGTTGTGGGTTTCTTTTGCACAAAGCGATACTCAAACTGTATTATTACTGAACAAAAAATGACGAGAAGCTAACTTGACCTTGAAGATATTCTGTCCTTTCTTTTCTTACCAAATAGGTATTAAATACAGAGGTTGATCAAGTTCTCTTTGTGGCAAAGACGCTAGCATATTAAGCTTAAAAAGAAGTCCCTTTTCCTCTTCACTCAAGATATTTCTCAAGGAGAAATCTGAAAAAGTATTCTCTGCAGCCCTTTACTCATTCATGTCACTCTCTGCAGCAGTTTCATCTGTTCACTGTACCTCACCACGGTATTTATTTATGTACCTTTGATTCTCTGTTCCCTATAGGACGCTGTCGGCAGAGCAGCAGTGCAGAAGCTCACCTCCCTCTATGGCACCAGATACAAGGTTGGAAGCATCTGCAACATCATCTGTGAGTAACCGGTTTTCATCTTTGCTTTTATACACAACAACGCAAATTAAAATTATATAAACACATAACAAACGGCTTAATGTGAAGTTCTAGGCAAGAAACATAATTAGTAATAAAAAACAAAGACAGAGAGACAGCTTTCTTCAAACTGTATTAAATAAAATGCAAAAAGAAGGTATTAAAATTAGATGTGTTTCTATTGTTGGGGTTAAATTATGGAGTGATGCTGATCTAAATTTAGAAAACTGTAATTCACCTTTAGTTTTCAAGAAAATGCTTCACAAAGAGTCTTATAAATGTGAATGATTCATCTGTTGTTGTTGTTTTTATTCTTCTGGAAGCTTAATTTGATAACAGTGTGGGACAGGCTTTTTTTACAAGCAGTTTGCTTCCTCTTAAGCCTTTTCAGTCACTACTTAATAAAACACGTCTGTTGACTTTGTTTTAACTGTCTATATTGTTTAAAATGATTGTATTATGTAGGATGGCTGAATAATAAATATTCATACAAATTTAAAAAGTAGTCAGATATTAATTAAATGTGTTTAAAAGGATGAATTTATTTCAACTTCAATAATATTACTACTAGTCGTTAGGCAATAAGGGGCATCTTTTGTGTAGATATGTAGGTGAATGCCTATATTTGGAATAATAAATAACAACACACCAAAGATGAGGAGCCAATTTAGAAATCCAAAATATAGTTTGTCCACCAGGGGGCACTGATGAGTCCCAAATATCCCACTGAGTAGACACTTTTTATCACAATTCCTTGAAAGGGTTCAAGGAGTTTTATCATAAACCTTTTTTTGATTGAGACTGACTAGCTGAAAGAATAAAACTGGGGTTATTGGTCACAAAAAAGCTCTGATAAGTAGAACTACTCCTTCATCATGTCCTCTTCCTCCCCTCTCAGATCAAGCCAGCGGCGGCAGCATCGACTGGTCTTACAACATGGGCATCAAGTACTCTTATGCCTTTGAGCTGAGAGACACTGGTCGCTATGGTTTCATCCTGCCAGCCAATCAGATCATCCCTACGGCCACCGAGACCTGGCTGGCCCTCAAACACCTCATGGAGTACGTCCGTGACCATCCTTATTAGGAGCTACAACCAGGGAGAAAAAATTCACAATAAAATCCATTGAGTCTGCCTTTAATTAGCAGAGAGACTTTATTATTCCATGCTGATGTGTGACATCTTACTTATATATATTGAACAATAAAGTCATGTTTGTCACTCATTTTTTGTCTGTATGTTTAATTGTTTCACACTAAAGTTCAACCTGTCTATGAAAGGATATGGTGTTAACAATGGGGGAAGGGGCAGAATTAAAGAAAGAAAGGGAGAATCTATGCACAGAAGACATAATGCAACCCTGCTTTGGATTAAGATAGCTGCTTTATTTGACTCAGAATACAGTTTAACTTACTACGAAATTAAAACACATGGTCTTAGATAAACTATTTGACCAGGAAGAGATGTATGACTACCAATTTTTTAATACGTCTTTCTTAAATTTTTTGTTTTGGTAAATTAATCAAAAGCATAATTAAAGAGTCATTGTGGGATATTAAAATCAGATTAGATGTACTTTATTGTCCATGGGGGGCCATAAAAACACATAAAGTGTGTGTATATATTTCTTACATTTATTCTCGAAGTGTCTCGCTTTGTCAACATTAAAAGCCAGTGACGGTGAAACTTTTTAAAGGCTTTATATGCGATTTTTTGATCCAGCAGATGTCGCCCTTGAGCACCACCATGAAACCAAAACAACTTGCGGTGCATTGTTGTGTTAGCATGCTAATGCTAGTGATCTTTATTATGCTCGTATCTTCACACTGCATGTAAATTTACCTGAAATAAGCGTGATCTAGAAACACAGTTAAGCAGTGAGTGCAGTATGTTATTCTTCTTTTCTCTAGTCCCTCAATTAAACAACTTTTATTCGCGAGGGGAGGAGTCAGACGCTGTCCTGGCGATATAAACAAACTGAAAATATGACTCGGAAAACTCGGAAAACATCACAGACAGTGGGACTCGGGTGTTACACCCACTGTAGACAATCATTACTCACAGTTATTTTCAGAGGATATACTTGATTTCTATTATATTTAAGTGTGAAAAATCGCATATAAAGCCTTTAAAGACTTGTGTAATAACTTAATAGTTATTTAGTTGCGAGTATTTTTGTGTGAAAACTACAAGAGTTTTTCTTGGCATATCCATCTTTAGAATTATCAGTAAGATTGGATAGTTTATTGACTCTCAGATAAAAAAATTAATATATTTTTTATTTCCGCTTATGTCCTCTTAGGGAAGTGGGTTCACAACATTTTTCTTTAAGTAATTTGTTTTCAATGGTGTGTCATTATTCTGTTGTGTTTTAGGTAAACAATATTTTTAGACGACTTTAGGCTTTTTCATGTATATTTTTTTTACGGACAGAGGAAGAAAGGCTGGGATGACATTTCTGAACAATGACAGACAGAGACTCTGCAAGTTTCTTGTTATGGCCCACAGTAGCTTCTGTTCAATATATCTAAATGTACAAAATAGTTTTTATTTATCAATAAATCCAAATTTCAGACGACCAGTTTCAATTCCATGTGACCCCATACAGGTTGGGAAAGCCTGTGTTAGGAGCTCCATACATAATAATGTCTGATATTTAATATGTTCTCTAAACATTATTGTACGCCTGAAATTTTAAAGCTGGGTGGATATATATTTGAATTAAATAATTGAACAGATGCACATACCAACCATACATTGCTAAATTTTGACTGAATCATCAAATCTAAAAATATTTACAAAAAGCTTTTTCACATTTCCCAGCTTGTATTGGTGTTAGCATGTATATTAGCATGTTAGCATGTATATTAGCATGTTAGTTTCCCGCCTTTTGTACATCCTTCCTCCTACTTCTGATCGTCACTTGAACTCAAGACATCGCTGTGCAAGGCAAGGGTGAAATTAATATGGGGTATCTGAAAGAAATTGACGTGGAGAACTTCAAGTCATGGAGAGGAAAACAAGTTATCGGTCCTTTCATGAGATTTAATTGTATAATTGGCACAAATGGCTCCGGTAAGTGAATGTTATATTATTATTATCATGTTAATATGAAGCTATCATTAGCATACATTCATTAATACGAGTAAAACATTTTTGTATTTGTAGAAGCAGTTACATAACCGACAAATACAAAGTGTATTAATATTCTCACTAAAGTATTTTGAGATTTATTTCAGATAAGACAATAAGGTTTTATGCGAGCTGACTTACTTTTAAAAAAAAGTACCAACTAAATGGTTTTTACTTTAATCGGCTAGTCCTGATAATATCTAACATGGGTGCATAATCCCTCTAGGCAAGTCCAACGTGATGGACGCCCTGAGTTTTGTGATGGGGGAGCGGGCTGGCTCTCTCCGGGTGAAGCATCTCAGAGACCTGGTCCACGGAGCCCACATCGGGCAGCCTGTGGCGAACTCCGCTCGAGTCGCGATGCGGTACTGCGACGATGAAGACCAGGAGACCGTCTTCTCCAGGACCATTCAAGGTCCGTTTATAATCTGTTTACACTGTTAATACACTTATATAGATATGTTTTTAAGCAGGCCAGTCCAAAGAAAGTCCTCACATTTGTTTTAACTCAGACGTCCTGCATTACTCTTCAAATGTTCTTCTGTATTAGGTTCTTTATTCTGCTGTAATAAAAGGTCATACAGTATTAATCAAATAACATAGCTGTGTTAACAAGGCCTACATGATATGAGAAAAATATGCAATGTAGGATAACACTGGTAAAAAATTCTGTAACAATAGTATTACTGGTTGTAGTATGATAAACAAAATGAAAGAGTAAAGATAGGCTACACAGTTTCTCTATCTGTCTGCTGAAATACCTGTTTGCAACATGTCCCTCCTGAATCCAGAATATTAATTTCTTACACCTCTAAACCTTGCATGATTAATCAGAGGGTCCTAGATATTTGCATCTGACAACATCAAAATTTTGTGAAAGCTTGGAAATTATATCTGCACACATGCTGAGTGAGAAAGCAGTACTTGTTTACATGATTACATTTTTCGTATTAATTAATACAGACTTTGTTGTTGTATTAAATGTGAGTGCTCATCTGTCGATAACAATGATATTGCAGAGCCCCTAGTCCTGTTTACAGCAGGTAATGAAATTTAAGGAAAGTCCAGTGCACGCTTAATCTGGAGCAGTTTCATCCACTCAAATTTAAAAATAAGTTTTTCATTTAAAAAAGTAAGACAAAACATATTTTCCAGATTGTCTTAGCGGTCTCAAGTACAAAACAAGTACTGTAGTTTGTTCTCAAAGTTTCTCTGTCATGACTGCCGTTCATTGTGTTTTTAGGTGACTCCTCTGAGTATTGGATCAATGGTAGACATGTCAGCCTTTCCAAATACATTGAGGAGTTGAACAAGATTGGCATTGTGACCAAAGCTCGAAACTGTCTGGTGTTCCAGGTAAACACTATCACTAACAAGTAACATATATTATATGCATTGCATTATCCTGGTGTCATTTGTGCAGATACATAGTTACATACTTTTAACTAATGTATTATTGTGTGTAAAAAAACGAACACTTTTTGCGGGTAGGAATACACTAAAATACATATTACAGAGAAAGGGACAAGAAACACAGTTCAGTGAATATAAATGGCATTGTTCCTTTTTCAAAAACAAATCTGATGCACATTATGCTCTGATCCAGGGGACAGTGGAGTCGATAGCACTGAAGGACCCAAAGGAGAGGACCAAGATGTTCGAGACAATTAGTCAGTCGAGAGAATATGCTGCAGAGTATGATAAGAAGAAGGAGGCCCTGCTGAAAGCCAAAGAGGATACACAGTTTCAATTCAATAAAAAGAAATCTGCCACCATCGAGAGGAAACAGGTTTCCCAGGAAAAAATGGAGGTAGAAACACACACAAATACAATAATTCTATCCCACTAGATGTCCCTTTGTAACTTTAGTTTAAAAAAACATCTAATAAATAAAAACACCTGATGCTGATGCCCAGTTGGAGATAAATTGAGGCCAAGGGGCTCCTGGCTTGCAATTCCCTCGTGAAAACCCTGTGTAGGAGTAGGAGAAAGCAGTAAAAGTAAGTTTACATGCCCTGAATTACTGATACACTCCCTCCATCCTCACTTTTCCAGGCCCAAAAGTACCAGGCACTTGTGGATGAACTCTACCAAAACCGCCTGCAGCTGAGCTTGGCTGAGCTCTACCATAATGAGAAGGGCATCAGCGCCCTCAGCGACGCCCTGAGGGAGAAACAGCAGGCGGCAGCTGTCAAAAACAATAAACTGGTGAAGGCGGAAAACACGGTCAAAACTTGCAAGAAAGAACATGGACGCCTCACCAGAGAGCTGCAGCACATGGAGAAGGATTTCCGGTGTGTGTTTGTATGACGTTTTTAGTGGCTGTTTTTTATTAAGTGTGAGACGGCATATTTGCTTGTCATATTTGGAATATAGAAAAACATAAAGTCAATAGACAGGTCTCCTAGAATAACACACACACAAAAGTGTAGCTAATGGTGCAGTTAAAAGGTATTAAACTTGCTTCTTTTGCTTATATTATAGATACATAAATTGCCCACGAGGTCCATTAACTAGAATTGTCTTCCTCTCACCTTGTCGCCTAGCACCCAGGAGCATATCCAGTCCCAGTGTCAATCCCAGTACATCAAAGCAAAGGTGAACACCTCCCATCACACAAAGAAGGCTCAGGAGGTCCAAGATGCCCTGAGGAAAAGTCAGAAGCTGATGGCAATTAAAGAGCAGGAGATGGCAGAGGGACGGCAGGAGATCGCTGAACTGGAGATGACCTGGAGGAGCTATGAGAAGCAGGCACAGGAGAAGGGAGCTTCCCGGGGGAGAGACATCAACCTGGATGAGGATCAGGTTAGTATGCGTCAGACAATGCCACCTACTTTCACATCCAGTCATCGTCTGTTAACATGATGTACAAAGTAGCAGCTTGAAGGTTGGAGGCCAGAGCTATAAAGAAACATAAACATTATAATATACCCAGTGGAGTTTGTGTGAGGGTCCACAGCAGGGGTCACATTATCTCATTGCCCTTTAGCCACTTGCATTTGTCTGTAACTAAGATTTGTATCAGGTGAACAAGCTGAACTCTACTTTTTATGCAACTGAGAGGTCAAACCGATAAATCAGACAGTAATACAGTCAGTGTTGATATTATTCCTTTTCTTTAATAGTTATTAACAAACCATGTTGCCGTACTGATACCCTGAAATCACAAAAAAGAGTAATCTTCACTACAACTTTGAAGTGTGTTTGGGTGTTTTTTTCTGCTGCAGCTGGAACAATACAAAGAGCTGAAGGAGCTGGCTCGAAAGCAGGGGGCTGTTTTCAGCCAGCAGGCAGAGAAGCTGCACTGGGAGGTCAGAGCAGATTATGAAAAAATGGCCTTCGATCAGCGCCGAAAGAAGGAAGTGGAGGTACCGTTTTTTGCTCTAACTGGACAAACATTAACTTGTGTTGAAGCAAGGCAAGGCAGGTTTATTTGGTCCATACACTGAGGCAATTCAAAGTGCTTTACAAAGTAATAAAACAAAATCAAGTACAAGGATTTAATAGCTGCTTAAATTAACCCCTCAACTTGAAAATCTTTTTGTTGTAGGCTGCTATTAAGAGCAACCTGACTCAGCTGGAAGACTTTACACGCAGAGCAGACGTGCTAGAGGAGTACACCAAGACCAGCAAGTACGTCATAAGACACCTTATACCACATGGATCACTGTACTGCCATGTACAATGTAATGCCAGTCGGGGGAAAGCCTATAAGACCCTTCTGAAAGCTGTTTTGTTCCTATATTTATTAGTGACAAATAGTGTGCTTCAAAGTCAATCCACAGCATACTTTATAAAAGGACTTTATGTTTCAGGTCATCCCTCGAAGAGTACCGTCAGCAGGAGGAAAGTTTGAGTGCGGAGCTGCAGAGGGGCCACCGGCGCCAAGCAGAGGTGAACCAGGAGCTGGGTCAGTTGCTGGAGGAGCTGGGGAACGCTCGTCTGGACAGTCAGGAGAGCAGACGCCAGGTGCAGCGCAAAGAGCTGTTAGAGCGGCTCCACAGACTCTACCCGGATACAGTGGTAAGAGACAGACTGACGGCTGACAGAGGCATTGAGCAGGAACACATTTAAGCATTCAGTGAGCTGGTTATCCACTGAGTATTTAAAGTGTTGAAAAATGTTGAATTTTTAATAAGGTCCTACAGCATTAAGTTTGGTTTCCAAATATTTTATTTAGGTTTTAATGATGTAAACCTTTCTCTTGTCTTTCAGAGGGTTAAATAGATATGTAACAGTAAAAAATGCTGGAATGACACTAAAATGCTTTTTCTAAGCCATTTTCGAATATGCACTCCTGATACTGCTGCGGAGATTCTCCTGACCTGGCTGTTCACATATGCTCCTCACAGCGGGAGACTATCCCTGTCAGACAGGAGGGGGGGCGGGGGGTCACCAGAGGTAAAAAGTGATTTGAGAAAAACAATGCGGAAGTAGCAGACGGAGCAACAGAGTCCGCTACACGACGCTACAATGATAATATTTGCCTTTATAGCGAAGTCAACATCAACAAAAGAGCGGAGAACAACATACTGGCGAAAAGAAAACGCAATGTAGCTGCTTAATTATGTGCATGGAGATCTTAGTGGTCGCATGCAGACACTATTCACCGTGCAGCAGACACAGTATAGAAATGTCAGTCCCCCTCCTATTGGCTCAAGGTGAATTCTCCGGAGAATATCCTGTGGCGTTCTCACATCAGCCCACTTGGACTTGCTGCGGAAAAAATACTAGGGGTCTGGAAGGAGAAACTCTGAGTGAAGTGAAAAATTTGGCTGTTTGCGTTCACACACATACAGCTCCTCCTTGAAATATCCTGAGTTTTTCAGGAGATTTCTGCAAGTGTGAAAACGGTACTAGACGATGATTAAAAATCTGTACATACAATTCCTGCAAATCAAAAGACATTTGTAAAAATATACTAAGTTATAAACCACTTTTACCACATTGTATGGTTATACAGTACATTATTTGAACCTTATCACAGTCCTTTTCTAAGCATATAGTTGCTCAATGTCAGCTTGAAGTTTTAAAGATTATGTCTAGAAATACATACAAGTTTTTATGTATTTCTAGTCACTCTTGTTTATTTTCCCTGTGGCAGTACGGGCGCCTGTCTGACCTGTGCAGCCCCATCCATAAGAAGTACCAGCTGGCTGTCACCAAGGTGTTTGGACGCCACATGAACGCCATTGTTGTGGCCACAGAGAAGGTGGCCCGTGAGTGCATCCAGTTCCTGAAGGCGGAGCGAAACGAACCTGAGACCTTCCTGCCCATTGACTACTTGGAGGTTAGTTAAACCTAAAGCAAGCTGTGACTTTTTTGTATAACTTAAAATGCAAAATGTAAAATACATTTAAATTCAGTTTGTTTGTTGATCCAAGTAGCATTCACACATATGCAACTGACCGACTGTGTGCGCAGGTGAGTCCACTGAATGAGCGACTGAGGGAGGTGCCCGGGGCCAAGATGCTGGTCGATGTTATCCAGGTTAACACCTCTGCTGTAGCAGCCCAGTTGAGGAAGGTAGTCCAGTTTGTCTGTGGCAACGCCCTGGTGTGTGAGAACATCAAAGAAGCGAAGAGCGTAGCCTTTGACAGGCAGGAACGCTTGAAGGTAAACTTTGCCCCCAGCCACTGAGAGCAACCAAGGGGCAAGAAAATGTATTTTACTGCACATTAATGTTGCTCGGTAAGCGTCCTAACTTCTGAAGCATTCAAATTTGATTTACTTTAGACTTAAAAATGGGCTGCACAAAACAATGTATGCCTCAGTACTTGTGGCCTCCTTGGACGGAGGGATTATCGGTCTTTAGGATTTCCGTCTCTGTCCAGTTTCTCTTGGGCTTTTTATCTCAGCAATGACCAGAGGGAATATCATCAAATGGAAATATGTGGTTTTCTATAGACGGTATCTTTGGACGGGACGCTGTTTTCAAAGTGTGGTATCATCTCTGGAGGCTCTAGTGACCTGCGGTACAAAGCTCGATTCTGGGAGGAGAAAGAGATGAAGCAGCTGATTGAACGAAAACATCAGCTGACGGCAGAGTTACGCGTGAGTCATCACAAAACAGGAAAACTATACAATTCAAAGTTTTAAATTCATTTTGTGAAATCCTTGCCGTGTAGACACATTTTTTTTCTTGTTTTAACTGATAATATGGCTTGTCTTTTAATTAATGAACATTTATTGATGTTTTTTTTTTTTTCAAGAAATACACATATATACGAGATGCATTATGATTTACAAGTAACCATCACTCTGTGATTTGCTTCTACGGCAGGATTTGATGAGGCTAAAGCGAAAGGAGTCAGACCTGAAACAGATCACTGCTCAGGCTCAGGGTGTTCAGACCCGCCTCAAGTACTCCAAAGCTGAGCTGGAAAACCTTCGGAAGAAAAACATCCTGAAATGCCAGGCGGTAAGTTGACAACACTGTGACTTTTTCAAATAGATTGTCATAATTAAGACTAGACTCTTTGACATGCAGGTTTCGGTCAGAGCTCCTGTAGATTTTATCCTTTGAATCTTAAAGCATATAAGAAGTACAAGGAAACAGTTTGTCACAGATAAACAGGTGCAAATGTGAATCAACGATTTAAAGTTTTTTGGTACTTGTGCTTTCTTTTCTTTCCAGGAGATTTCTCGTATGGAGAGTGAAATAGCAAATCTGGACTCTCAGATCCAGATGCAGCAGGAGAGTGTGGATGCAAAGGATGCCCAGATGAAGAAGATCAGAGACCAGATCGACCAGGTACAGCTGTCTGCACAATGTCCTCAACCTGTTTCAAGAAATAGATCCACAAGTACAGGAAATAAACTCACTCTTATTTTGATTAATGGTTATTATTTGAGTCATAACTACCCTGTAGTCTAATGTGAAGATTCTGGTTTTATGTTTTATATTATTGCAAAGGGAATACATTTATGACAGCTCAAACAAAACAAGACATCGTAAAACATGACTGCTGGTGCAGGGAAACTGAACCAGACATTTTTATGCACCAAACAAAGAATCTTTTGTAAATAAATAACTGGCAGAATAAGAGATGATGAAAATATTTGCTTTGGTTGGGGCATCGACTTACCCTGGTAGCAGAAAGGTTAATAGCTAGATCCTCTGTTGACCATCTTCTAATGTCTGGTCACATGAACTAAAACCATTGTGGATGCTTGATGTGTTTAGATGGAGGACTTGGTGTTTTCTGACTTCTGTGCTGAGATCGGTGTGGACAGCATCAGAGAGTACGAGCATGAGCACCTGAAACATCACACAGAGCTTGACAAGAAGCGGTACGACAACCACACACCAGTATCTTAAAAAAAGATTTACTATCAGCTGAAATTAGTTAGTTGTGTTAAACTATATTTCATCAATGCTCATCTCTATCCCTTTGTCATTTTTATTGGGCGTTATTTTATGCCCTTAACTGTAGAGATAAGACAGTGGATAGAGTCAGAAATCAGAGAGAGAGGGTGGGGATTGACGTGTTGGTTAGGAGCTACAGGTCTGATTTGAACCCAGGCTACCCTCTAGGAGGACTATAGCCTCATGAGGTGTGTGCACTAACCACTAGGCTACCAGCACCCCTCCCTATTTCATTTTATGAAATTGCCAGTTTCCTTTTTTGTGTATTATTGTAAAAATAGTCCCCATCATTTTTCTTTTAAAGAATTATTTTTGAGCTTTTAGCATTTGTTTGATAGGACAGTGGATAGAGTAGAAAATTCGGGAAAGAGAGTGGGGAAGACATGCAGAAAAGGAGCCACAAGCGGGACTTGAACCTTGGCTGTCTGCCCTTGGAGGACTATAGCCTCTGTACATCGGGCCCGCCATAACCGCTAGGTCTTCTGCACACCTCTATCATTTTTTTCTGTGGTAAACTTAACTTTAGTTACAGTCTACAGGGGTGCAAACTTGACACCTTTCGGCGAAATTCGCCGTTTTCAATCCCAAATAGGTCATTTGTGTGATTCATTTAGATCTGCAATAAAAATATTTGGAGGGGGGGGACAAATCTGCGACGCGAGCTGTCATGCTTCTTGCGGCCGGCGAGCACGGTCCCAAGAACGTTAAGTCGTTTCATACATACTGATTGCTGTCAGAGCGGTCTGATTGCTCATCACGGCCTGAAGAAAGTAGCCTAATTCCGGGCCCTGTAGCCATAAGTTGTTGAGAGAAATGTGTGCTAGCTTGAAGGTAACTTCATACAGCTTTCTGGTTCATTATTATCTCAGGCAACATTAAAGTGACAGCTGGTCAACACATGTATTAATTGCCAGAGGGAATATAAACTTAATGAAAATAAGCAGGAGCAAAACATCAGGTTAATATATTGATAATGTTACATATTTAATGATAGAAGAGAAAATATTGCCATACTTGATGACTGTATGATGATGCTCTATCAGACTCTTGCCCTGAGAGCTACTTGCATAGTGACTGCCCTTCACATCACCTCTTAGTGGAACATGGTAAGCCCTGTTCTGCAAATTCATCCCATTTATACAAAGGGACTCAAGGTTGGTAGATACAGGACATAGATATCGACAAGCAATTGTGTTTTTCTTATTTTTTGCACTGCTTCTTTCGTAGGTCTGAATGCTAAAATCGTCTGTAAATTAACATTTTAAAGCTGATTTAAAAAAAAAAAAAATCTTCCCGGGGGGGCAGATTTGGTTCTGATCGGACAACTCCTTATTCATTCTCTCTTTTCAGACTGGAGTTTGAGAGTCAATGCACTCGTCTGAAAGCACAGCTGGAGTACGAGCAAGATCAATTAAACAAGCAGAAGAAGAAGCTCGCCAACTTGGAGGAAACCATCGCAAAGGAGCAGAGAATCTTGGCTGAACAAAGAAAGGTAATTATCTCAGACTTTCAATTTGGGTTGTGATATATTTCATTGCCATAAAGCTTCCCTATGATACATAGTTTTAAAGTGTCCAGGACGACAGGTAAATAACAAACTAACAAGCAGGTATCTAACAATTATGGCAAATATGTCTCCTGTATCACCTGCTGGAATATTACTTTTTCAGAAAAAGTCTGAAATTTGTTCAGAGCTATTTCTCTCTAATCCTCTCAGTGATTGTCCGTTCTTCCACAGGATGAGGAGAGGCTGCTGGTGGCCGTGGAGGAGGGTCAGAACAAGCTGCTGGAGTTGAAGAACCAGCTGCTCTCCAAGAAGAGTCAGGTGTCCGATGTTAAAGCTGAGCTTGACCAGAAAACCCAGAGCCTCCAACAAATCAACAAGTACTGACACTACAGTCAAGACTCTAGTTTTACTGCCACTGTACCTGTTTTAATTTAGTCAGAACAGCTACGTACTGCTGATTCTATAAAGGTGTCTTTATATCCAAAGTAAAGGGAATTCATGCAGCGCAAAAACTTTCAAAGGAAATGTAAAGACACAGATTGGCAAAGGATTCAGCTGGATTGAGACTTTCATGATCTTTCGGGATTTAGTTTTCTATTTTGTCCTTAGTTTTCATTACATATGGTCGTTCTCAAATCCATTAAAAAACAAAAAATTCACAAATTAGTCTCGTCTTCCCAATAGACACGACAGACTTAAATTCACTTTTCATAAATCTGCAATGTTGTTTATACATTTTAGCACATTTTCATACATCTGTAGTCAAACAGATTTACCCAGTTTATGATTTGCTGGTGCAGAATAACTGCCCGTCATCAGAGATAGATGGAGCGGCACCCTTTGCTTTTGGTCTAAACACAGCTTTACTGCACTCCATTCACTTACCATCAAAACACTGATTTCAAAGAATTTCTTGATCATTTATGATCCAAGTTATACAATTCAAGAAGAACACTCAGAAACATTTCTATCTGTCCTTAAAGAGAGTTGGTGAAGCTCCAGCGGGAGGTGATGACTGCAGAGTCGGCCTTGGAGCAGAAACGCCTGACCAGACACAACTTACTGCTGGCCTGCAAGATCCAGGGTCTGCCCATCATTCTGCTGTCTGGGAACCTGAATGAAATCAGTCAGGTGCAGGTAAGAAGCAGGCGTGCAGAGGTCTGTATTGAAGATGAAAGAAATTCTTGGTATCTTTTGAAATACATTTGAAACAGCCATTTACCACTTTGAGAAGTGATGGCTTATATTTTCATCTTTTGTAAAAAAAAAAAAAAAAAAAGAATGTAATCAAGAAGCCGTTGACATCCATTCAATAGATAAATCAAGACAGAAAAAACAGGCAAATTGTGAGTTAATAAAGATGTTTTATCTGACAACTCACTCTGCCTTTCTGCAGCTGGACACTGAATCTGAGAGCACTTCGGCCACCATGGACATCTATGAGAGAGAGGCCCTACTGGTCCTCGACTACTCTTGCCTGGAGGCAGATCTCAGGGTGAGACATCAAGCCTCATCATTGCCTGAATTTCTCTTGCTCATTCATGTTTATCTCTGTGTGTGTGCGTGTGCGTGTGAAGGGTCTGCAGGCTGAGGAGGAGGTGGAGGCCTACCTGGAGCAGATGAAGGAGTCAGTGTCCGCTGTCGAAGAAGTGCTGCTTCGCACTTCTGCACCAAACCTCAAAGCTCTGGAGAAGATAAGGGAGGTGAAGGACAAGTTACTGGGAGTGACAGAAGGTTAGTAAATCAGTGTATCTAGTTTGTTTGGTATTATTCTAAACCACTTTGTTTACATATTAATGCATTATATTTACAATTTTTTCAGCAGTTTATTTTATGAAATGATGTGTGAGTGCAAGGGTTGACATCATTTTCACTTGGTGTGATTGTTGAAATGGATTTTTTTTAACCTGTAGTTCAAAGATATTCTATGATAACTGAAGTACCTTCAATGCTGCGTCCACTTTGTTGTCCTGCCCCTCACTCAGAGTTTGAGGCCAGCACCAAAACAACTAGAAAATGCAGCCAGGAGTTTGAGCAAGTGAAAGCCCAGCGCTTCCAACTCTTCAGCCGGTGCTTTGAACACGTCTCTATCGTCATCGATCAGATCTACAAAAGAATATGCAGGAACAGCAGCGCCCAGGTGAAGCAACAAAGCCTCTTTTTCAGCGTCGTATACACACACACACACACACACACACACACACACACACACACACACACACACACACACACACACTTCTGTGTTGATTTGCATTTGAATTGATTTTTTCTTCCACAAAGTCACCTTTGTAAAATGTAAAGTTAAAGTAGGCTTGACAACCTTGGATATAAAACATTCGGTTCAGTATAATTTGGGCTCCAGTTTTACCATGATAAGATTGCCGCCAAAAATCAAATAAATCAAATAATAATAGCATGCTAGTAAGCTTTTATTCCAGCTTAGTTGGCAGAGATGATTTTGCTCATATTTCAAGATATAAATGGGGTTATAGTTAATCTAGTGTTGAGGGGTTTTTACAAATAAGAACGGATAACCTTAAAAAACGAGATCAAAAAAATGAAATAATTACAGACTGCTTTATGTGCTTCCAGGCCATTCTGAGTGCAGAGAATCCAGACGAGCCGTACCTTGGTGGCATCAACTACAACTGTGTGGCGCCAGGAAAACGCTTCATGTCCATGGACAATCTGTCGGGTGGAGAAAAGGCCATCGCTGCCTTGGCTCTGCTGTTTGCCATCCACAGGTAACACTGTAAAGTGCAAATGCATATTACAGAAACAAATAACCAATCAAAGTAGCAAAACTACTGTAACTGGATTTGATTTGCCAGTATCCTATTCATCGTTCATCTTTTAAACAAACCCTGGATCAAAGGAATCTGCAGTCTTACCACAGCTGTCTGTACACCATGATTATATATATATATATCTAAAACAATTTCCCTTGACGGCTGATAAAAGTTATTATGCAATGAATTTAAAGTCAAGTTTATTCATTTGTAACTGCTCGTCTTTTATCAACTTTATTAGAAAGGTTCTCTTCTTAAGACATTTGAATCCATTCCATCATCCCTGCTTCCTACTTTTTAATTTTGTAGTGAAACTAGTGTTCCTTGTGGTTCGCTGTGTTTGTGTGTTTTTGGCACACTCATGTTTATGGGGTTTCTCTCAGCTTCCGCCCTGCGCCCTTCTTCGTCTTGGACGAGGTGGATGCAGCCCTAGACAACACAAACATCGGCAAGGTAAGAATCAAGCTGCATACAGGGTAGGGGTGCAGAAATGCAAAATTTTCTCTAATCGATTACTCTTCCCATTGTTAAAGCAAGTACTCGAGTAATTGTTTTGTAGTTCTTTTTTTTCTGTGATTCTTTTCCCCCACGGGAGGCCCCACCCCCAACTATGACGTGATGCCGACTGTATCTATTGATTAATTTGAATCTTCGGGATTTTAATAATTGTTAGCAATAGGCCTTTGTATTAACGTTCAAATATGAAATTTCTTACTTCAACAGACAGCAAACCTCAAATAAAACTTCACACAGACGTATCTTATGACCGTTTTAACACTTTATGGCTCCTCCACGCTGCACTTCGCTGAGTAGTCTTGGCTGCCATCGCAAATCAAAAGTGAAACTTACTTGTTATGTGACGTAATGCCCGGTGGTCAGTTATCCAACATTTATCACGTGCATTTGTGAGCGCAGTAACGTTGTCAAAGTGGAACATTTGTAGCTTTATTCATCTCTAAATAAATAGTATGTGTTATTTTTGATGACTGGTGAATTCAGATATCACATTTGAACCGGCAGCATAATGTGAAGATGTATAATATCAAATCAAGGCTTCCAGTATTCAAATTATAGAGATATTTTATGAAGGGAAAGGTTTCTACTACTAAAAAAATTCTGACATGCTCTTTGTCTTGCTCATAAACTGAAAAAAAGGTTATTTTATTTTTTTATTTTGAGGCTGGTAAGAGTTTCCACTGCAGCCATGTTATCAAATGCAAACTATTTTAGCTGCAAATGAACCTCGACTGAGAGGCCAGATATTTAATTTGCTGTTTAAAAAGTGTGTTTTAAAATCACTCTGTTACGTTACTTTTATTTACAAGCCACCGTGACTGGCTTATTTCCAACCCTGCTCCATGCAGATATCGTGACGGGGGAAAATTGTGTTTGTGTAGGACGTAGCACACAGACTATCAAAGAGTAACTAAATGAGTTTAACAGCAGCAACATAATCATTAAGGTGTATTTACTTGGTTTGCAGCTTATATTTGTGGGTTACATCAGTGTTTACCTGATGTGTGTTTGTGGTTTTGTCTGTGTCCAGGTGACCAGTTTCATCAGAGAGGAGTCGAGGCAGAACATGCAAATCATCGTCATCTCCCTGAAGGAAGAGTTCTTTTCAAAGGCCGACGCTTTACTTGGAGTCTACTCGGATGTAACCAACTTTTCTACAGTTTGACTAGGCATTTACATTTTGTCATGAAAGTGCTGACACTAAGGTTTCTCTTTTTTGTTTTTTTCTACAGTTTGATGAATGCATGCTCAGCCGCATTCTGACCCTTGACCTGCGACCTTACCCTCTCGTTGAAGAGGAAGATGGGAAGCAGGCAGAAAAGGAGAAGTCCATGCCTGTGTAGTTTGATATTGTCTTCATTGAGTCCTTGCATTTGTGTGTTTCAACATTTTGTTCATTGGCCATACTGATGTGTTCAGGTATGGTAGTTATTCTAAAAAACAAAACAAACATGTTCAATTTTTATGATGTTTTATTAAGTCTAAAAATAGTGAAATGGTTTAAGAAGATTAGTGAGAAAGTTCAGTAGCCTGTTCCTTTTTTTTTAGCATCAAAGACGTAAAGAAATCTTGCAAGTTTTGACAATAACAAGACTTTTAAGGGCAGTCTGTAATACTTCTGCATGAGAAAGATGTTCATGTTTTAAATGTTATTCTTGTTAATCCTCCAAGATCATAAGTACAATTTAAAATGGTCATTCTTGGTGTGTCACTAACTTGTTTTAATATTTTTCATCTGCCTCATTTTGTACAACTTGACATGGGACTTGACTTAAACTGTTCTTTTGCTAAGTTGAAGATGCAGTGTGCCTTTTTTTTAATGCTGTGAAATATTTCTGAAGGTCTCTCAATTGGCCACAAGAGGGCGTACAAACACTATATTTCCCTTTACAGGCTATAACTCCCAACATCCATTTGAGTCTCCATATTATAACTAAAAGCACTATTCAATGTATCTATATTTATTATTTTTCTTTTCCCCCCAAAAAACTACAACAACAAGCAAATAGTGAGCGTAACTTGTACTTGTTGTTTGACTCCAGGACCTGTAGGGGGCGATACAGAGCTTACAGGGCACATGAACAACCCCGTGATCTTTATTTACGGAAGTGTTGCCTCTGTTGATTTAGGTCGCAGCAGACTGAATCATTTCTCTGGTGGATTTTGTGTATACTGGCAGGGTAACGCTATAAAATTACCTGCACTATCACCTTCATTACAGCACTGTAGTTCTGCTTAAGATTAAATTAACTAATATTTACCGGAAAGCTGAACGTCACCATGCAAACCTAAGCTCGTACTGAAATTGCAGGACCTACTCCGATTTTCAATTCACCTCCTCTCGGACATGATTCTGTGACTTCCAGTGGAAATCATATGACACCTGTGTTGTCGAGTTATCTTTAATTAACGTTACATTAGCGTGTTAACTAGCCATACCAGCGTTAGCATAGCACCATGGGAGCCGAACAGAGTGGAGACTCGGAGCACAAACACTCAGATTACAGCTCATCTGGTGAGTGAGGCTGCATGCTACATTTTATCTAAAAACAAAAACAACTTGTCACTTTAGCATGCTGTTGTAAGTGGTAAAATATTAGTCACTTAAAGTAACACCAATGTTTGTTTATTTATTTGTTAGGGACAGTGCATATTAATGAACAGCTGTAAAAATGCCAGATTATAGCAGAAGTGCTAGTTTCCATCTGTTGTCCCTAGGCAGGTGACAGAGAAAGACACATTACAAATACAAAGGCACAAGTGACACAAGACAATAATAGAGGTTAAAGGTGGTCACAGACTTGGTTTTCTTTTATCCACTGTTTGAGGTGTGTTTTGAAGGTTGCATATGTTTGTGAGGTATTAGGTATTAAGATACTTATTTAAACAAATATCTATGATTTATGGTATTCTTCTCATCAGCATGGATGCATTTACATCTTCAGTCGTATTTTCCAGTTGTAGCTGGGCTGAAGTTGAGTTATTTTTTTTTTTAGTTAAAGTGTTTGATAAATTAATGTACAACCACAATGTTTGCCCTTAATATACATTTTTTCATGAAAAATCTTGATTTAATGGAAACGTGACAACAAAGTTCAGGAAAAACTGAACAGAAATGTTAAATTTTCCCTGTTAAAGTAATGTACTTGTTGTGGAAATTAACTTGTAACACACTGCTAAATCTGTGCACCATGTTTTCAATTGAAGAAGGTACAGCGATCTAGTTTTAATGCCAAGATTTGTTTTTTCTAGTCTTCAAGGTCACTCATGATTTAAAACTAAATACCTAGCTGTTGGTTTTAAAAGAGCTGTTGTCTTTACAGTGGTGCCATCTCCAGCAAAGCAAAAGGCGAAGATGGATGATATCGTCGTTGTTGCACAGGGGACCCAGTCGATGAGAAATATCCACAGTGATCCTGATGTCATAAAGCTTCAAGAAATACCCACATTTCAACCGCTGTTAAAAGGTAACCTTAAAGTCTCCCAGATGCTGACATTAGTTCCAGTGTTATCCTAAACACTGAGACAGACAGTAAATGTATATGTAAAACTATTAATGAAGTATTAAACCACTAAAACTGATCCAGGGCACTGTAGTATGTGGAATATTTGTGTAACTGTTTTAGTCAAAAAGAAGAGTTTACACAGTTGAATATATTGTGCAGCTGCCAGATTAAATATCAGAAACTGAAAGCAGAAGTCAGATAAACTCTCTGTACTGTGTTTCAGTATACACAGTTAAGTGTTGACATCTCATAAACCTTTGAGAGAAGAAATTGAGAACAGTCTATCTTCAAATTCCCTGTTGTGAAGTTAATTAAAGCTGCATCCTATTAGCACTGCATTGGAAAGGTGGATAATGAGTTTCCTGTGTAGGTGCAATCCTGAACATAGTTAGAGGGGTAGTTCTGTCAGATCCTGTGAATCGCCATTAACAGTAATGATAAAGTGTTGCACTGTTTACAAGTGTGACTCTTCGTCCCCTCTGCAGGAGTGCTGAGTGGCCAGACGTCACCCAGCAGTGTGTGTCTGGAAAGGCTGGATGCTGCTCAGGTGATGCAGCTGTGTGTGCGATACCAGGACCACCTTCACCAATGTGCCGAGGCCGTGGCCTTCGACCAAAACGCCCTGGTCAAGAGGATCAAAGAGGTGACTATACCACAAATATAGCTTTAAGGATAACAGGTGTTGCACTATTACTAAAAAAAGAAAAATATTTGTTAACTATCAAGTCCCTTTGGAAAATAGAGTACAGTATATGAATATTTTATGAACTTGCATGAGCTTCTCTTTTTGTTGCATTAAGTGCTTTAGCTATTTTTGATTTTTCAATTTCAGTAGTCTTTGTGCTTCAACTCTACATTTTGGATATATTGCATTTATTTCTCAGTTTTTATGATTTAAAAAAAAATGATGAGTCAAAATAAAAAAAATAAAAAACATTCAAGCTTTTTTTCTCTGCTTTACTTTTAGATCATGTTTTCCTCTCTCTTATCCCCGCTGAATGTTTCTCTCCAGATGGACCTGTCTGTGGAAACGTTGTTCAGCATCATGCAGGAGCGCCAGAAACGCTACGCCAAGTACGCCGAGCAGATCCAGAAGGTCAACGAGATGTCGATGATCCTGAGACGCATCCAGATGGGCATCGACCAGACGGTGCCGCTGATGGAGCGACTCAACAACATGTTGCCTGAGAGCGAGCGCCTGGAGCCCTTCAGCATGAGGCCTGATGGGGAATCTGCCACCAAGTAGCCCCCTTAAAGACACCACCAGTCCTCTGTCCAGGAGAGAGTGCAGGTCTGTCTAGCTGTAGGGATACTTTTAAACCATTTAAGTTTTTTGTTTTCATAGAAGGGGCGGAGCTAAGATGTGAAAGTGCCACAATATGTCTCCAGGTCATCTAATCTTTAATTCTTAAGCAACTGTGGGGAACTTTAATTTAGCGTCGATCATGGCGACCCCTGTGGAAAAAACATTACGTTTTATCTATATCTGTCCTTGTCCTAAACATGCACGTTTAGTTAATCTTAATTAAATCTGCTCCAGCTTGTAAACAAAGCATCTTTCTGTCTGTAAATCACTTTGATGGAATCAGATTCAGCTGAAGGATGGCAGGCATTGAAATGAACTGAGTAGAAAAAGTTAGTGTCTCTTTGCTGACGATGTATTAGGCCTGTTTCATACCAATTTAAAAATCCCTCACAGTTAATTTAATGCTGGAATTTTTGAAAACACACATGCTCTTAATCGGCAACAACCTGTTTCTTATTGCACTTCTACTCACCATTATATTCATACCAGAGTTTAACAACTGAACCTCTCTTTTGGAACAGTTGTTGATATTAAATATAGCCATACTGCAGATGGCTTGGAGATTATGATTTATCCCTTACCTTTAAGGATTCAAAAAGTCAATCTTTCAAATATAGGCCATGTTTACTGATGTAAAGGCGTGGCAGGAACACTTCTGATTGAGTCGTCAAGAACTCTATATGCTCAGAACTTTGTCATGCAGGTGTGATGCAACTCTCCAAGACCCAAATGGTTTCAGTGACATAAAAGCATCTCAGAAATCCTCCTGCTGATTTGCAGGGAGATTTGCGTCCAAGAACTCATGGAATAATTTTGGGTCTTCCGCTTCACTTCACATTTTTTTTATGTGATCTTGATATTCATCTTGCTCCCACCACTACCACACCATCTGCCTTGGATTTTTATTTTTCTGAAAAGATTTCGTGCATCATTTTTGAAAAAGGCTTTGAAGAGACTCAAGGAGAGAACCAGGACGGTTTATTGCCATTGGATTGCAAAAGAAGAATGGATTATCTGCAAAATGAGAAACGTCTTTTTGGACACAGGATGGTCTTGATAAACTCATGAACTTGAACTTTATTTTTGTGATGAGAGGATTTAATTTATTTGGATACTTCAGCTCTAATGTTTGTGTCAAACCTATTTGCATGCAGAATAGTCAACACTTCACTGTGCCATCAGTATGTCACAGAAGATTGATGCACAGGAGGACATTTGCCAAGTTGCCACACCTTCAGATCACATAACTGCAACTTCAGCATTAACTTATGTTTATTGGCTTGTTAAAGAGATAGCCAAACATCTCATATACCAAAGATTCACAAACTGTTGGTTAATAACTCTCACCTTAGAAACAGATGGTCATGTTTTGTCTCTTGTTTCTGTGTCACAAGTTATGGTATTGGGATTAAAGGGTCATTCCACCCAAATATTAAAAAAACATTCATCTCTTTACCTCTTATACATTTAGTTTTGTTTTACTGGTTTATTTCTTTGGAGATCGGTCACTAACATTTCCAACACAACCGACAGAGTAGACCAGGGTCTCAAATTAATTTTTGTTTTCATCCAGCATCAAGTGATCACTAGCAGACAGTAGAAAAATATCTTGTAATTTAAAAAAAAACCATAGTTTATAAAAATCATGTTTATATAAAAAAAAACAGGCAATGTGAATGTGTCATGGTTGATGTAAATTGCTTTCAGCAAAGAATTAACCACAAACTTAAATTTATCAACAGCATCTTTGAGTAAAAATGTTTCTTCAGACAATCCCCAAAACACAATCAATACCTTTAGTAATCTCAACACTTAGTTAGGTAGAAAAGTAACCAACCAGGATACAGTACGCTAAAGATACAATTGTCTATTTGGAGAAAAACCTTATTCATGTGAGTGCTAAAAATTGAATTCAGCTTTTATTGAATAGAGTGGAAGCAGAAATCTAAAAGGCAGGAGCCTCAAAACCCAAGCCAATACTAAAATATTTGCAATAATGAGAAATACCATGAAGTTCAGCAGTACTATGATGAATGATTTCTTTTTCTTATTTGGGTGAACAAGCTCTTAATAAATACTCAGTTTTCGCTCTGTTTACAGTGACAATAAAAAGACACAAAAAATGATTTAATTTCAGCAGTGTTTCTGTTTGAGCTCGCGTGAGTCCAGCAGGTGGTGCCAGAGATCATGAAACACATCCTGTGGCTTCCTAACATTCACAGGTTAAGATCCTTGTAACTCAGCTGTTTCAGAGAGTTTTGAAGAACCTGGTTGTTAAACTCGAGGTCACTTGAGCAGGAGGTCTGTTGCTGCTCACTCTCTGGCTCTCAGAGGATTCATTGCCTTTGAAAATATGGACAATAATAAGAGGACAACCTGTTTTCATTTCCAGTGCTTCTGCCAGAGCATCTGAAAGCTTAATCTCATCTGAGCATGTAATTGTATTTATGTCTATCTCCGCTGCCACTAAAGAGATCACCGTTGTTCCCAAACATTTTCCCCCTGGCAGTTACCCTCCCCAAAGATAACCCGCTCACACAGCATCACCACACTGGTGGAACACTTAGAGATGATATTGTTGTCCCAAACTAGCCCGCCTTTAAAGGTGAAAGTCATTGGTTTCATAGTTACAGTCTGATACATTTGTTTTTATAAAGAGCTCTGATTCACTAGTGGTAAGACTCGGTTGAGGAGATGAGATGTATCAGCCGAGCGGCAACCTCCGGTGTTAAAAAAATGAAGCCAATACGGAAGTACAAAATCCTGCAGTTTGTCGAGTGTCCGCTTGAGTCTGAATGCAGGAACACAGGAAGTCACATACACACCACATTAAAAAAATGTTTTTACGGCATAAATAAACATGTTTACAGCCTGATATAAAAAACAACATTTGTCTGATCAGTTATTGTCATCATGGGCACACTGAATTTTTTAAATAAGGCATCCGTTTTGATTTTGTAAACGATATAGTTAGGTTATTCGACATGATTGACAGGTGGGCGTGATGTAACGGTTCATCAAGAGGCTTAAACCCCGCCTCAGCTCCAGCTCTCAGCCTGTCGTTAGTTTGACTGAAAGTCTATGGTATCAGCAGTACTCTGATAGGTTTATTTTCAGTGACAAAACTGTCTACTGCTTTTTGGCTCAGAAAAAAATCTATGAATCCTTCCTATCATTTGATGAAAAATGAACTGACAACTTTTTAACATAACTTACTAATTTGTCATTTTTGATGCAAAGAGCCAAACATCTTATGGTTCCAACTTGTCATATTTGTCATATTTCAGGATTTCTTTGTGTCTTTGTGACGTGTAATGATATTCTACATATCCTTTAGTTTGACACACTCGATGAAACCAACCGAGTACTTTAATGATTTCACTTTGAGCCTTTAGAAGTAGTGATAATGTTTTAGTTTTTTTTATTATTTGTTTTACATTTTAAGGACTTAAAGATTCATCACTGGCAGATTTTTTGATAATAAAAATGCAACAGGAAAACTCTAAAGCTGGAAACACTGCATTAGTATGAAACTCTGCAACAATGAGCTTTCATGACATCAGCTGAGGCACACATCGCTACCTGATGAGGCTCTTTGTCTTCTCTTTTGACATGTTATAATATATCTTATAATATAAAAAATTTACGTTAATATTACCCAACATATCTCTAAAATGGGGGAACTATAATTAATTTTGCAGATGCTTTTATCTAAAGCGACGAACATCAGAGAGTAAGTACAACACAGGCAAAGGAAACAATGACAACAAACTTTGTTTCAAAAACAAAAAGGACTTATCTGCATGATTACTCAGTACACAGTTTTTCGGAGAATTCCCTCTTTCCAGTCCATGTCACTTGTCTTTTTGCCGCTAATAACGTCACAGAAGCGTGCTGCATCCTGTAGGGATTACAACATCTACCTATGTATCAAACTCGAACTAGAGCAGGAATTGGGAATTAAAGCATCTCTTCCCAGAAAGGACTGATTGTTAGCAGCTCCTGTCTGGCTTCAGCAGTGCATGGTGTTTTTTTCCCCATGAGCCTTTGCAGTCTGATTAGGCTGGTTGTGTACATTGTTGAATTTTTCATCGGTGTATAAACACGCTGAACTCAATTACACCTACAAAAGGATGCTCCTGCGGCTGGCTTGCTTTGAGGTACAAAATTAAAGCGCTTCGTTGACATAAGGGACACAAGACAGAAACAAGTTTTCTTTTCTATTCACAGCAGAACTCCTTTGATATGTTATCGCCTTTCATGTGTAAATTAAAACGGGCGAAAAATGTCTTAAATGGCCATGGGGGTATTGTTTGAACATTGAAACAGAAATGGAAATTGTTATTGCATTCTGTAGCGAGGAGGTGTGAAAGTTCCTGCGAGTCTTTGTAATGAAGAAAAGCTCCTGACGCTCAGAGCTCGATATTAACGCCACTAGATGATACAATACGATCTGCCACCAGGAAATTCATTCTCTGAAATGAAAGAGAAATCCAATTTCCCCCTGTATACTTCTCATTTGAATATAAATCAAAGGCTTATTTTTCCTTCCTGTTTTGCCCACTCAAAATTGGAAACATGAAAGTAAGTCTCAGCTTTCTTATCCCCGGCATCTTTTAGGCTGGTTGTTTTTCTGCGATAAGAGCAGAAACTTAAGTTTCCAAACTGCACATTTCTGAACTTTTTACATTTTACATAATGATGATCTAGTTTCAAAACTCATACACAGAAAGTTTAAGCTGAGGTCTTGTAAGAGGAAAAAAACACTTGAATTTCAAGTTGGACAACAGTATTAAACAGCAACATTAAAAGAATCAATTGTTGAATACTACTAAAGTATCTCTTCAAACTCAAAGTCCAAACAATCCTTTATAATAATAATAATTATTATTATTATGTTTCCTTTATTTATCATTAAACCTTCATCTCAGTTGTGATAATTGATTTTAATCCTATGTGGCAAGAGCAGAATGGATAGTGGGCGGATGTCGCTCAGTTGGCAGGGTCGGAGGGGTTCGATCCCAGCTCCTGCAGCTACCCGTCCATGGGCAAGACACTTTACCCCAACTGCTTCGTCGACAGCATGCGCATGTTTATGAATGGGATTAATTACCGGTACTTCTGATTGTTCTCTTTACACAGCAGCCTCTACTATCAGTGTGTGAATGTGTAGGTGCGACCTGCAGTTTAAAAGCTCTTTGAGAGGTCAGAAGACTAAAAAAGCACTATATTCCATTTAACATAAGTAGTTTAATTGATGAGTCCATAAAAAGCACTGGATTCCACCAGCTAAGCAGAAGTTCAAACGTCGCCTTTTTGAAAACAATTTCTCATTTAGGACAAAGTTTACGCCTTACTAATCTCTATTTTCAGATTCTACATAAAAATAGACTTTCAGCTTGGGTAATTTTTCTCGTTTCATTTTTGTAGTCTGTTGTAGTGCGACCTGTATTGACCAATCACGAATCAGCAGTCTTTGGTGTATTCAGGGGAAAAAGTCATCCGCTGAACTGAGTCAGATTGAATCCCCTGTGTAACTTATTTTCTACTGTTGAACTCAGACTCATGAGAAACAGATTAACGGTCGTTACATGTTTCTTGGCACAGCCGTTGCCATGCAACCAGTAGAGAATCCAGGAAGTGACTCTGCCTGGTAAAGAGTGAGCTTTTAAACAACAAACAAATCTGCCTCTTTTAATATGTTCCTGATGATGAGCTAATTTCATGTTGAAATGTTTTACTCACTTTATTCAAACCCCTTAAAGCAGTTCTTTGCAGAAATCATAAAGGACGTCACCGTTTTCCTTTACACAAGTCAATTTAATTAAAAATGTAGAAATTATTTTTCGTTTACATACTATATTTGTAATGTTCACTTGGTAGCACCAATCCCTCTTACCCTCAGAGTTAAAACCATTTGTCCCAGGTGTGTTGTGGCAGTAAGTAGCTTGAGGAAAGGCATGAGGCGTCCCTTAGATGATTGCCTGTATCGACTGTATTGACTTTCATCCTGTAAAATTACCCGGCACTGCTTTTTTATTTGACACCCTGTCACCTGCAGTGATAGATACCCGTCTGACCCTCCCTCTTGAACTGCAGCCAAACATTATACCTCTGACTGGAGACATGGATTCATCCTCAGACCAGATCCACCAGGAGACATCTAATAAAGCTCTTTGTTGCTTCATTGCACATTTGTGGGTCGGCCTCAAGGACACCAGGACTCTACAGGAGACCGGGAGATGATGTGTCCTTCCTCTGAAGACACCACTGCTGCAGTAAAGCTGAAGACAAACACAGTATTTTAACTTTGCCTTTCATTTAGAACATCTAGAACAAGAGGATTCAGTCAGATAGTTTTTAGGCTCTATGTTAATATTTCATCTCGAGGATCAGCTGTGCCCACACTCAGCTGTTTGGATCATTCGATTCTTGCTGGAGGACCTTTAAAACACCACAGCTGTTGTGGTCTGAAATCTCCCTTTTTAGTTTTCACTGTGTCTTTAACAACTCTTGTTCAGTGGATATATCACTGTTAAAAAAACATGAAGTCATTAAAGAATGTGTGTTGATTACAGATATATAACAAGGCAAACTAGTTTGCAACAGGAAAAGAAAACAAAGGCGCACTGAAGATGTATATCAGTAAAACGCTCAACTGTCTACATTTTAGCTCTAAAAACATGTAATCTCACCTTTCGTAACAGGTGTTAATGTAAGAACAGGAACATTACCAGTAATTGTATCTGTGTGGGCAGCAGTATGGAAATCCAAAACATCAAAAGTCATTTCAATTAACCTTTTCGCTAAGAACATTTTTCTGCTTAATGCCACAAGTAAACACATTAACTATTAAAAGCAACAAAACATGTTTTCACTTGGCAGATTAAAATATCCACTCGGTCTGTGTGAGTGTCAGAAACAATCATTTCAGTGCCCTTGAGCACGGCACTCTGCCCCCAACTGTTCCAGCCAATCGAGTAGCAGCACATAATCATTTTAGATGTGGGTATTTGTAAATGAATAATGTGCAACACAACCTCCCCCACAGTTACCCGACCAAGTCATTAATTGTAAATAGGAACATTATCTTGACCTGCCTGTATAAATAAAGGTTTAACAACGGTAATAAAAAGGAGAAATAACACAAGAATAAGGACATTTTACATCAGATATAACACTGAAATGTTTGAGAAGTTGCCTTGGTTTAAATGTGGGACGGTGTGAGACTCAGATGATGATTCAGAGCAGACGGGGCCGACGCCATGAAATGTGAGTGACAGCATCATGTCTCATCTGCGACAGCCTGTAGCCAAACAAACAGCAGCTCATTACAGCATCAGCTCGGATCGCCCGCTGTTCGTGGAAGAGAGGTGACATTGGCTCATAATGTGCGGGAGGGATGAGTGTTGTGAGGAGGGGAGAGGGCCGTGCGGGGGTCATAAATTGCTTAATGTTTCTTTACGTCTCAGCGGTCACGATGTCTAACCAGAGGTACTTGAACTTTGAATGCACTGGCTTTTGAGAATATGAGGGAGTCAGTCTCATGAGATGCTGGAGCAAGGATGAATTTGTTTTGTTTGCAAAGCACTGAAGACATGAAGGGACCCAAATAGTAGGTTCAAATTGTAGTGGTGTTTGTGTTTATTCCCATGTGAACTGCCGTCAGTTACAATTTCATCCCCCATCTGCCAATTTTCCATCACTTGTCCCAAGTAAATTCCTCACTATAGAGGCTTAACTTGAGGTAAAGGGAAAAATAAACGGAAATTCTCATAAAAACAACTGCAATTAATGCATTATCAGGAAAAGAAACTGAAATTTAGACATCTTGAGAAAACAACTAAATAGAACTTATTGAAAACCAGCATTGTTTTCTCAAGATCTTGAGAAAAAAAATGAACTTAAGGGAGCAATATGTAAGATATCTAATGAATTCAATCATAAGATGACCTTACTATATGATCAGACATTAAGGAAACATGTTATGTTGAAGTGCTGGATTCTCTGACAACGATGCAGCAGTCAGTATGTCCTCCTTCTAAGTTTAGATTCTGGTCCTGAATAATCTGTATTGGTTTTGACCAGAGAAGGTAGGCATCCCACACGGCCCTGTTTTGGACACCCCTCAGTTTCCCGGATATGAGACGAGAGATCACAGCAAACCCACATGTGCTTCAGCGATGGAAGAGGACAAGAGAACTGGTTCAGATAGAAGTGATTGTACCCGACCTAAAAAGCCTCTGTATGTTTCTAATAAGCTCCACGAGCAGAAACGTGCTCAAACTAGGATCAATATTGGAGATGCTTTTGCAAAATGGAGAGAGGTTAGAACACAGAAAGGTTTACAGACTGATGCAGAGCTGGCTAAACACTGAAGCTTCAGTGTCTGAAAAATGGCGACCAGCATGAGCATCTAATCTTGGGAGGAAGGGGAGGGGGGAGACAGCTCTCTCCAATGTTTTGAATTTAGACTGCAGTAGCCATTTTAAATGCTAGGTCAGAGGGGGATTCTGCCCCCTAGATTCCAAGGTTGCAAAATGTTGTATCAGGTTCTGAAGGGCCATCAAATAAGAACATTGTTTGAACCTTTACACTGTGGTAATGTGCTTAAAAGGCACTCCTCTCAGTGGTGTGTGCTCCAAGGATCTTTTACTAACTGCCTTTTTATGTGGAGACAAAATATTTCATCCATAATTCATAGAGGAGTAAAAAGGAGGAAACCCAGCGAGACAGGAGCCACGTCCATCACGGCTCTGTTATGTTATACTCGCTCAGATGAGTGAGTCAAACAAGCCGTCGGGACTTCTGCTCTCTCCGCTTAGTGTTACTTATTCTACGACATTTCCATTCACGTCCCCAAGCCCTCGTGTTTTTTTTTTTTGCTTTTCGGCGCACAACTGCTGGGTGGGTACTAATGTGGCTTTTTGTTTACAGCATGTTTTCTTCATTGTCTCTTCTTATTGGGTGCCGTGGATGGAAAATGCATAAAAAATTCATTATCATCAGAGTGTAACAGAAGAAGAAAACGCAATTATGCTGTAGGGAATAAAGGGAAACATTGTCATTTAATGCTTTTTATGTGTAAGTTATGGCTGAAAATACAATAGGCCTAAATGTTTTACAGTGGATATAAATAGTGAAACAGGTCCTTCATTGAGACAATGGTGCTGCATCTTATACAATGGCAGTGAGCAGCACATTGTTCAATTAAGAGGGAGCACATGTAGTGGTTCACTTGGAACAATAACAAGTAGGAGGAATACGTTATTATATAATATGTGTTATTCATATGCAAATTTAAACTTATCCTGTACAAGAACGCCCTCCTCTTCAGTCTCCACTTAGCGCCATGCTCCAGCTTGTGTGTGTGTGTGTGTGTGTGTGTGTGTGTGTGTGTGTGTGTGTGTGTGTGTGTGTGTGTGTGTGTGTGTGTGTGTGTGTGTGTGTGTGTGTGTGTGTGTGTGTGTGTGTGTGTGTGTGTGTGTGTGTGTGTGTGTATGTATGTACTTGAGTGTTGGGGGGAAAAAAACCATCAACACATCCTATATCAATTATGTGGAGTGGTCTCTTCACCCTGATTACCAGATAAGAGGCTGAGCCAAATGCTTTGTTGCCGGAGCACACAGTGGGCAGATGGGGTTGGTGTGTGTAGGTAAAAAGTCTGTGGAGTACCCTCGAGGTTTTGATCAGAACAGAACTCGGTAAAAGCATCAGCCAGAAGTGAAATGTCCTCTGTGTGTTTGGCTTTTTCCAGATACCCAAACCATCTACAAATCGATATCCCCTTTCTCCCTGACACCATATTATCTGCACCTCCTGGTTTTCAATTTGCCGTCTGTGTTGAAAGTGGACACAAGAGCAGACTGTTTTTTTTTTTAAGATTTTAATTTGTAAGATTAGTTCGTCACAAGGTGGTTAAACATTGCGACATACCGAGGTGTTGAAAAGCTCAGCGGCAGGAATTGAAAGTAGAGACGGGTGGTTGTAATCAGGAAAGTGATGTAGAGAGAAATGCAAAGAAGGAAGATCTGTAGCCGGCACCAATCAGGCATTTTAAAGAGAGCTGATGATTGAGTAGTTTTGGAACATTTGGGAGGAAAACTTGTTATGCCAAAGGAAGTAGTTTGCACTTACCTGAGGCCTGACATAGTGTTATGTTCAGCGGATAGTTTATGTTATACAATTTGTGATTTCCTGGAATGACTCTGTGGAGGAAGCATGTGAAAGGAAAAGGCTTAGATATGCAGGTTAAGGGGCAGAAGCTGAAGCTGAACAGCGAGGATGGAAAGGGTCTAAAGAAAGATCAACTGGTTCATTACTGGGAGAGCTGGGAGTGCAGAGACAGAGGTTTTTTCACGTTTAATGCTTTTATGAGGTGTGTACACAGAGAATATGTTTAAGCAGTATCACACAAGAGGGAGTGCTGTTGTCCTGAATATCAGTTTAGCTATGTTCAAGGTATTGGCACAAGGTCATGGCCGTGCAAACAATAAAAACAAAATAAATAACAGTGAGTCAGCTGTGAGTGTAATGAAAGCTCCACTTGCACCCTGAGTAACCTATATCTTGAATAAAAAACATACACAAACGTATAATACTTTGCGATAAAGAAAGAAAAGAGGAAGAAAGAAAAGTGTTTTTTTTTCTACAATACAGCCTTTCTGCTACAAGTTGTGTTGCTCGACCTCTAGGCAAATGTAATTTGGTAAATACTGGAATATGCAGTATTCTGAAAGACTTTGAGAACCTCTCTCTTACAAAACATTGGGCAGTGATGTGATGTGATTGTAGGTAAAGAGCCAAAAACACCTGAGCTACAGATAAAAAACTACATAATTCACAATAATGCATAAAAGCAAACTGCAATGCACCAGTATCTGCACTGTGAGTCAAATTTTCATCAGCAGCCAGTTTGAGTTTGTCATCTTTTTCACTTAAAGAGAAAAGCCTGAAACAAATGAGTCATTCCACAAAGTGAAATCTGGTGTGCTGAATAAACATGGTGGTTTAACATTTGGTTAAGGTTTTTACTCTGCAGTCAAATATGACTGAAGTGTCAGGAAAACCAAGCTGGTTAGTTCACAAACATTTTAAACTTTTCTTTAAACTATCAAGTCTTCCTCGTCAGGGTTAGAGACTGATTATGATTTGATGAAACTCAAATGATCACTGAAAGCTAGTTGAAGCCTGAAGAAGCCTGTTGTTGTTGTGTTGGTTATGTAAGTAGCTCTCGATGCTAGTCTTTCTGTTCATGTGTTTTTTCTGTGCCACTTGGCTTTCCGTCAAAGGTTACTGGATTCAGTTCAAACACACATTAAGCCACACTGAGTTCAACCTTCAAACTACACTGAGAAATCAACTAGATTGAAATAGAGCTGCAGGGCCAGAGTACTAACTTCTTGGCTGCTGTTCCAGTATTATTATTGTCATTCTTTATTGATATGTACTGGCCTCCCTCTAGCTCCAGGTCTTGATTTCTTAAATTTGTTCATGTACTTTATGTTAATGCAGTGTTTCTCCACCTCCTCTGGCCTTCTGCTTATGGCATTCACACCAACAGAGTTGTAATTTTTTTAATCCTAATGCTCTTTTTTAAAATAAAGCAAGGTCATAATATCAATTAGGGATTAGGAAAATGTATCTTCCTCAATTCTTGTGACTGTTACTCCACTTAAATGCAGTAACAATATTCACTTTAAAACACAATATGGCTGCACAGTGGTGTAGTGGTTAGCGCTGTTGCCTCACAGTGAGGAAGTTCCTGGTTCGAATCCCTCGCAGGAGCTTCTCTGTGTGAAATGTGCTTCCTCCCACAGTCCAAAGACATGCTGGTTTGGTAAATCTGTGACTCTAAATTGCCCGTAGGTGTGAATGTGAATGTGGCTGGATGTCTGTCTCTATATGTCAGCCCTGTGATTGACTGGTGACCAGTCTAGGGTGTAACCAGCCTCTCGCCCAATGACAGATGGGATCGGCTTCAGCAACCCTGAATGGGAAAAGCGGTAAACGGATAATGGAGGAATAATGGAGACACTATACATTGTCCAAAATGTTTCAAAGTTCTCATAAATGTGTCCATTGCCACATTTCAATCCTCCCAATGTTTTCAGTGTCAGGTTTAATGTTTACTACTACGTTCAGCATCCGTTAAGGAGCCTTTAAATTCCTTGCTGAATATTTAATTTGATTTCAGAAAACCTGACCCAGAGAATCAGCAGAGGGAGACGCCTCTGGTCCGGGGGCCTCCAGGTGACGAGAAGTCGCTCACGTCTCAATGCTGCCTTTCATCCTGTTCCAGCGGGTTAAAATGTGAGTAGCAGTTCACTGAATATTTAGTCACACTGGGAGCTCTTGCAACCCTTCAAATGATCGGTTATGAAATATTCAGAGCTCATGTGTGTGGGGACCGAGCAGGAACACAGCAGGGGCTCTGACGGCTGATTGGGCGACAGAGTTTCCCCAGTATCTGCTTGTAGCTCTGCCTGCACCTTTTACACTGACAAGGCTGACATTAATGGATACCCTTCATGCCTGTCAAGCGTGTAATTATGGAGCAGGCAGTTTGAAAATACACTAATTGGCAGTTAGAAGAGGGGAGCATTGTAACTGGTTGAGCTGTCATCCATTACCTGTGATAAAAATAACACTGAAACAACTGGGAGCAGGAAATCAAAAGGCTCTGTAACCTTTTAATCAAACTTTTTAATCATGTTTGAATATTATGCTAGTTGATGTTATATGTGTTGTTTTGATGGCACCTTCAGGGGCTTCAATAATTTATAAGGATAGAGAACACAGACAAGCTTTTCTGAAGAAAGTCTTAGATGCTCATACATTAAAAAACGAATGTTAACATAGGGCTGCTGTGGCTCAGTGGTACAGTCCGACATGTTTTCGGTCCCCCAGCTCCTGCAGCCACATGTCCAATGTGTCCTTGGGAAAGACACTTAACCCCATTTGCTCCCGCTGCTTTGTCAGAAGTTGGTACTCAATGAAAATATCCACTATGATGCATTTATTTAAGGGTGTACTGTCCCTTTAAGGCTTTATGTGTTATACTTCTTTTCATTTTTAAAGATTTATTTTGGGGCTTTTTGTGTCTTTATTTAGAGACAGGACAGTGGATAGAGTCAGAAATCAGGGAGAGAGAGAGAGAGAGGAAGGGCAATGACATGCAGGAAAGGAGCCGCGGGTCGGATTCAAACCCGGGCTGCCCGCTCAGATACTATAGCCACCATACATGGGGTGCGTGCACTAACCACTAGGCTACCAGCGCCCCTAATTTTTACACTTTTAATGCACAACCTTCTTTCATATATCTCCGAAAGTGATGAGGTCTTCATTCGAACCCGACTATTAACAGAAACCTCCACAGTGCTGGAGTTATGTTTGTTACCTGGTGGATGACAGGAGGCAGCGAGAGAGAGAGAGAGAGAGAGAGAGAGAGAGAGAGAGATAGAGAGAGAGAGAGAGAGAGCAGTGGGGAGTTAAAAATAAAATGATGCAGGAGGAGGACAGTTTTCTGCTCCTTCACAGACTGCTTTACTTTTCTCTCTGACAGTTGTACAGTTTCTGTCAGTGCACTGGCGCTGAATGACGGGGCGTTAAATTCAAACTGTGTGCTGGAAATTTCATTTATCCATCCATGCAGTTGGAATGAAAACTGAAAACTTAAGGAAAAAGGTTTCGTCCTCTCATTACAGTGGTTCCTCTTTACTATAGTCTCACAATAATGAGAAAATATTTCACATAGTCTGATCTAAAGTGATGAGCTATTTTTCACACTTTGTAAGATTAATCAAGGACCAGTCTCTAACGATGAGGGATCTTTTAGCAGAGTTGTTAGCAAATTGGAACAAAACATTTTTAGATATGCTTTCATTATTGCATTATCTTATTAAAAGAGAATCCGTCTTTTATTGTTAACAATCAATGAGCTGTTATATCTCTACAAAATGAATGATTCGACTTCTGCTAAATATCATAACCTATCATCCTATCGTATTGTATCGTACAGTATCATATATCATGTTGAGTATTATATCATATTGTGTATCATATGAGTATCCTATCCTGTATTTTACATTTTATCATTTCTTGAATTGTATGGTATTGCATCGAATCGTATCGTACCGTATGATTCACCACCTGTGGCCAAGAATGGACAAGACCAACATCAGCTCTAGAGAAGGCGTTTTTTGTAAGTTTCCCCTTAGGTTTTTTATGCATTTTGAAGGTGGCAAAGAAGCTGCAACACCCAAACAATTTACATGAGGAGAAATGGGACGTAATTTCAAAACACACACAAAAGTAAAAATACAAAATAAGGCTGCTGGAAGCTGAAACAAATTATTTTGAATAATTGTGGATTCTTTTAGGTCTGTTGGATTTGCATTGTTTCTAAATGAACAGACGCTTTCTCTTTATGGAACTATTTTTGGGCTGTTGCAGCACGTTTGCCCTTTTTTGACAGCGTTGGGGGTGTGTGGTGTGTTAATAAATTAGATGAACTCCTACACTCAGTCTTTGAACTGATTTGTGCTCAACATATTTATCTGGGATTACAGTAGAAGTAAAGAGTGATCGTGGAAGGCAGAAAAAAGACGACTATTATGACTAACATCATGGGCTGAAGGTCTGTGAGGGGGATTCAGACTTAGCCGGCCAAGTGCAGCTTTGATGACATCTAACAGGCCAAATATTTTTCCAACTGTGTTTTTGGGTTGTGTTTATTGTAGCAGAGCTTTGGCTGACCGTGCAGCCTGCTCAGTACTGTTGGAAAGAGGCAGCAACCAGCGAGGGTGCCAGCTTTTCTAATAACAACCCTGAGTGAATTTGGATGCCAAAGCACCTCTTGTATCAGCAAAAGAAACACATTTCATTCATTCATTCATTCAATACAATTATTCATGCAGTTAGGGGCTACCAGTGTGTTTTAGGAGGCAGATAGGTTTACCAGTGGTGTTTTCTGCAGACATCATTCATCCAGGATTCACCCCTCCTTGCCTTTCTCCTCCTCCTCCTCCTCCTCCTCCTCCTCCTCTTCCTCCTCTTCCTCCTCCTGCAGTGCTGCGTTACCTCCACGACAGCTTGTTCTTGTTTACTTGAGTCTTTTAGCTTACACCACAGTTCTACATTCCTATCTTGAGATATTAAAACCCATTATCCTACACACACACACACAGCCTTTTGCTGCCATTCACACTTCTCCTGAATGACATAATCCATCATGTGCTGTTTGGGTTCAGTCGCTCTTTTCATCTTTTCTTTTTTTTTTGTCGAGTGTGTTTTCATATTCAGCTCTGAATTATATTCCCTGTCAATCAAACCTGTTACACACATAAAGACCCAGATGTCTCCTGCAGGAAGTAAAACCTCAGATACGTGCCGCCCTATGAACTCAACTTGTCACAACATTGTTGCTTTATTCACTATGTTTTAGCTGAAGGAGCTACTACAATGAAAAAGACTTGAAACCTCATAAAACTTTGATCATTGTGTATCATTGTGGAGACTGAGTAAATTACTGCAGCAAATACATTTTAAAGCTTTTTTTATTTTTAAAGCAGGGTTGTATGAAGTACGGCTGGGAATTACAGGGTAACTCACAATACAATACAACTTTTTTCGTGAAAAATTACATCTTTAGATCCCTGTTGTATTGTAACAACTTGATTGTCCTCCCACTTTCTTCTCACAATGTTATATATATATATATATATATATATATATATATATATATATATATATATATATATATATATATAGATATATATATATTATTTACTGTTGCCCTAATCCTCTGTCGTACAGATCATCTGTTCGAGTGATTGGTAATTTGAAGAAACGACATCGAAGAGAAAGAACAAAATTATGGAAACATCATAATATTGTTCTTTGAGACTCAAGGTTACTTCTATGAAACAGTGAACACATATTAATTACTCTTACACCCACTATTGTTCAGCTCCTCATACCACTTCAAAAATGAAATATCCCTTTAACCAGCCGACTCTTCCCCTGCTGTTGCTCCAGACAGATCTGTATTCGATATTTTCAGGCAGCCATACATACCTCCGTCTGAATCCTAATTCTGCTCCCTAAAAAATCAAACCAAACACAAAAGCACGAACTCCGTCGTCACAACAATAAATAATCGAGACAGATGAATAATTACGGCGAGGGGAATCAATTCCAATTCAAAGTTTCTGACAAGTTAATGGATGGAGTTAAAGTTGGGCCGTGGTGGTGATGTAAGGAGTCGCTGGAGATGAAGGTAAAATCTCCACGCTGCTATGCTGATATGATCCACTGCGTTCTCCCTGTGATTGGAAATCTCATGATGTATGGAGGAGATGTGGGGAAAGTATTGACTCGGCTTGCACAATCATCGCTCTCATTGCATACCTCAAGGTCCCGTATTAATCATTCATTGCATCAGGAATTAATTCTCTTTCCAGACGTGACAGAAGAACTCAGATGCTTTATTTGACCAAACGCACAATGTGAAAATACTCAATTAAAAGTCAAACTTCAACAATTAAAAGTCAAACTTCAACAATTAAAAGTCAAACTTCCACAATTAAAAGTCAAACTTCAACAATTAAAAGTCAAACTTCCACAATTAAAAGTCAAACTAAAGTTATAGAAAATACTGATTACATGCTAAATGTACCCAAATAATAAAAGTGAACTTGCTCCTTCTGCAAAAGAGTGGCCCATGTTACTGATATTTTTTATTTATTTTTCATTTGAGGATTGTTCATCCTGATGCAACAATGTGTAAGCAGCCGATGTACTGTTGCTGCTGGTCAAGGTTGAACTAGTTTCAACTACTTTATACTTTCCAAACGTACTGTAGGGGTCCGGCCCCCCTCTAGATAAATCACAAGATAAATCGAAGAGCTTCAGAGATTATTTTTGGGCTCTTGCTAGAGTAAATGCTAAATTCTGCTCCACAAACCATCCACCTTTAATCATCATTTTACCCATTAGAGGGCTCAAGAAGTTATAATGAAACCATCTGGGACATTTAGCTGGCATGATCCCTTTTGTGAGTAAATAATAAATTCTGCATGTTCAAAGGTTTTTGCAAAGGCAGCAAATTAAAAACAGAGACCCCAGATATTAGAGGGAAATACGAAACAATACAGTGTGATAAACTAATAGGAATTGCAACAAATATTTAAATAGAAACAAGATCAGGTTAAGAAGCATTTTAAAGAACAAGATAAATCAGGAAATGCTGTGCAATAGAAGTAAGAGACTACAGAGAGATCGCTGACTGGATCTTTCTGGGCAGATCGATCCAAAGCCTCTTGATGTTTACAGCAAACTCTCGGTCCCCGTCAGCTTTCAGCCAAGCCTCTGGAACAGACAAAAATACCTCTGCCATGTATACAGGTCTCATCCAGTACCAGGAAATCAGAAATAAAGCGTGGAGAGTGACCGTGAACGGCCTTGAAAAGGAATCAGTTCAATCCTAAAAATCTATTACAAAACATACTGGGAGCAAAGAAGACGGAGGAGGAATGATTGATTTGCTTATTTTTAAATGCCTTGCAGCTGAGTTCTGTGCAGTCTGCAGTCGATCAATAGGTTCCTTTTTTTTCAGGCAAGTATGTGCAGTATAAGTGAAAGACAGAAAGAAAACAGTGACAGCAAAGTTCTTGGAAAAGAGGTTAAAAAGCTCACACAGTGCTGACATGAATCAGACCAAAACATCAGATCAGACCTTCTCGCTTGTGTCTTTGTAACTGTTGCTGTTACTCATCTTTTGTCTGGCTGTGAGGCTTGCAATGCACCAAGTTGTCACAGATCTAACTTCGTTTGGCAGCGCAATCTGATAAGATCTTCTCCCTTTTTGATGCGATCCAGACGGAGGAAATCGTAATTTGCATGCGTTATCAGCAACACAAGACAAAGCTGAAAATCCATTCTCTTTCTCTGCTCGTCTGCTCCGGCGCTCGTGTTGGTCTTAAGTGTCATCTGTCGACCTCTCTCACAGCAAACTTGAACTTTTAAACAGTTAATTAAGACTTGTTCTGACACATTCGGCGTGGATTTCTCAGACGGGGAATCCATATTCATATTTGAGAGGGAAGAAGGTCATGCAGCAAAACGCCAAAAGACCAGTCACCCGTGGATGTCTTTGAGCAGGACTTTGCATCGCCTCATCAATTTTTAATTGATTTATTCATCTATTCATGAATTAGCTTAGCTTGTCTCCAAAGCACACATGAATATCTAAAGTACACACCCCGGCCCCTGCATGGTATAATTGCATTCCTTTGTTGTAGCAGCAGTCAGCTGACTGTCACTTTTCATCATGGCGGCTAATGGTTCGGGGTTGTTTGTAGCTGACGGGGAACTTTTGCCCTTAATGAAGTCACTCCTGAGAGAAGATTGTTCAAATTTGAATCAACAGACGAGTTCCCCAGACAAAACGCAGCAAATAATGGTTGTAATCAGTCGTGTTGAGAATATCGAGGCACGGCGTCTGCTGGGCGCTGAGGCCTGTTTTCTGTTTGAGTGGACAGTTGACAGTCGCTTTAGGCAGTTGAAATAATCATCACGTTAACTCTGGTTGTATTGTTCCCCTTAACACAAGCTTCGTTATACATCACTGCCTACATTATAGTAAAGATACCCCCTTACATGTGATCTCGTTATCTGGAGAAAACGATGCTGGTTCCCTGTGATAAGTTAGTTTAAGTCGTTTTGCTGAGATCTTGACTCATTTATTTTGTTATTTCAGGATACCAGCGTTGGTTTTCCCGTTATAACGGATACATTTGTCTCAGCATCTGGGGATAACATTCGTTCTCTTGTGAACATTTTCGGCTCACTGTGATAGGTCTGATCACAACATGCCTTGCTGCAATCACTAATGAGTTCATTTAAGCCTATTTCTATGTTGATATAAGATAAAGAAGTCTAGATCTTGAGATAATCAGAAAGCTCTCATTATTACATGGAAACAGGCTTCTGTACTTTAAGTATCCTGTCATTTGATAAAAGCTTGCTTTCTCAGGTCAAATACAAAAAAAAACATTCAGGACCAGAATCTAAACTTAGCTGGAGGACATACTGGCCAATGTGTTGTTGACAGAGAAACCACCACTACAACATAGCATGTTAAAGGGGACATAAGTGGAAAAATCCACATCACAGTGTCTTTGAACATATATTTGGGTAACCCGAGTGTCTATAGACCCACAAAATGTGAAATAAATCCATGAAGTCCTTTGTTTGTGGTCTGCATAAGTCTTACAACACAGAGAAGAATGCTTCGTTTCAAATGTGCTCTCCCTGTGACATCACAGTGGGATTCTGGTAAAAGAAATACCCTCCCCTGGTATCTCCACCCATGGACTCCACCCCCAGCATAGAGCAAAACTTTTGCACAGGTCCGCCATTTTTATTCTCGCTAGTGAAGGTGTGATGTCTACCGGGAAAACTCAGGGGGGGCTCATTGGATTTAAAGAGACACACACACCAAAACGGAGCGTTCTGAGAGAGCTGGTTTATACAGGGTCACAAACCTCCTCTGGTGCTTGATTCATGTTATATTTTGACCACAGCACAGCACAGATGTTTCATTTAGACGTCTGATTGTCTGATTATATAGTAAGGTCATTTTATCATTTAGTTCCGTATATATCTTACAGATACCTTTAAATAAGGAGCATAGTTGCTAAATTGGCACAATAGGACACATCTTAATTAACATGGAGCAAAACATTGAAGCAGTTTAATGATAACATCCAGTATTTAGTATGTGTAGCAATGATACAACAGAGCATACATCAGCAGTACTGTTAATTTTACATACATTATCCATGCACAGCAGCATTAAAGATAGATGAGGGAGGATGAAATGTCCCATTCCCCTGTTATAGATTTATTTCTCAATGTGTGGAGAAGCCTTTTTGGAATTTAATTTAAGAAAGACCAGATCTACAGTATGTACTGACCCCACACATCATCATCACTTCTCTGTCAATACTCAGATCAGTTATCAGAATGCTTTTATTGTAATTAACTCAGCACACAACTAAATAAGGATTGAAACTCAATTCTGTGCAAAAACGACATAAAATCAAAGGACACTAAATTAAACTAAAATTCTGAAATATAAAAGAATAAAAGGAGGAAGTTACCAGTAATGTACATAATGGTCTTGTACAGTGCAGGTGGATAGCAGCATGAATAAGTCATAATGAGTCTCTCAGTGTTTTATATGTTCAGTGTGCAAATTAAACTGTTTCTGAACCTGCAGGTGTGTTTTTGCACACCTGCAACGCCTGCCAGATGTAGAACTTGTTGAGTCGTACATATTTTTGCACTAAAATTGACAATAAGCTGAGCTTCATATTATATTTATTGTGTGAAGAAGCTGGCTAAGATCAGTGTTGACAGGTACATGATAGCTTTGTTTTATAGATTTGACCAAATTTGTCCTGTACCCCTGCCCCCCTGCCCCATGTACAGAGGCAGTAGTTCCTTGAGCGGGCGGCCAGTGTTCGAATCCGACCAGTGGCTCCTTTCCCGCACATCATTCCCCTCTTTCTCCCTCCCCAGTTTCTGACTCTATCCACTGTCCTGTCTCTAAAATAAAGGCAAAAGGAGCCCAAAAATAAACCTTAAAAAAAAAAAAAAGGTGTATGATTCATATAACAAAAAGTCGGCTATAAGGAAAGCAGAATACATCCTTTGTGAAAGCAGACTATCTGGCTGAAGGCGAAGGACAATGAAAATAAAAGGATAATATAAAAGACTAATTATTTTTGGAGTTTGGCGCTTTAGGAGGATGAGCACTTAAATATTTAAAGAAGATGGTTAAAAGTACCATTTAAGACGATGACTATGTTCATTTTTACGGTTCTGACTAAATGAGATCTCAGTCAAAATTTCACTTCTATGATGCATTTAAGGGCCATAAAATGGTTTTTGCACATTTTATCTTTAATTTACTGCAAATTGCGAATTTTTTAACCATGCTGCAAAAATCCAATACCACAGTTTTCTTCAGTGATTATTATTTCTCTGCAGGCAGACATACTGTAGCAGCTGATATTATTTTAGATAATCAATCTTAGCGAGCATTTATCACCACTATTGCGATTATTGTAATTGTGTGATAGTTGTAAGTGGGTTCTTCCTGAACGAACTCTCCCTGTTGGCATCTTCAAGAAAAATATTTGAGTTGACACATGCTAAACAGCTACATTCACGCTGTGCTCTTCATGGCATCCACTTTTTGTTTTGATTTTGTAACACTTCATCCCGTATACAGAAAGGGAATAAAAGTGACTGAAGGTTCTCGAAGGGTCGTGAATCTGTCGATATCAGGCGCATTGTAAGAGCTCTGTGTTTATTACTGGTCATTAATCGAGGCAACTGGTGCCTTAAAAGGTTGGCAATAGAAAGAGAGAGAATACTTTTTTGTCCACTTCTTGTGTGCAAATGGAAGAATTTTTTCTTTGACTTGCCAGTATATCCTTTCTAAAACACAAGATAACATATTTACACTCGATGGCACAAAAACATGAGACATGCTTTAAAAAAACATACACACCATCGAAACAGATACAATAGAGCTACATTAAGGGACGCCACCAAGCTCTTAATGGTAAATATTAAAGTGGTTTGAAATAGTAATATTAAGTGCTGTGTGCAGTTGTGTGTAAATGCAGGCATGCAATAAAGGTGATTGTTAAATTATGCAATATGGACTTAACTTTTCTTCACTTCCCCAAAGAAGCCCTTTTATATCTAAAACTAACTGAACTTGTAAGAGAAAAAAGTACGTCATATTCAGCCTTGTCAAAGTTTATGTCAGCTGCTAGAAGTAAAAAGTACAACTGTATATTTGCTCTTTGGAGCTCCAGATTCCTTTGACACTTACTAATGTCTGGTAACTTTTTTTACAGTCATTAAAAATGCATTAAAACCCGCTTTCACTGAACAGAAAGTTATACATGTCTGCACTGAAGAGGATTAGAGCAAGGCATGAGAAATAAATAATGAGAGGAAGATTTTTTCATTATGCATTTCGAGAAAAAAAGTTGCGATTTGAAAACGCGAACAAAGCCGGCATGTCGAGGAAATAGTTGAAATAAAAAAAAGTCGGAAACATTGTGAATAAAGTCTGAAATGTTGAGAAATGAAGTTGAAATGTCGCTAATAAAGTCGGAAACCTGAATAAAGTCGTAATGTGGAGAAAAAAAAATGAAAATGTTGCGAATAAAGTTAGAAATGTAGAGAAAATAGTCTAAAAGACGAGAATAAAGTTGAAGTACAATTTCCAGAAAAAGTCAAAAACTCACAAATTTATATTTCAAATTCATTTTTAACATTTCAACTTTATTCCCGAAGTGCATAATGAAAAAAAAATCTTCCTCCTATTATTATATACAGTATTTTCTCATGTCCGGCGCTGATCCTCTTCCTCATGTCTGAGTTTTCACACAGGTGAAAAATGTATCTAAAAACTAAGCAGTAAAGATCAAGTTATGGTACAGATTTAGCCTTAACTCTTGATCTCTGCACGGAAACTTGGGCCTTAAGTCTCAGCCGAGTACTTTTGTATTTTCTTGACACTAATAGAACAGACCAGCATTCAGTCACATGAAACCAACAAATACAAAGTAAAGAGAAGGACAATAAGATGACTCCTGATCACGACAGACACTCTGCTTCCTGTTAAGAGTGGGACAGATGTTCCTTCATCCCTCTTTAATTTCCTCTTCATTTTAAAGTGTCGACACTTGATTTAGGCTAATGCTTACAGGAGCATCGTAACAGCAGGGGATCGGAGTTGATCCGTGGTCTTACATGTTGTGATCTTAATGATTTAGGACGCTTACATTTTAAACAGATGCAGCACATTTTCAGAAGCCCAAACACGACAACACCGAGAGCGCTTCAAGCCTCCAACCATGGCACATCTGCGACTCCACCATTAATCTGTTTTCATGCTGAATTAGTGCAAATATCACATGAGGACGTAGCAGCATGGAGAATATATGTAATCTACATTTTAAGGGGCTTGGAGGATTATTATAATTGCAAATTGGCAACTTGACTCCTGGCCCTATTTCCATGCAGAACCAGTTTGAACTGATCATTAAAGGCTACATCCACTCAAAATTCATAGATCCTCTTATGGAGGGCGGACTGGTGTCCTGCTTTCTAAACTTATATTGCATTTTATTTTGATTTCTGCATCTTTCATCAGAAATCATCTGCTATTCTTAAAATAAATATCTTCTATAAATACATTTTTTAAAAATCAGCAGTCATCTTACATCAAAGACAAAATATGAACAAGTGCACATGCATGTATGCTGACACTAGTTTTGGCAGGTTGTGTCTTTCAGGTTTAATCATTTTTTTAGATTCTCATTAGTCACTTACAAGGTAGCAACTACTCTCCCTCCCTGGAGTCCACACATGTGAACATGACATTAAAATCCTCTAGAGCAGTGGTTCTCACTGCTCTAGAGGATTTGGAACCCACATTTTGAATCCTATAGAGCAGTGCACTAAATTTGAAACCCAAATTTTGGACAGTCAACAGTTCAGTTTTGTTTAATGAAAAGTTGTGCAGTTTGGACTATAGACAGTACAAAATATGTGACAGAACAAAGAAAACGAACAAAACAAGCATGTTTAAAAAGCGCTTCGTAGAGTTTTTTTTGACACATTTTGTTGGTATGTTCTTTAATTTCATCCAAAGTCTCACAATGTTGTTGGAATCACAATGTTGTTGGAATCCTTCTGCTATTTTATGACCATGATGTATTTCCAGGTGTAGCCAACGGTAGCCAACGGTTAGCTAGACTATAAGGATTTCCAGGCCACTTGTCATCGTTAAAATTGATAGAGAAAATAGGAATCTTAAAAGGAGATTGATAAATGAAGGGTTTCGAGACCAATAAGTTCTGCCTTCTGTACACGGACTGTTTCTCTTAAAGCCCAGGCCTGCTGAAACACCGGTGAATAATACTACTCTGCCTACAAACAGAAACCAAAAACTCTTCTCACATTGGAAACCCTCTACCAACAGAAATGTATACTTGTGCAGAATCTGTCCAGGGAGATTTCAAATTGTTGAATCAATATTTTTCTTGAGATATGAGGCCCAGTCCCAAATCTAGAGAGATCCGCTCAAGATGAGCTACTTTAAAATCTCTTTAAAACTCTGAGGTTAAACAGTTAGATAAAGGTATACAAGATCATTTCTGTATCTCTTGGGAAGAGCTTGCTGCAACCACAAAATCTGTGTTTTTGCAGGACCTGCGCCATCTTTTGATATAGGGGTGAAACAAAACAAATGCATGCTTTTCGACGTAGATCTTTGGTCTCTACCTTTATTTGTAACTTGGTAGGATCATTTCTATGAGCAGTGAAATTAGCTTGCAAAGTGTTGTTGCGGTGGGTTTCCAGAGGAGAATACATTTGGATGACTGTATGTATCCGAGCTGAAATTTACAGCCGAAGAAATGTAACACAGCAAAGTCAATACTTCAGCTTCTCGTGTGCAAAGCATCCTGGTACATAAAGGCGCTGCCTCCGTATGTGCAAGTGGAAGACCTCAGCTTTCTCTGTCAATATTTCCGCCACTGAGGAATTTATTGATTGAGTTAACATTTTCCATAAACAACACAAAGCATGTTTCTTTTTTCTTCCTCTGAAAGGCCGGTGTAAAAAGTCATTGTAGCCATTCCTTCACTTAAACATTTAACAGAAAGCCACAATCACACACACACAAAAAAAATAAAGTGTTATTTTTACAAGTGGCAATTCTCCTCACTGATCTTTCTAACACTGCACCATGGATGGACTGCATTTCTGGAGGCTATATATATGGATATGGGTTTGTCCTTGAATGCTTCACAAAAGACAGTTTTCAAAGCTCCTTTAGCGACGAGAAGTCAATAAAAGTAACTGAATGTTCAGGACTATGAATCTGTCCAGGGTGTGTCAACGTCATTGAGCGCAACGCTGTTGCAACTTTTTTGAGTATTAGAAATTTCTAGTTACAAGGGGGGTGATAGTAAGGTAGGCAAGGAGGTCAAGGCCTCGACGATGCATCATGGCACATTTCTCTATATGTTTATCTACAACTCTCTCTTTATCTCTGCATCTATCTATCTATCTAGTTTCATTTAATTTATGCAAAAGAGGCTTCACTGGAAAATAAAGTGTGTGAAAATAAAACACAAAATGAAGTGCAATAAGAGAAATAATTCTGTCATTCTCTCTATACCTATATACCCATCTCTATCTATCTACCTACCTACTCTGAGTTTTGCAGCTGTGGTGTGATGCTTTGCCTCTTTAAGGCAGACAATCCAAAGAGCGGAAGAGTCATAGAACGAGAGAGAGAGAGAGAGAGAGAGAGGGGTTTGGGGAGTGAGGTGAGGTGAGGGGGAGAGAAGAGAGAGAGAGAGAGAAGTGTGAGCCAATAAGAGACAGTGGGTGCAGACACTCTCTGTTTGTGACACCTTGTGGTGGAGAGTGAGGGGGTGGCAGAGTTGGAGAGAGCAGGGGGCACCACTGTACAGAGAGAACGAGAGAGATAGAGAGAGAGAGAGAGAGAGAGGGATCAAAGCAGAGAAAGAGACAGAGGAGGAGAGAGGGGGATGATGATAGCAGCGTTGCAGTGAGAGCGAGCGAGCGAGCGCCGTGCCTGCCTTTGCAGCGAGTGTTTACTCCACTTTTCCTGAGAGCCGGTTATCTTCCCTCTGCGTGAGTCATGGAAGTGATTTAGGTGAGTGGAGCGGCTGCAGGAAGCCACGGATCTGTTTGTGCATCTGCCCTGTGTGCAGGTAAGCTCGCTCTGCACCTTTCTCACAGTGTAAATATATCTGCTTTAACCCCTTCAAAAAGGAACAAACAACTTCTGCAGACTTTGGGGTAAATTCTACTCCTCTTTCTTCCTAATTGGATGCACATTTTTTGCCCATCAGTGGGAGGGAGAGTTTGTGCTCGTGCAGACTGTACATATAAATGTGCGACTGTGTAAAGTGTGAAAGGCGTGCAGCAGCTTCTCTCTCTCTGACAGTCTGAGCAGCATTTAGCGGCTCCGTATTGACAGGCGGGCTCAGTGGGACTCGGGGCTGGAACAGGATGAGAGGGAGATGAGTCAAATCTCCGCTTCAGGGACCAGGAGGGTAAGAGCATCAGTGACGATGATCCCAATCTGTATCGAGTAAAGAGGAAGATAACAGATAATCTCGGCTGCTTGTCAGATTATACACTCTATTTTTGTATATTTTAATGTGCATGGGTTTTCTTCAGAGCTGGATCTTTTTTGTGCTTTTCCTGAAATTGAGGTGTGTGGTCTGTTATTTTCTTTTGGGGGTGTAGAGGCGGCAGGTGATCAGGGATTTGTGACTGCTGAGCTCAATCACTGCTTTCATCATGACTCAAGCTGGTAAACTGCAGCTCAGTTTGTGTCACAAATCCCCCCCCCCCCCCCCCGTCCCCTCAGCAAAGTGGGAATAACCTGCCTTCGTCTCCGGGCTGGATTAAAGTGATTTACAGTTGCTCCCCGTGAGCCTGTGTGTGTTTGTGTGGGGTTTGACCTGTAATAGCACCTAATGGCATCATATGTTATTTCCAAGAGGACACTGTGAGACGGGACGCTTGTCTCCAAGCCACATCCAGATGTAATATGGCAGCTGTTATTAATGCTAGCTCTCCTTGTGACCCCCTTCAGAAGTTATACGGGCAGAGGTGCTGGGTGAGAATTAATGGAGCTTTTAAAATTAGAAATTGCCTTTATTGCCGGCTGGCTTTTACTGTCACTCTCTCTTCCGTAAAGGACAACTGCAGAGGATGTTTTTTTTTATCTTAGCCAAAAAAAATACTCCATAAATGGCCTTGATTGAACGTAGAAATCATTATTTCCATCTTCATATTGATCGTCATCCACTTTCTGCACATCCATGTTATCTCGCAGCTTAAAAACCCTCTCATTGATTTAGTCTGCATCTCTTTACCCGCATCTCCTCTGTATTGAGGACAGGTATAGATTTAATACGAGGGATCAATGAAGGAACACAGCTTTTACCTGGTTTGACCTCACTCATGCTCCCTGAGTGTGAAGAGGAGGAACCCCCTGACATGGTTTTTAGATTCAGCATACTGATGTTTTTTTTCCTCCTGTGCTGCACTTTTCAGAACCTTAACCGCCTTCCTTTAAATTGAAGGCATCATATTAAAGTTTCAGCACCGCAGCTGGCAGAAATAGCTCACTCTTGAGAATCGATAAACAGGGAAAAACAATGTCAGGGTGAAGCAGTACAGCCAGTAAACAGATTTAACAACTTGTGCCGAGGCAGGTGGACTTACAAATCACTGTCGTTTTGTTAACATCAAAAAGCTATCGAAGAAAATAAAGATTTCAGAGCGAGCACGGACACATCTTAAGAGCTGATGTGATTTTCAATGTGAACTCCTGGTTTCATCCTGCCAGGGTTTTCTCCAGAGACAACAAAACTTTTGACAATTGTTATAAAAAGGTTTATTACTTACTAAAAATGAAGGACACAAGATCTCATGTGGATGTTAAATCTACAAATCAAAAGTAGTCTGGTCTTCCAAGCTTTAAAGATTGTTTTGGTCCTTGTAGAAATTTCCCTGTGTGGTTTTAACATCTTTGCATCCTTGAAATATATTTTCCATGAGGAGAGCACAGATCTGTTACTCCAGATTCAAATGTCCCCCATTTTTAATCTTAAAGAGAATGGAGAAGGGTTATTCAACATGACCAGTCGTCATTAAATACAGTAAAATTGTATTGTTTCTTGTATTGGAAATATTCTTTCAGTCAAAGAAAAACTCTGCGCTCATGTTCCCTGAAATAAAAATGATTTCATGGACTTCTAAGCAGCGAGATAAACGGATTATTTTATAAGACTCCTCTGGTATTTCATTTCATTTTCTTGGTGCCTGAAAATACCCGAAATACAAGTCTGAAAATCAGTATAGGTTGTGAAAAAAGTTCATTTCTAACCCCTTAATAAATTCATTTGTAGGACAGATACGCTTTAACTGGAATATAATATAATCTGAAATACGTTTTAAACAATATTGTAGGATAATGTTATAAATTATGCAACACATAGTCACTACATCAACCTATTTCTAAAACGTTCACAGACATGGCATTTCCATTTATTCTCCTTCAATGTCCAATTGTAGGATGATGGTCATGACTGTATTTATTTTTTTAGTATTAACAGAAATAGAGATGAGAAAAAAATCTGGGGTGCTGCAGTTCACAACTTGACCACCAGGGTTAATGTTTGTATGTTGACATTGACACTTAAAGCATGTTTGGCAGAGATTGTAATAGATAAACTCAGATATCTATAGAAAATTTCCATTCACAGGCTCAGTGGTACAGTCAGTCTTCTCTCATCTGGTTCGATCCCCATGCTCCTGTGGTCAAATGTCGATGTGTCCTTGGGGAAGGCACTCAACCCCAAGTTGCCCCTGCTGCTTCGTCAGCGGTGCGTGAATGTGTATGACTGGGATTTTTGTTGCTGGTTTTAGCTAACCTTGGTCAGAAGTGTGGTTGTTGTCCCCGTCACACACCCTGTGGAGTACGCTTCTATATCACTGCAGCATCGAGAGAAGTTCAACCACTAGAGGGCAGCAAAACAAGATTTTAAGTCAATGTAATATGACACCTCAATTATGATAAATTCAAAACACTGACTCAAACTGCGAGACAGGACGTGTACACTTTCTCAATATTTAAAGACAGCATAAATTTTCTGAACCAAACTTTGAAGGAGAATTCACTTTAAAACTCCTGCGAGGAACTTAAAGTTTGTCTCGATTTTTGCAGCCCTTGTGAATCTTTTTGCTGATTTCTTCCATTACATGCGTGTTAAGATGATAAACCTCATCCTGCTGTCTTTTAAATGTGGTAGGTAGCACTCACTGACAACCTTTGCAGTGGGAAATTTAGCCAGTGACTGCTGCTGTAACTCATGTACTCTGACACTTAACCGGCGACAATGGTTACAAGCATTAAAACTAGCTGTACAGAAATGATTAATGTTGTTTCAGATGGTCTCATTTGCTTTTGTCGGTCATAGAGACACATCAGTATCTATATAATCAGGTGAACAACCTCTCACAGGAGCTTTAATGTTGATATCCTGTCAGTGGTGATGGTACATATAGAGCACTACGTTCCTCAGGTCGTGCTATATTGACAATATTGAGTAAAGCTGAGCTCTCCGGCTCGCTGAGCTGTGCCAGTAGCGCCTACATGTCCCAGGATGCATAAAGGATGAGTAGCTGCAGTGTCAGCCTAACAACTCTTTGCCTGAACACTCTGGCTCAAATAAATACGGTTTAATGTCCAAGTCAGCCGAATCCCTGTGAAACATATCAATCTATTTCATCCACTGCATTACATTTGAGGATTCCTTGTTTCCCTTTTTTTGTTATTGCATAGCTAGTTTGTAAAAAAAATAAAAAATAAATAAAGAGCAGAGAATAAAAATATACATTATTCGAAATAGCTTATTGTTCTTGTGGACACTGACTACATGAAAAGACTTTGCAGATTCAAGAACTAAAAACTGATCTTTCATCTAAGCCTAGATCCAGCTGTGACACAGAGAACTGTAGGAATCTTTTGACATGATATATCAAACTCAGAAAGACAGAGATAGCCTCAAAAATCTACAAAATTTCCTTCAAATCAATTTGTTTTTGTGATCTTAACCTGAGCACTACTTTTCACAACCAGCATTTACATCAACTACAAGTTATCTGGGATTACTGTTGGGTAGAATCATGTGCCCTTTGTTCGACCACTGAACTATTCTCAGACAGCAAAATGTGTCTGTAGCACAAGAAAATGAATCATTTAAAATAAAAATTTTCCGAGAAGTCAGGATTGCAAAATGGAGTGCTGATTAAATTGGTTTTAGCCTGCAAAAAAATAATGTTCCTTGACTTTCAACACTCAGTTCTGAGTCACTTTCACCTTCCATCTGGCAAGTCTTTTATGTACCTCCTATTTAATGTTCTTCACCATTAACAAGAGAAAACCAGTGTGTGCACATCCAGGCAAAATGCATACAGGTGCAGGACAAACAATGTACTAACTGGAGGTAAAAGAGAGAGGTCTGCACACTGTTCAACTCAATGCAATCTTATTTTAAACAGGGCAACATTTCAATCCCAAAGATCTTCCTCTGGCCTTAAATTGGAAGCTGAAACGTGTGCTGACCTTTCTTTTTTTTCTTCACCATTAACTAAACGCAAAAACACGTATTAAGACTATAAGGGTCAATTTCTATATCAAAATTTGGCGCTTAACAACCTTAAATCTCACAAGTGTCCACCCACATTGGAACAAAGGAGAGTGTGTTTACTTTTTCTTTTGGACTTCTGTAATCCGTTCCCTTTTTTCAGTTTGCCCTACGTCAAAATAAAGTGTGAAAAATATGGATGGTGGGTGGACTGCCTACTTTTAAACAAGCAAGCAAAGTCTACATAGCCATCTGCTCAAAGCCAAATGTGTTTTTTAATCAAAACTGCAGACTCTCTCTCTCTCTCTCTCTCTCTCTCTCTCTCTCTCTCTCTCTCTCTCTCTCTCTCTCTCTCTCTCTCTCACACAGCATAACATGTTGGGTACATCAAACCCAGACTGAAATCCAAGCTCGGCTCCGGTGCCACAAACAGATGCTGCGTCTGGGTTTTCTTTCCACAGGTCGCCTGCTGCTGACACCTCCTGAGCGACTTGTCATTTCACATTTATTTTTGGAACTTTTTCACACAAAAGTTGGATTCAGACAGACAGTAAACTCTGTGATTTAGTTCAGATGTGGCTTTCTGCATAATGAAGTCTTATAGCTGTCATTTATGTTTAGGCAGTTTATGTGAATATGACATCATCCTGAATGTTTTTTATTATTCTGTGGTACTAAATGTACTGGTGCAGATTTTTTCCTTGTGAAATTATTTTGGTAGCTGTCCAGCAGAAATAAACACATTTAATTACATGAAATAAAACTAAGATACCCAAACTGTAAAGAGCACAACAAAAAGTAAACTTATTCAAATGTGAAATATTTAATATAGAGTAGAAATTAGCTACATTTTGTTTTCAAAGTTACATATTTTGGGGATTTTATAGATTCAAATTGAATCCTTTTATTTTTCGAGAACAAGATAAAAAATGTGGATATGCATGCTAAAAGTTTACAATAAAGAATAATGACAAAAAATAAGATACATTTTATTACTAGGTAAAGAAGTCTAGATAGATTGATGTCTAAAAGATGTTAAAATAAATATTAACGGTCACATATTCTCCTCCTCTTCAACCCCTTTGAATAAGTCTCAGAGCTCCCCAAAACATGTGTGTGAAGTTTCTTGTTCTAAATCCACTCTGATCCTGTATTTGATCATGCCTATAAACCCCTCTATTTCAGCCCTGCTCAGAACAGGCTGTTTCTGTGTCTGTAGCTTTAAATGTAAATGAGCTGTGTCTGACCACGCCCCCTCTCTGGAAGGGCTTGGGTGGCTCGGGCTTTCTCGCTCCATGTCCTATTGTTCACGGTGAGAAGGCAGACTCAGAGGGCAGAACAAACACCTAGCTGTGGGTGTGTCACCCACCTGGGGGAGGGGTTACTGCCCTTTGTGATGTCATAAAGGGAAAATCTCCAAACGGCCTGTTTGAGCACACATTTTCTGAAAAGTGGAGCAGACAAAAGACGGAGAAGATAGACTTTCTCATAATTGGGGGGCTTGTGGATAGACTAGGGACACATATCAGTGTATTTTGTACCATATGTGACCTTTAAATTACCGTAAAATCCGGTGTATAAGACGCACTTTTAATACCTATTTTTTCGTCTTAAAAGTTGGCTGCGTCTTATATACCGGTGCAACCAATATACCAGTACAAAATACTGAAACATGCGCCGTCATTAAGGCGGGGAAGCAGCCACTATCACTGCAACCTGAGGAGATTAAAAACCCATCCCCATTTATTGTGTATTGAAAGCTGGTTGCACGCTGTGCTGGGAAAGACAGCGACACAGACCAGTCAGGCTGCGCAACTTTTTTCACATATTTTCTCCCTCACAAGCTCATAATCATGCATTCACAGAAAACAGTGGTATATTGTTCCGTAAATAAACCTTGTGGAGTGCTTTTTTGATTGAAAGAGTTTTATATTAAAGTTAAAGAGTGACCAGCAGAGTCGGACAGAGCAGCTCGCAAGCTAGGAGTCTGTGCCTCACAACTTTCCTGCAGGCTGAGAGCTCAACTACTGTACTGTAGCTAGTAGGAGCGCAAACTCCTGAAAGTGAAAACAGACGGGACTTTAAGAGCGACACAGCTGCACAGAAAATGCACGTTGTAGACATCGCTTAACACAATATAAATAGTCACGCAGGATAACAGTTTAAACTTTTTCTCTAAGAGACCTTCAAAACAGGGTGCGTCTTATACACCGGTGCGATTTATATTCCAGATTTTACGGTAATATTTAATTGTACTCTGACTGTTGTTTATGTGGGTGCTTTGTTTTCACTACAAAAACTCAAATATTTTGTGGATCTTACATGAATTTGTCTAACTTCTAGTAAAAAAAAAAAAAAAAATTGATTAAACTTCATTTAAGACACATCCACCTGACAAGTACAGATAAACATCTTATTTTAAGAGGTAAAAAGCAACAACAAATAGGCCTGAATTGCTTGAATTAATTAAAAAAATATCTGCCAATGCAACACGCAAACGTCAAGTATCTTAAAATAAGATGAACTAGATATCTGGACTTTTAGCCAGGTGAACATGGTTTATGAAAAATGTAACAAGATACTTTCAACGCCTAATTTGACAAATCCTCTTGCTTATTGAGTTTTGCGGTGTATAAACAAGGTAAATATAATAGTTGCAGGATACAGTATAAGTAAAAAGAAATGGATTCAACACTTTAAATGCAAATATAAACAAATGTGCATGTTTGTCAGTGATACAATGAAGCTCAAATTTTTAATTAACAAGACAGCACTGTTTAAGAGAAGGTGATAATGAGCCTATACTTGTTTCTGTCTACACCCGGATGTTGTGTTTTTGTAAAAGAGCAATGTCTCCAGAGGACGCTGTGTTTATGAGAGTGTGACGCTGAAGTCTGACTGAACACGTCTCTGATGTCCAGACAGTTCATTAGAGAGTGTGAGGGAGAAAAGCGTCACCGTTTTTTCAGTCATGTATTATTTTTCCCTCTCTTGTTCTTTCAGGTTGTCTCGTTTTGTAAAGAAGGATCCATGCCTGTCCTCAAAGCACACAGAAGAATCAACATAGCCACCCTGACGACATCAACAGGCAGGTACGTGTCTGGGACTGTTTTACATTTCTTTAGCGAGGATTCAGTAGTGAAGCGTTTTCTCACATTGTTGTCAGATAAGTCGTGATCGCACATTTTAACTGATGCCACTTAACAGTCTGCGTCATTGTTTCATCCAAATGTGATAGTTCACAGTTTTTTAATTGAATCCAGAAATCCATAAACACCCTTTGTGCTGAAAAGGAGATTTATGCGTCAAATAACAGGGAAGGAAAAGAAGCAGGCTCAAATATTCTTTGACTGAAATTGAAAAATCTCTCATTTAAACTTAATCCTAATTACCCAGTTTCTCACAGAACCCCAAAAGTTTACTTTCTGTTGTGTCACACAGAAGATTTATTCAGATTTTTCACTCAGGGACTTCGTTATCTTCTTAGTGTTTCTAAAGACCTCTATACTACATTTTACATTTCCTGAGGCTGAATAAAAGACAATTTGAATGTTTTCTGTTGCATTCACATATCACTCAGACTTCTTACTGACTTTTTCCTGCTGGCAGGAAAAGTTCTTTAAACAATCTGTGTAATTATTAAAGGCTTTATATGCGATTTAAAAAAAAATAGAAATCAAGTATATCCTCTGAAAATAACTACAATGGGTGTAACACCCGAGTCCCACTGTCTGTGATGCTTTCCAAACTTGCCGAGTCCTATCTTCACTTTGTTTACATCGTTAGGACGGCCGGCCAGCTCATCCCCTCACATATAAAAATTGTTTAATTGAGGGACTAGAGAAAAGAAGAATAACATACTGTACTCACTGCTTAACTGTGTTTCTAGATCACGCTCATTTCGGGTAAATTTACATGCAGTGTGAAGATACGAGCATAATAAAGATCGCTAGCATTAGCATGCTAACACAACAATGCAGTTGTTTTGGTTTCATGCTGGTGCTCAACGGGTCACATCTGCTGGATCAAAAAATCACATATTCTGCCTTTAAGCCATTTGCGTTCACACATGCAGCTCACCTGGATATTATTTGGAACATTTCTTGGAGTTTTGTGCTTGTGTGAAAGGAGCTAAAAGTTTCTTTAGATAATTTCTTTATTGGTTAAATGTGTACCAGGGCTGAATTGTTAATAATGCATCCATAATGATCATATAAAGACTAAGAGTTCTGCATGATAAGGACATTTTAGCTGTTTCTCAAGAGGCTGGGCTTCATTTCAGCCAAACTCTGATACTCATCTTAAACTATCGACTTTGTCTGTGTTGCTTTCATCATTTGGAAAATGCTAGGCGAGATGACGAGTTAGATGAGCGTGTTTTAGTAACCAAGATATTCATTGAGCCCACACAAACTCCTCCTCTTTGCCTGCTTCTCTATTTACAACAGGTTAGTAGAAATCAGCTTTTCCAATATGGCGACCGCCATCGATGAAGTTTAGCTTCATGTTCACTTCAGAAACCAATGTTTGATGTCACTGAGACGACAGCCATGTGTTATACAGTCTATTGAAGAGTCAGTCGTCCCTGTTTGTAAAATATATTTTAGAGAACAGGAGGATAAACAGAAATAACTATTTATATCTCACAAGACATTTTTCTGAAGGAAGTTTAAAAAGAGATTTCTGTGTAGAGAAACTCAAAGAGAACTTAGTGTGTCTTTGATATTCACCTACTTTATGAAGTTCATATCATCAGTTATTCAGAGTAGCTCATCTTTTTGTACTACATGACAGCAGCTTGAACAATTTAAAAGTTTCCCGTGGTTTTATTCAGTGATCTGCTGCAGAGAGACCCCACCGTACGAGTGCATTAAATATGAATGTAAACAGCTGCTCCTGGCTCAGGGCGGCATGTGTTCATGCTCCAAACTGTGTTTCTGAAAAGATACCGACACATTTCTGACGGACATTGCTGGCTGTTTTCACTGCAACAAACAGAAACGTTTTTTCCACCAGTGAGATGGAATTGATCCTGAGAGGTTGAGATTACGGTGCAGTGCTGGTTGTGACATGTGATTTCAGAGTAAAAATTGTGTTGGCGGTTCTTCTGCCGAGCTGATTTACCCTTTAGCAAGATCGCTGCAGGGTCTGATCTTGACCTCTGACTTCCCCTGAGGCAGGAAAGCAGAGAGAAAAACCGCCTGGCTTACTTTACAAAGTTAAACCTTTTCTCTCCTCGTGGAGCAGAGGTCATCCACAACTTCTCTCCATCGCCCCCGGTCCTGAGACGACCTCTCCAGCTCCAACCAAGTTATTTCTTTGCCTCCATGTTTGTTGACCTCCTCAAGCTGTGTCAGGAGAGACACTGGTTCTGCATTCATTTGAATATGAATTCAACCCAAAAGCATCGGTGGGACTACATTTTTTTGACTAAAGATCAATCAATTCAATCAATCAGTATTTGTTTGTGTAGTGCCAATTCTTGACCTTCTTAGTTTGCCTTCTGGGGCTCTGGGTAAAAGGTCTGCCTTTAATCACATACAGCCGGGAGGAGCTTCTGCTGCTACGGCCTCCTGCCTGGAGTGGAGTGGATCCCCTGATCCTGATGTTAATGGTTGTGTGTTGGGATTGTACCGACTATGCTGTATGTTCTTTGTATGAATTGACCAGGTGTCAAATGAGTTTCCCCTCTTGGGATCAATACGGTTTTCTAATCCAAAACTAATCTTATTCATTATCAAATGTTCTCAAACACTCTTTGTTATATTGTTTACAAAGACCCAACAATCATTCAACATGAGCAAAGCACTTGGTAACATTTGGCAAAAAAAATCTGAAGGCTGTCCGTCATTTGACAGATTAGAATACTGAGGGCGATTCTGCGTATGATTCTCTGGGGAATTTATAATGAGAGAAAATCCTGCACAAATTGACAACAATGTTTATAATGTCACCGAAGAGACACAGCAAATGTTTGCACGGTTGTGAAGCCCACATACAGGACAGACCGACCGGAGAAGCTGCAGCAGTCTGGGTTACTTGTGCACCAACCTCCCTCTCTCCCTCTCTTGTAGGCAGCTGTGCAGTGAGCAGAGAAAGAGACAAAACTTTTAGCGCACAGATCACAAATGTTTCTCTTGCAAAATTGCATTAGGAAAGATATTTTTGGATGGAACATTTTTCATGTAAGAGCTATGTCCTCTTACAAGGGATAATGATAGAAGATACAAGGCCCTGTACTGCTTGATCCTCCTTTAAAACCCACCGTTGCCAGTGCTTATGTTAACAGCTTGCACTGTTTTTGTTCCATGCGTCAATAGGGCTTTTTGAAAACATGCAGACAGTCGAATGACGGGAGATCTTTGTTGGCTTAAAACCCCAGCATATATACAGTGAGATAGACATGGTGTACAGTGAGAAACATTTTGAGAAAGTCGTGATTTACCTTTTATTGGAGGCCAAATTTGTTACTTTTCCTAAATAAATCACTCAATCTAAAAATCATTTGATTGTTCTTTTGAGAATGAGTTAGCAGCTCAGCGTGAAAACTCCAGACTTCATTTTTGAAGTATTTCAGCATCAAACTCCATCGTGTCTTCCTTTGAGCTTGGAAGGCCCCGATTTCAAACTCTGCCAAGACTTTGAGCGAACTTTTATCTCAAAGAGCAAGCCAAGAGTCAAAGGAACGCGGCTTCAACAATACGTCTGTTGTCTCGGGTAGATTAGCCTCTTTTTTTCTTATTTTCCCTCGTGTTTCAAAGTCGTTTGATCTGCCTCCCTCTAACATTTGACAACTTGGAAGAGGAAAGCCTCCAGCAGTCCCTCAAGGCTTAATTACCCCTCCGCCTGATAACAACCTGCTATGAGGGAAGCGAAACGAGAACTTAGAGGAGATAGAGATGCTGGGATTAATGCAGATCGCCTGATTTTACCTGGCCTCTGATCAAAAGAGTGTGTTGGCAGGAGGAGCACATAATCCCCCTGATTTCTCTCGTAGATGCCAAAACCTGCTGCTGCTGTGTAGAGCAAGACATCACTGACCCAGCTGCTCCCGCGGGTGCCCTCGCTCTAAAGTAAATACAAATCTAAGGGTCGTTCACAGCAAAGCCTTCATCAAATAGCACAGGTCAGATTACCGGCCTCACTGGTCTGATGCTGCTACTTTTATATATTTTTAAAAACTTTTCAGAGCTTTTTGATACACTTTAATAAATCATTCTATCGTCTTTTTTTTTTGTTGCTTAATTTGACTCATATTCTCAGTGGAGGTTTACGTCTACAGAGACAGATGTTGTGGACACATTTTCGCGTTTCATCATCTTCTCTTTTTCTCTTCTGAAGTTCATCTCGGCATCTTAAAGAATTGTTTTTTTTGAGTTCTTGCTCAAAGATATTTAAACCACTTGTGAAGCAAGAGTGCACGTAAGATGAAAGTATTATAAGAATGTAAAACAATTAGAGATCTAATTAGATTTATATCACATACTTCAGTTTGCTTTTTTTAATATTTCTTTAATACAAATTCCAAATTCATGAAATCTGAATCAAAATCAGCTTTAGGTATGCTTGCACATAAAAGGTATTGAATGTGCTCTCCATGTACAAAAATACAACATTAAACATCAAACAAATAAACAAAGACTAATATGTACTAGACTAAGTATGATATGTCTTTCATAGAGTCAAAGCAGGGCTGGATGAATGAAAAGACACCTGGTTTATTTCGCTGACATCATGAAGTCTGGTCTTATCAGACTCTATTCTATTCCTCAAGATTTAGCCCAGAAATATTTTTGAAGATTCTTCTGGTGGTGTTTTAATTTAATGTGAAAGTCACCAGAAACTCTAATTTAATATATTTTCCAGTGGTGCTGAAAGTGTGTTTAAATGTTAGTATAAAGAGTCAAGTCATATGGGAGAGGAACAGACAAGGGTTGTCACAACATCTGATTATGACACTTTGATTACTTAGATGTTTCTAGTACAAATCAAATGATATGTTTCAATACCACAGAAACAAAAGAAGTCCTCGGCCCCCATTATTAGGTAAGTTGTACTTTCTGATATACGTCGCTTTGGATAAAAGCGTCTGCTAAGTGAATTGTAGAATTGTAGTAGAATTGTAATTTTTGGTTTTTGATTTCCCAAAAACTGCAGGCAGACTCCTGTAGACTGTCTAAATGGCATGACAACTTTGCCAAAGTATTTGTGCAATGTAGAAAGTACTCTTGGTGTCGTAAAGTATCAAAGTGATAAAAATTTGACGACCTTAGAACAGAAGTTGTTTCCATCAGTCTGTTGCAGCTTCTTACTCTGATAGAAAAAGTCCAGAGCTGCCCCTCAAACACGTTTTTTAACACCTGTAGTAAATCATCTCTCAAAAGCAGACACTCACTTTACAAGCAGAGGTCTTTTTATGACATGTATCGACAAAGAGCCCAAAGTCTGCCCCGCCATTACATCTTAATGTTTATTTTTTTAGAGTGGTCTGCTGCTGCTGCAGGCACAAGAGCCAAGAGTGTTCCTCTTTGCAGACGTTTATAAATCTGTAAAGAGGCAAGTGATATGCAGAGTATCTGATTTTTAAACTCTGATACGGAGATGGAGCTCCCTTAACCTTCAGCGAGGTGATCTGGCACTACAACCACCCGACGTCCCTGACGCCAAGCCTCCACCATCGGACTGTGCCGTCCCCTAAAACCACCGCTGTCCTCATTCACACACGGCCTGCTGCGACCTCCGCCTCAGCAGCAAGGACATATGGACAACCGGAATGCGAGGAATACAAAGGAGAAATCCTTCCTGCATATTATCCCATATGCTCTTTGGTAAAGCGTCTCGAGATAACTGTTGTTATGAATGGGCGCTATACTAATAATGATTGATTGATTGATTGATTGATTGATTGATTGATTGATTGATTGATTGATTGATTGATTGATTGATTGATTGATTGATTGATTGATTGATTGATTGATCGAACAATATTGATACCTGTCTCGATACCTTGACACAAAAATAGAAGTCTGAAGTTCCCAATATAATTTATTGTTTATTTATAATTTATAAAAATTGCAGGCAAACTTTCCAAATTGCACAAATACGTTGGCAATCTTTCGGCATGTATTTGTGCAATTAAGAAGTTCTCTCTCTTCTGCTTGTGCAGCTTTTGCTTTAACAACAGACTGAAGGGCACCCATGTATCCTCATGACTGAAGATCTGTTGTGTTCATGTTTAAAAGTGATGCAATCTCCATTATTTGAATGATCACAAGCAACATTAGAATATTTTATTTAGAGGACAGCCTAACCTTGTAATGGTGAAACAAAAATCAGCCTATTGTAGCTTCTCTCTCTGATAGGAACAGTCCAAAGTGGCGTCTCAAACACTCTTGAAACACCCGGGATGAAGCTCACTGTCGTTTTTCTATGTATTCAAAAAGACCCAAACCTCTGCTCACCGTGAGGTCTTATTGAGTGTTTAGTTTTTGCCGAGTCGTCAGCTGCTGCAGACACAGATGTGTAAACCTGAGTGATTATCACTTTTTAAGGCTTGAACATGAAGGCGTTATAAAGTGCGAGTGAGTGTGCTTTCAGCCTCTTGTGAAACCACATAAGTATTCTTATTTTTTTAAAGCTTAAACAACATGGTCAGATTTGCCCGTAAAAACCCAACAGAGTGGTCTAAAGTCTCTGTGATGATTTAGGTTTTTTTTTAAAGACTTATCAGGAGGAAACATCTCCTCTACACAGTCTGGTTTGACAAACAGCAACTTTATCCTCCAACAGCGATGTCAGAGCGCTAAGCTGCTTAACGGGCGGAAAAAGCCGCTATTTTGGTTTGCACTTGATGGCTCTAATCTGGTGCTGAAAAGAAATCCACTCGTAATTTTGTCTTCAGTTATTCAATCTTCCAGCATTCAGTTATCGTACTGTTATAATGGTTACACTTTATAGAAAGGGGACATCAAAGATCATATATAAAGCAGCAATTTATACATGCATAGGTCTTCATAAGCTTCCAGGAGTGTAGAAGAATGAACAGCGTGTCATGCATGACTAACTGCAACAACAGTATGCTAATAAATTCTGCGAAGAGCTACAACATGATAAAGAGGATAACGCCTGCAGAATTACCCAGGACGACGACAGGAACATGGTTAATAATTAAGAAATAAGGATGACTGAAATACCTTTAATGTTGCATGAAATAATGTATTATTCTAGAGGTCATGGATGAGATTCGTCCATTTTGAGTCACATAATTTTTTTTAAATTCAGGAATTCATGATAATTCATAAACCCTACCGTTTGTAAAAAGAAATTAGACAAGTTGACCTTGTTCAAAAAAATTAAGGGGAACTGTTTGCATTAAAAGAATCAAGTGTCATATAACAAGCTGTCCATTAGGTTACCAATAAGAGCAACCAACCTGCAACAACCGATCTTATTTACACTAGGAAAATTGTGTTGAGATTAAAAAACGAGGGCTGATTAAACTCAACGTTTACGTATCTTTTTAGCAGTAAAAATGTGTGAGCTTCAAAGTCAGAATGAGATTAGAGAAACCTTTCATCACTGAATATGATGTTGTTGAAACAGGATGTGGGCAGAGCACAGGGACTAATGGGATAATGGCCAGAAAGTGAAAAGCTTTTTTATTTTACTGGAGGAGACGAAGGGATTGGTCAATAATCTATAATGTGTTTCATTGATTTTCTCTGAAATCACAACAACAACAACAATAAAGACCAAACTGAAGTCCTGATACATAAAACATAATAATCATGAATCTCTTTTTCTGCCCCATTGTGTCTAAATGCTGTTTTGTATATAATACAATATAATACAAATATCAGTGGTGAATGAGACCTTTCAACTTTTCTGTAGAAGACGTCATGGATTAAGAGTTCTATGAAAAGTTATGAATGTGAATGTTTTTATGTATCAGACTTTTATGTTTTTAGTATTTGAAAAACAAATCGTTACTCAGGTGTTTTACATGTAAGAGCATTGCATTCGGCAGAGAAAATTCTGTCTGTATCCTTAAAGGAGCAATATCTAACTCTGACACCTAGTGTTTAAACTGGGTACTGCAGTCCAAATTCAAAACATTGTAGAGAGCTGTCTCCCTCCGCCCCCTCCTCCTGAAAATCGTTCCTCACACAGGTTCCCATGTGGTGGACACTGAAGCTTCAGTGTTTATCCAGCTCTGCATCGGTCTGTAAACCTTTCTGTGTTCTAACCTCTCTCCATTTTGCAAAAGCATCTCCAATATTGATCCTAGTTTGAGCACGTTTCTGCTCGTGGAGCTTATTAGAAACATGCAGAGGCTTTTTAGGTCGGGTACAATCACTTCTATCTGAACCAGTTCTCTTGCCCTCTTCCATCGCTGCAACACCTGTTGGTTTGACCTGATAACTGGTCTCATATCTGGCAAACCGAGGGGCGTCCAAAACGGCCGTCTGGGGGTGCCTTAAAACCCCCTACTATCTCTGGTCCAAACAAATCCAGAGCATTCAGGACCAGAATCTAAAGTTAGAAGGAGGACATACTGGCTGCTGCATTGTTGTCAGAGAAGCCAGCACTTCAACATAGCATGTTTCCTTAATGTGTGATCATATAGTAAGGTCATTTTATGAATTAATGTTGGACCTTTAAAACTTTTCCAGTGCATCATAATTGCTAATAGTTTATACATTAATATGCAACTAACTGCAACTACAGCTGTTAATGAAATAATATTAATAATGCTGATCACTATTGTCAAATTAAAACCATTATATTTGTAATGTCATGCTAGAAAAGCTGACTAAAACAAAGAAACAGCCACATGTCACCATCACATATTGGTGTAAATAACTGATACGCAGTGTTATTGATGCATATTAGCCTTTTAGATGCTCAGTAATCATTAAGAGTGTCATTCATTTGCAGCCAGAAGGACAATCAGATGGGAGCTTATCAATCCTGTGTTTATATCAGCAACCTGCTGAAACGTGAAGAGCAGCCGAGTCAAATTCCCGACACATGCTCCGTGCTGCACTCAGCACGCTGACTCAGATCAGGGATTATTTCTCCAATTAGGCAGGAGACGCTCCTCTTCTTTGACACAAACCGAAGCCCGTCAGGGATTGGATCAGATAAGCGTTTGACATTCAGAGCTCGCTTTTTCACCTTGTTTTGAAAATCCCTGAGAGGATTTCATCTCGGACTTCTGGCTGCACGTTAGTGAGCTCTGAAATTCAATTCTCCTCTTTTCCTTTTCTATCTGCAGTCAGACTGTTGGTCCAGCTCTGGTCGTGGCGAGGTGTCATCACGGCTTTGTTTCCGATTTAAACACAGAGCAGCATCCCGGAGGCATTATGCTTGTTCTTTTCTTTTTAACTCTAAAAAAACAAGTGTTCTAATTATTCATAGTTGAAATGAAGCTGCTTTATAATCTTCCTTCACATTAATGCTTCATCTCCACTGAGTAGTGATGCACTGCTCGACAAGACAATTGTTTTTTAGTTTTACATTTTGGCAAAGAGTACCTGCTTCACAGTTTTTTCTTTGTTTTTTTACATCACCTTGGTGAAGGTGCCAAGCAAACTAAGTGGAAATTGGAAAGGTGGAATTAAAACACTGTAGAGAACATAGATCTTATAAAGATATCGGCCAATATACTGGTGTCTGATTTTTTTTTCTCTCCCCAATATCGATAAAGGTATTGGCCCAAAAAAATCCCATATAATTATGCTGTTATACGTAATATATTGTGCTGTGATGTCATATATGAACACTCGGTGGAACTTATCTGAATCTGTGAATCTGAATATCTTATTTGGGATAATAAAGCGACTGCCTATCTATTCATTATGAATAGCCAAAATGTCAGCTGTGAAAAGGCCTCATTTGTACAGTATGGCACAGAAACTACACACTCTACTAGTGAATAGAAATGGAGGAAATCTACACAGTTTCTAAACAGTAGATGTGTTTTTTAAAGCTTAGTTTTTGGAGTAAAAAAAACATCAAGGGCAGGCAAGTTTTTTGTTTGTGTGAAAACAATGTTTATACTGCGAGGACATGCTGCAGTTGAAGAGCTGTGTCTGTTTACACTCACATTAAGTTTGAATACACAATAATGTGTCAACAAGCTCGCCATCATTTCAAAGACTTTGACAAACACCGACACAGTGAAAGCAGCCTCCTCCTCCTCCTCCTCTGCGTGAAGGTTGGAGGACACAGTTGGTGTATCCTTTGCAGAGCTCAGTGCACCTTAGCACATTGTTTGTTAGTCAGCTGTTTGAATTTCATCGACTTGTGAAGTTAAATACCACACGGGTACAATGTACATGATGACTTGTTTGTTTTCATGTTACAATCACAGTCTCATGAACCAGCATTACCAGAAGAAGGGCAATTGCTGGATTTTAACGGTAAATGGACTTACACTTGTACAGCGCTTTTCTAGTCTTCTGACTACTCAAAGTGTTTTTACACCGCAGGTCACACCTACACATTCACACACTGATGGTAGAGGCTGCTGTGTAAAGTGTCCATCAGAAGTAACTAATCCACTCATACACATTCATATTCCCCTGACAAAGCAATGAGAGATATTCTGGGTTAAGTGTCTTGCTCAAGAACACGTCGGACATGTGGCAGCAGGAGCTGGGGATCGAACCCCAACCTTCCAGTCGAGAGATGACCGGCTCTACCACTGATCCACAGCAGCCCAGTATGGCTGTTTTTTTTTTGTAAACAGCTGGGACACTTCTTCATCTAAACATTGCAAGAAAATAGCATTGTCCTTAAAACTAAACAGAAAAATCTCAGTTCTAGTGTTTTTTGGTCTGAAGCTAAAACCCCCAAATTACTACTACAGAAAATAAACACAGCTGATGATGTAACAATGCAACGAAACTGGTCAAGTTTAGGACATTAGCGTTTTTCAGGCAACAAAATAAAAAAGAGTTCACTTGTCAGTTTAAAGAAGCTTCTCCCTGTTGGTTACAGTTTTAAACGTGAAGTAAAGGTTAGGGTTGTTTTGTTTCAGGCGGAAACAACGTTAACGTTTGAATTCATTTTGGATCAGGAAATACGTCTGAAATGTTGTCGATCCATCCGTCTCACACCCACCATCCGTCTCACACCCACTATATGTGGACTTTATTGTTGTTACACCAAAGAGATGAGTGAGGACAAGAAGACAAAGATGATTTTATTTTATTCTGCAGAGTTAAACACATTAAGGTGACGATTTCCTGTCAGTGACTTCAGATGACAGTGATGTTATTTAGTCAAACTCTGCTCTGTGTGAGTGTGCAGGATAGAATACAAAAAACACAACAGAAAAACGTTATTGTCAATGCACTAATGTCAGTCCGTCTCCTCTCAGCTGTTGAAGGTTAAACAAAACAAGATAACTTAAAAATGACACCAAAGTATTACACATAATAACATTAAAAAGTCGTAAAAAATAATCGATGAAATCACACTTAGTCATGATAATTGCCCTCTGTTTTATCTTATAATCACAGTTCTAAGGAAGCAAATTCTCTGCGTATGGTCACACTGCACGTCTTACTAAAACACATCTCATAGGACTGTGTGCATTATTGTAAGACTGCCTTCCACCTAGCATTTTTATTTACTTTTACATTAAGCTTCGATGTGTTGCAGGCTTTAAATTGGGACTAAATGTTCTAAAAAGCAACACATAGTTCAGCTAAAAATAGACCTATTAGAGCAGCAGGGTTTTCTTCTGTCAGCTTTAACATGTATGAATGTTTGACAGGATATTAAACCTAAATTGTCAGGGACTGTAGGTTTGGTAATTGCTCAGTGATTTTCTCTGTGATTTGTAGAACATGTCTTTGAGTTGTTGTGTGTAAGCTGAAGCAGAGAATGAGCAGCTGCTGTGTCCCAGCAGGCAGCTACACACAGCACACCGCTCCTCCAGTCTTAATAAGCAGAGCTCGTCTCCTCTGGAGGCGGCAGGCTTGTCAGGCGTCCCCACAGTTTGAAGACCCGGTTTCAGAGTTTCCTGACAGCAGCTTTTGATCATCGAGGACGGCTGCAACCCGCCACACAAAGCATCCGAGCGTTATTTTTCTACCAGCTCTGAGTCTCTGGCTCACCTCGCTCCTGGAACATCTTGAATGTGCAGAAAAATGAAAAAACCCATCAGACCACACTCGCTGTGATCAACGTAGAGAAGCGTTATTTTAAATTAGTTTTCCTCAACATATCATCAAGTTGTCTTTAAGTTAAAGTTCCCCTGAAATAATTTCCATCTGAGCATCTACGGTACCACAATATAATATACACCAATATTCTAAAATGATCAACAACACAATTAAAGTTCCAATAATCAACATTAACATAACATTACAATATTAGTAATTAGTAATACAGATTTATGTTTGGCCCTAGAGTTGGAAACCAGGGAGAGAAGGAGAGGAATGACATGCGGGAAACGAGCCACAGGTCCAACTCAAATCCGACTCAAATCCGTGCTGTCAGAGAGGCAATAGCCTCCGTACATGGGGCGCGATCTTACCGCTAGGCCATCTGCACCCTCTGACATTATGATTTGATTTATATACTCTGGTGTATTCTCATTAAATGTACACATGTTAACATCTTATTCTGATTTGAGGTATCTGCTGTATTTTTTGTGTTGATAATTTATCATTAATGTGTATTAATGTGGCACCAGTAGCCTAGCGGTTAGAGCGCAAACCCCATGTACGAAGGCTGCAGTCCTCAAAGCGGGCGTCCAGGGTGCAAATCTGACCTGTGTCTCCTTTCCCGCAGGTCATTCCACACTCTCTCTCTCTCTGATTTCTGACTCTTTCCACTGTCCTGTCTCTAAATAAAGGCATAAAAAGCCCAAAAATAAACCTTTGAAAAAAGTGCATAAAGCAGAGGATCTGTGAATGCAGTATCAGAAGTCAGGTTTTGTGTCAGTGAGAGTATGTGTCAGTGAGAGTATGAACTTCTGAATAGAGACAATTTAAAGTGTTAATGCCCATTTAGAAGACGAGAGAAAAAGTATCACAGTGGAGCAGACAAGGGTGCTCAAGAACAAGAAAAGAGTCTGCTTTAATTCCAAAATAAGAAACAATACACATCAAACGTGATCATTTCAGTCTGAAAATAGGATTTGATTTAACCTTCAGCAGAAGTCTGATAACAGCCAGAGAAAAAAGAGAGATATGAGGAGCATATTGACGCGAGGAACAAAATGAGAATTGATCTGGTGAGCAGAGGGGGAGACTGTTTACATGTCCTGCTGTGAACTGTTGGACCAGTGGTCAGAGTAAACCTCTCATTATTCCTCCCGGCAGGCGTGCAGCCCTCAGATTGGAAATGAGAGCGACTTCAGACGGTTTAAAAAGTCTTAATAGATGAAGCAGAGGTCGGGGCAGAGGTCTTTCTCCAGCCTCGCATTCTTTTCTCATCAAAACAGACACAAAGAGAAACATTCACAGAGAGAGAGAGTCACTGCTGACGAGCTCTCAGCCCACATGAATGGCTCCAGCTTATCAACATCCACATTATCGCTAAAGCAAAAGTCACTTTTCATGGTGACAGCCAAATTTTCAACTCTAACTGCAGCAAATTGTGACTATCGACGTGGAAGCGATTCAATGAGAATGATTGAAAGTGACCATGGTAACTCTAAAGGAAAGGGTATAATAATAGAATAATAAATAATAAAGTTGTTAGGAATCATCTCATGGGAATCAAGTATTTTTGCACCAAATTTCATTTTAATTCACACAGTGGATGCTGAGAATTTGAAATAAACCCTTCTCAGTAAAGAAAAAAAAAAGAGAGAGAGAGATTCACTGATTGAAAGTGACCAAGGTAACTCTACAGTAAAGGGTAGCAGAAACACAAAGTTGGTAGGAATCATCTCATGAGAATCAAGTATTTTCACACCAAATTTCATTTTAATTCATACAGTGGATGTTTAAAATGTAAGACATAAACTCTCGGTAAAGAAAATCATTCACAGAGAGAGAGAGAGAGTCAGCCGCCGACAGAGAAACTCCACAAACAAAATAAGAAATGTTTTCACAGCACATCCATATCTTCACTTTGAAGGCGGAAGAATAAACACTGAGACTGAGAGCTGTCCTCAACTTTTCATATTCAGAACATATAAACAAAATCCCATCCAGAAAAATTAAGTTCTCTAATGGATAAATGTACTTTAGTCTTCTGCAGCGCGGCTGCTATTCTTTATATAATTAACTCACAGATAATGTAATGAGCTTTACTAATTGAAATGTTCCCTCTAAATAATTTATCACAGCATTGATACGCTGCATTCTAGTTATTTAATACCTACTTTATCTAAATAGGTGACTAATTATGACTCACATTTTTACATAAGTGATCTTTAAAGTGTTTATTCTTTCTCGTATTAACTCAAGTTATTTTTGTCTCCGAGGACAAAAGTGGAAACAATAAAAGTCTGTGGATGAAATTAGATTGTTCTTTTTTTCACTCTAAGCTTAAATCCTATTGTCTCTTCTTCTTTTTTTCAAAATCTAATTTAGTCTCGTCCAATCTAATCCAATCCACTCAGATTCTTTCTAATCTAATATAATCCGTCCAATCCACTGCAGTCCTTTTCTGTAACAAAAATCTAATCAGAATCCTCTCTGTGACATTTCAACACATGTAAATCGTCGCCTTTGTTACAAGATGTAAAAATGAAATTAAGTTGAGTGTTATACTGATTTAACTTTCTTTATACTTTCATGTTTTAATGGGTTGATTTTTGCGTCAGGATAGTGAAATAGGGCTTCATTATGGCGGTCAGAACCTTTTGGTTGATAGATAATGAAAGGATTTCTGCAGGGCGACCAGAAGGACATGGAGATGAAGCGATTTCACAACTTTAATTTGAGCGTCAACGTTCATTCTTGACCTCTCAAAATGTAATCCAAGGTCGACCAGGGAACCTTTCAACAGACTAAAAAACTGAACGCCATCTGTTAAAGAAAACAGTGACATTTGTTTGAAAATCTTAAAGACCCTTGGTGCCAAAAATATAAATTTTCTTCAAGACCTTAAGCGATCAAATAGTATTTTTTTTTGGGGGGGGGAAGGGTATTTTAAAGTCCCCCCCCCCCCCCTTTGGTCAAATGATGAATGATTGACATTGCCATAAAGATGGTGAAAACAGCATTAAGCTGCATCAAAATGTACAACAATATACAAATCAAAACCTTTTTAGACAAAACAAAAACAGGAGCAAACTGGACAGCCCAATCACACAGTTACACGTTTGAAGCAAGAAGAGCTGCCAGACTGAGTAACAGTGAAGCAGTAAAAGATTGTAGCATTACTCATCAAACGACGCTTATTTACATCAAACTGAGATATTAGAGAATAAACACGAGTGTGGGTTGTACTCGAGCCGAAGCAGAGATGTGCTGAAACAGGACGTCTTCCAAGAGCGAGCCGGCCTCTCGCTCGTCTGATTGATGAGCCTTCTGGGAAACATCATTTTGAACTCCCAGTGATCTCCAGAGGATTTATTAGCATCCTATTATGTTCGTCTTATAGTAGCAGCTTCTCTGGTTCGCTCTTGGCAGCCACCTGAGTAATGATGGTTTTGTTGCTCTGCACTCTCAGTCTAACATTCACAACACAAGCTTTTCGGGCTGGTTTCCAAATGTCTGCTCCTATCTGATTATTCGGATCAGTGTTCCACGGCTCTGTAATAAAATGATCATATTTCAACATGAGCTGACAGAGATGTCAGGGAGAGTTCAGAGGGTGAGAAAAGTCTCCTCGCTTTCACTGCTGCCAAATATACATCCACGCTGGTGATAACCAAAGTTATCATCACACTTCAAGTGAAGATGGATGAGTGAAATGAATATGAGCTCAATGAATTTCATGACTGAAGTTGTATTTTCTTCCACTGTGAAATACGTACAATGAATAAAACAGCCTGCAGGGCCTACACAGGATGGCTGCTTCAACCAGTCAATTACTTGAAGCTCAAAGACCCTTCTGATGCTCTTCTAACCTTCTCAATATGTTGATGTAGAGTTTTTATTTACACAATACAAATCAGGATCAGCAGAAGCAAGAGTCATTCCTTTTGAGAAAAGTTAGCAAGCACACATTTCCAGTGTCCAATGTGTGTCCTGATCCTTCTTTAACCTTTACAGACTTTTTGTGCTCAAGCCAAGTGCGTTATAGTCTCAGTGTGCTCTCCTGTATTTCTCTATCAAATCACAGCATTTACTTTTGGGAATACATTGACATGCACAATAGAAACGATGCTATAAAAATAGGACTTAAATTATGAGAAACTGGAATATTCTTGTTTGTTTCGGCAACTTCAAATCGTTGTAAATGTATTTAAACTCTTCAGGAAGTACCATGTTTCGGTATGAAGCTTTTGTTGATTTCTTATAATGTTTTCAAAATGGAGCACATTTCTCTCAGCTGAACCTTCATCTGCATGTCACATGTGGCAGACGTGCTTCTTATTTTTTTGTCAAATGGTTCACTTGCTGTGTCAAATCATCACTTCCTCCAGCACTAATGAGGGGGGAAAATCTGAATTGGGACATGTTCAGCTGTGGTGTGAATCCCACTTTGCTTTCCTTAATTATCATGTTTCTGGATCGTCATGTCATGGAGAAAAAATTGGGAAATGTTATTTTAGCGACTGGGTGAGCTTCAGAGCTGACACCTCTCCTCCCTCCTCCTCCTCCTCTTCTTCCTCCTCCTTTCTGTAGAGCAGAGCTGTGGGATGATTGTTCAGCAAGCGATGTCGTTTTAGAGTCACATAGATTGTCTGGGTCTCCATGCCACTCTGCCACAGACGGATGTTTCCATTACATCCGTCACCATGGAGACCAAAATTGTCTCCCCCTTAGTCTGTTGAATCTCTACAGCTCATCTCCGTGTTTTCCCATACCAAGCAGCAACCTCCAGTATAAAAAGAAATGAAGCTAATGCTGAAAAACTGCAGTTCCTGGAGAGGCATCTTGAGGCTGGCTCCGAAAGTGAGTGAATCCTCATTTGGCACCATATTAAGAAGCCCGTAAAAACTAATTTGATATATGGATTTTTCATACATAAATCAGACAATCTGGTTTTCTGGTACTAAGGCTGTCTGTGAAGTCTAGGCTCAAGCTTTTATGTTGAGTGAAATTCAAGTATAATTGTATTGATATTTTTGCACTGAGGATTAGGTACACTGTCCTCACCATGGGTTGTTAGCTCGTTCAGTGTTTAAAATGTAATTGTCGGCCAGTGCTTAGGTGACAGGGTTGCTGTTTTTCCAGTAGAATCTGGTGGACGGTAGTGATGAGAAAGTTATTTACATTGTACATGGCGCCCACCTGCTGCTCTCTCACCTGAGATTCAGGCGAGTGAGTGTGGGGAGTCTGCAACTTTCCAATAGCTCTCTAAGCTTCTTTAGTTCAGTTGACTGAATTAAATATAAGAAGAAAAAAAACAAATCAGAAGGAGATAAAACCATGAACAGAATAATAATAATTAAAGAAAGGCTAGACATTATATACTAATAAGAAGAGTCAGGCTCAGTTTGAATTGAATGCCATCGAGAAGAGGTGGCTCTTCAGCAAAAATGTAGAGCGACTGAGCAGGTCTTTAATAAAGAGGTCGATTTTCATAGCTCAGGAGCAGCCACCACAAAAGCTCGATCCTCTTCATTTTGAAGTGTAGAACTTAAGACCTCAAGGATATTGGTCGACCTAAATGCTCTAACTGGAATATACCACAGTATTACAGGAGATCAGTGAAATTAAAAGAAAATCTTAAAACCAACCCTGAAATGGACAAGAAGTCAATGAAGAGAGGACAAAAATAGTAAATGTAATGTTGTCAACCAGTTAGCAGATGTGCAACAGCATTTTGCTCAAGGAGAAGACGCAGAGATGACCATTTTAAACCCACATACAGAGAGCTGCAGTTGTCAAAGTGGGGTGTAATGAAGGCATCGATTACTAGATAAAAAATGGGTGCTGATTGTTAAGCGTGATAACTTCCTGTTGGCAAACACCTCGCTTCCCCCCATCCCCACCCTAATATGGTCCCTTTTGACTCCAGAGTAAAGAACGAATTCCAGGCTTGATTTATGCAGTCAAGAAAGTGATGGGTGACATCACGGCTGTAACATCCAGTACTTATCCAGACTCTGTCCTGTACATGTACCTCTAGAAATAGTGCCAAAGAGACTATGCCTTTTATACTGTTTCTCACTGGATTTCCCTTGTTCCTGCAGACTGAGAGAAAGTGATGGGCTCTGAGAATACTTAATGACGTCTGAGTTTCGCTCTCAGGCAGTTTCATTTCAGATGTGAAATCTCAGTTCCCCCCCTGAGGGCGGATCGCACACATTTTGCATTTATGCGGCGCACATTGTCATGCGTCCAGAGTGACAAATCGCACGTGTCTCACCTTGGGGCATTGTTGACTTCTCACAGGAGGGCTGTTTGTTATTGGAAATGTGCTTCAGACGAGCCTGACACTTCCCCGCTCCCTCCCCCTCAGGTGCTTTCTTGCTGATAGAATTTTATTATTGGCAAGTCCTGGGTGATATCATATCCCTTCGTCCTATTGCCCCCGTAGCGAGTGAAACGCAATAACAGGAGAATTGATTATACGTGGACCACAGAGCAGCACTCAGAAAATGTGTTTACTGTAGTCTCCTTCTTGGACTAAATGCCAAGAATCCTCTCTCAGCAGACGATCCTCTGCATGATGAATGATTAACGAGGTCTCCATCACTGGCCTCAAAAACACATTTCAATCCAGGTACATCAGCAGTGTGTCAATCCTTCAGCAGAGAGAAGCTTTAGATCAAAGACTGGGGACTAGAAGTAGAAGGTTGCCAGCTTAAAGGAAGAGTCAGGAGTGCATGCCCACTCCAGGATATAGTGTTTACATTTACTACATTTACTTACACTGCAGGCTACCTGAGAATGTTGCTTTTGTTGTACTGGAAAAGCTGATAACTTACCAAGCTAGCACAAGCTAACCATCTGTGCTTGGCACCTGCCTGTCGGACATGTTGAAGCCGCGAGTTGAAGCTAAGACAAAGTTCAACCTCGTTTTTTAAAGAGCTTTATCCGCTAGGCATTTAACCTAACTAGGGCGTATCCATATAGTGTATCCACTCCCAAACTCGCCTGCGAACAGTCCTTGGCCGGGGAAAACACATCCACTTTGAGAACCACTCCCATAAATAAATACGGGCAGGGGACAGGGTCTCTGCAGACACCGTCCCCCACCACACATGTATGGAGGCCCAGAAGTGAGGCTATATTTAAATGGCCACACCAACAAGGAAAATAAATATGTAGCCGATATTAGCAGCCACGTTTCACAACCTCTCTTCCTGCAGGACTCAGGACTGTGGATTAACATCTGGGTTACTTTTTACCAAGAAACAAAGGAACTGATCAATGACTTAAGTCTCCCTCTCAGACAGGATATTATAAACATTTACAACGCCTGGAGTAAACAACCAAGCGGAAACAGAACACTCTGCTATCTACGAATTGACCCCAAAGACATGAACTATGAGCGAAACCAGTCTCTGCAAAGTCGTAAAAATTGACCATCTGTTGAACTACTGCTGAAGAACTGAATTAAACCACAGCGTTAAATTCTGCATCAAATGAACATTTATGTCTTTCTTCATCTAGATATTTGTAATTGTCACATTAAATGTATTGCAATCATCTTTTTAAACTCAAAATCTGATTTTCAGAATAGTAGAGTTATAATAGTTTTAATAGGAATTTGACGTGGAGCGTCAGTGTTGCCATCTAGTGTTAGAATTTCCATGAATACGTAACCTTCATAATTATACATTTAAACGTGTTATAAAGCATACTCTTTGATATTAGCTATAGAAGGTGTTATTTAAAGACACCAATTTCTTTTCCTACTTTATTAATATGTCTTATTGAGAATGTTGACTGTATAACATGGTTTTGTTCACCTACAGGCTGGGATTAACTGAGGATGTTCCCAGGTGGTGTGATTTTCATCTCAACATGAATCTGATAGAAATGTTTGTCTAAATGTGACGTGAACCTACATCAACGTGGATCTGATAGAAATAATATCAAAATGAATGTATGGTGACGTGTATGTTTAGATTCTTATTCTTAATCTTATTGAGTAAACTCATTAAACAATTGTCCTCCGGTCAGAATGGGAGCAACCCGTGGGCGGCCCCCCTCCTCTCCTGCAGGGCTGCCTCCTTTTCCTGAAGCTGATAAGAGTTCACACTCAGCTCAGATCTGTAGTTTTTTTGAGGTTTTTAGTTAAAGTTTTAGAGCTTCTTGCTCTTGCTCGCTTCTCTTCGGACTTCAGTCCGAATCACTTCTTTTAAGTTTGTGAAGTAGAGATGACTCTCTGCCGAACTTTTATTTTCAACGCACATTTTTTGGAAACATCAATTCTTTCTTCTCAAAGTCTTTGCTCTTCAATTTTGAATGCCAATTCCTGAGTTTGGATTCATCGAGATGGCCATCAGGTTAATCTGAATTGGAAATCGACGTATCAAAAGACTCTTTGATATTTTTCCTGTTGGATCCTCTTGGAGCTTCTGAGACGACGGCTGAACCGACGTACAATCTCCATCCCAGCTGCACACTCCGACCAAGTTGTTAAAGCATCTAATCTGGCCCGTGGACCTCTCTGGGCCTGAAAAGAACCACTTGCCGGAGACTGAAACGCGGGACCAGCCGGCGGAGTTCAGTCGAACACATCTCACCGTAAGCGTACTGGTTGCTGGTGTTGGAAGATTAAGTCTTGAGTCGTGTCTATTCAGAGCCCTCCTTTAAATCTAAATAGAATCCTAAAATTTCTTTATCAACTTTTTCCCTTTTTGAGCATTTTCTGATTAAGTCATTCAAACAATACCGCGTCTTATCTCATTACTAAATATATAATGTCACCATACGTTATAATTGCATTATCCTGATCATAATAATCATATTCTTTATCTGTTTCATCTATACCTTATTGTTTACCCGTTTTATATTAAATTTTACACATAAAATTCAGGACTCTGTCTGTGTGTTTTCTTGTTTAACATTTCCAGAACTTACTTCTTTCAAGATATGAAACTGACTGATTAATTAATTAACTTATACAGTTAAAGTTATTTTCTTCCTATAATGGGAAGTCGTGCCCCCTTTTAAATCTGAGGTTAAATAAAGATAGAATATCTTAATAAATTAATTACGCTACAAATATCATCATGACACAGGTAGCAGTGTGAAAGTGATTCTGACTAATCATAAGTATTCCTGATGGGTTGCTAGAAGGTCCTTAGCAACCAGAATTTTTATGGAACCCATATCTACCAAGGCGAAAAATATGTATCTCTAATATAATGCATATATGCATATTGTTCATGTCCCTGGCAGTTAGTGTTTATATTTGTGAATAATGTTTGACACTGGACACTGAATGAAAAATGAAAAATTATTTTTAAGAAAAGGATTTGAGTTCTTGCTCCTCTGCTTGGCTCAGTCCACACCAACTAACACTCACATGCCGTGTGTCTCTAACATATAAACAACTTTTACTGTCTGTCAGAGCACGCCAAGTGAAACCAGCACCTCTAAAACTTAATGGAGCTGAAACCTTTGTGAGAAACTGCAGAGGCAAATGTGACAAAATGCACCTAGCTCACACAGTTTATCTGTAGCCAGGATGTCGCTGCAAACAGCCAGCAGACTTTCCCTCAAATACAAGCCAGTTATCAAAGTCATCCGAGGCAATTACCGTTTCCAAGGTGACCATGTTTCTTAAAATGACCCCCTCACCAACACAACACCACCCACGTCCTGTCCACCACTTCTCATCCAAATCAGTCATTTTGCAGTTTTCAGCTCGGCTTTGACGTCACAAAAGAAAAGGCCCGAGTTAGTCATGGAGCCCCAACAGAAATCTGAACACTACATGATAATCAGACAAGCTGCTCAAATCCTGCCTCACATATACAAAGTGACACATGATGGCAGATACTGATTATTAAAGAACATTGTGCAGCGTTCAAAAAAGAACGTTCAGCCCTTAAAGCGACTGAAGCCTTCTAACAATTTCATTAAGGTCTTATATACATGTAAAGATTTGTATTATAACATAATACTAAGTCAATACACATTCAATTAGTTTCAATCCAATTTCAAAACACTGTCATTAAATGTCCAGAAAGCCTTTCTGATATTGGGTTAAATGGGCTTGGTTTACTCTCTTTTCACAGAGTCTTCATATAAATACAGAATCTGTAGGCCATATTTTTGTATCTGATGTGTTCTGGTATCTGTGTTTCAGCCACTTTTGTTTCAACAAGCTTTGGTAGTTTGTAGGAAAACTGTGAAGAGTAAAAGAGGCCGAACACGTTCCACCGTAACACATCAAACATTATCTACCTGATGTATGTTAAAATCTGAAAAATCTTAGAGTCACTTTTGATCAGGCGATGCTTTTTGATCAGCATGTTAATTCGCTTGCCTGTTCATGTTTCTCTTTCCTAAATTGAAATCTGTTGTCTCACAAGCTGGGCTCGAGATGCTAATTCATGCGTTTGTATCTTCCCTGCTTGACAATAGTAATTCCCTTTTCAGCTGCTTCAATAAGTCCTCCCTCGACCGTTTACAAATGAATCAAAATGTTGCTGCAAGATTGTTAACTAGGTCCAGCAGGTCCTCTCATAACACACCCATCTTGTTTTCTCTGCGTTGGTTTCCAATGAAGTTCAGTACACATTTTCAAATCCTTGTGTTTGTAGACTCCTGAATTTCTTCTGACTTGGCTCTACTTGTTGTCCGTCATGTCTGAATGAAAACAAAGGGTGATTGGGCCTTTGAATGTGTGGCTCAGTGCACATACACTCTGCAGCTTCTGATACTTTTGAAGACAGTTTGCGTGACTCTAAGGAGAGAAATGTTGATTAACCACCAGATTGAAATATCTTATTTATAATCAACTATTGGACAGACTGAGATAAAAAAAAATTGGACAGGCATGTATTGTCCCCAGAGGATGAGGCCTATCTAAATTTTGCCGTCCCCTGATCTTTCATCTAGTGCTGCCAGTAGCTAGAAATATAGCAGACTTCATAGGGCTGCTAACCTGAATTTTCTGAGCCACATTTAAAGAACACAGTTTGGAGTGAGAATAAGTAAATAAATCCTGCAGTAAGGTACAGCTCACCTAAATGTATGTTTGTAAGGCTTGCTCCCTCGTGTGCAAAAAACAAAGCTTTAAAGAAAAGGGGGCGGCAGTTTACTGTAGTTCAGTCTGTAGGGACTTGGGTCGCCGGTCCAAGTCCCAGTGCAGTCCGAGATGCCTTTTAGCAAGGCATCGAATCCCCCCTAAAAAACTTAATCTTGCTTGGTGAAACACAATTTAAGAGTTAACAAACATGGCCGACAACAAGCAGGAAAAAGTAATGATGGTGGTTTTTAGACTCCTGTCAATGTAGATCTCGTGTTGGGATGAATGAAGTTGGGCCTCCATTTCTGTTGTCCACCTAAGTTTATGCTTCACGTTTGCTGTCGTCGCCATGGTTGTTTGTTGTGCTTCCTGCTTCAGTCAGCTTGCTTCCTGATTGCCTATTGTTCCGTTCAGCATGAATATCCACAGTTTGCGTGCTCGGCTGTCTGTGTTCTCTCCAAACAACTGGATTCCTGATCGTAAATATTAAAAATGTTGAAATATTTATGTTTTAAAATTTGTGTGGCCCCAATTGTCTTCTAAACAAATCCCTCTTGACACACCTCACACCACAGGAACATCTGATCAGATAATCTTTGGATCCATGAGAAGATCCGGCCATTGCTGACTTTGGTCGGCAGAGGGGGAATTAGCCCCAGAATCAGCCAGACTTTCTTTTTACTCATAAAGGCTTTTTTTGCTTCATGTAAGATACCTCATCCTTCTGTTTATTTCCTTTTCATCAGATCAGTAAATGTGTATCATTCTGCGGGGTAAAGATCTAGTTTTTCGGTTTTGGAACAGAAACCGTGAGCTGCAGGTTGAATTGAAGTGGAGTTATATAAAACACTGTTGGGAGCTCAAAAATAAGCAGGTAAATGTTGGAGATTATTACTGTAAGCACTCATAAACCTTGAAGCAAAATCAACAAGCTGTTAGTACATTTTGCTCTCCTTCCCCTTAACAGCCACATCCCACTGGATCTGACTCCAACCTTTGAAGGCTCTTTATTAGAGCTCTGGCACACAGGCTCAGTGTAACAGAGGAATACGGTTACAGCTCTTGACAATTGTTATGGATTGCAGCTGTAAACTATGCTGGAAAAAAAGCATGTATTGAAAACTTGCAGCAGTTTTTCCTACCCGAATGATGCTTTTTACCCCACTAACATATACAAATCAGGCCCCTACAGTTGAACGTTTGTTTCATGGGGGTTTTCAAGTCTTGTTTTGATCGCTTTTTTCCCCCTGATATCAAACGTTAGAAGTGACGCTTGCATCATTGCCTCCCTGCTGCGCCTGCTTGTCTTCCCTCGGCTATAAAAGAAATCACTTTTGTCACAGAAAAAAAAAAAAAATCCTCTTTCCCCTTCTTCACTGAACTGTTACAGCTTTGTGTTGAGAGTGTAAATGAGAAAAGAAATACGACTCTCATCAATCTTTAAAAAGGATCCTACCAATGTGTTTGCAACTCTAAGCTCCTTGACTGTGACTCACAGATCCTTCTTTCTTACCATTCTGTATAGCCAATAGTACATACAGTTTCGGATTATTGATGTATTGCTTCTGTGATCACTAAATTGAATCAGCTTTTCTGACCATTCATGGGTACAAATTCAATTCAAACCTTTATTTATTCTCAAAAGGACACTGAGGCTTCCCTGATTTCCAATGCTGTCGAGATTACAAGCACAGTAAAATAAGCAAAACACAACAAACACTCAGAATCAGTGACAAAAACCACTGAGATAAATTAAAAACAGTTACAATTTGAAACAAAGTGGCTAGAAATCAAATGTCTAAACTCCGGAGGAGAGGGAAGAACTCCGATCCTTAGAGTTTGCTGGAGGGCGTTCCACGAGTTATGGGCATCAAAAGAAAATGCAGATTTACAGAGTGCAGTAAAAGCTCGAGGGACTTTAAGAATGAGCCAATCAGAAGAACGAGTCATGTAGGCACCCGTATTCCACTCCAACAGGTCTGTGATGTAAGGTGGAAGTATACCAATAACAGCAAGATATATAAAACCAGTGTTTGTTGCGCCTCTGACCCTCTCATACAGGTCACAGTGATGAGGGTCAAATCTATTATCAGTTATAAACCTGAGGGGCGGAGTGATAGACAGCGTCAAGAGGCTTTAGTGTTGAAGCTGCATCATGTCTATGGATGACATCGCCGTAATCCATCACTGATAAGAACACAGCGTCAACAATTATTTTTCTGCACAATAATAAATTATAATAAAATAAATAATAATAAAAAAGCCAACTTTGTGTCGCAACTTGGAGACAAGAGTTTTTTCATGAAACTCAAAAGTAAATTCCTGGGAATTATACCTATTCTACTGCTCTCAGTGTGCATACCTTTGATGGAACGAAGTGAAGCCAAAACACACTTACGATGGGCGTTGACATTTTGGGCATTTGGAGACAAAGTCTGTGGAGATCGGCTGGTGGAGCTGTAGTACTGACGTCCTGCCCCTTCCTCGTACAAAAACACACATTTAACTTGCAAGTAAAACAGAGAAGATCCCTCAGGTCAGCTGAGTCCCAGCGGAACAGACACTTGTGTCAGTTTTAACAGAACCTCACTGTTATAGAAAGTTCAACGATAACTTGGTCAATGTGCTTGGAAAGGAGCTATTTTTCCCTGAAATGGTAAATAGACTTGAGCTTGTACAGCGCTTTTCTAGTCTTCTGACTACTCAAAGCGCTTTTTAAACCCCAGGTCGCACCTACACATTCACACACTGGTAGCAGAAGATGCTGAGTTAAGTGTCTATCAGTATTATCTAATCCCATTCATACACATTCAGATGTTGCTGACGCAGCAGTAGGAGCTAAGGGGTTAGGTGTCTTGCCACATCGTGTGGCTGCAGGAGCTAGGGGTCGAGCCCCCGACCTTTCCGGTTTAGAGACGACAGACTCCACCACTGAGCCACATTGCTGCTTCTTCTCCAGTCTGCTGATCTGGTGCACACACAGCAGGAGCCTCATTTGTAAACAGAGCTGATGAATGAGGTCAAGCAGCTCAAAGACTTTTTTCCTTTTCAGGCGCGCTGTGCGCCGTGTGTTTGTTAACAGAGCTGTCAATCATGGCGTTAAACTCCTCTTCTAGCATCGAATAAGTTCTTAAAACTAAAGCTCTCAGAATGGTGAACAATCAGACTTAAAACAGCAAGATAAGAACTACTGCATGTTTGAGAAGAACTTATTGGACATGTATTTTAATTTTCTAGTTTGACCCACGTCCAAGCGGTTAACATGTTGGAGGCGGAGCTTATGACCTTCAGTATATTGCAGCCTGTCGTTTGAGGGAGTTCCTACGTTTTGGGCTTTTTTTGAGCTGTGTCCATCTTTTGAATCAGTCTACTGTATATACTCGGTGGGTTGGGGGGTTATTGTGCTCATCTACCAACTTTTCCCCCATTTGGCTTCGGTGTGCATGATTTGTGGTTTGTCAAAAACACACAACTCTACTGGTATTGTTCTTTAGAAAACACTCAACTCAGAGCAGCCTTCGCTTCAAAGGCCAAGTTTCACTCCTCTCTGCTCAGCGAGTCGCATAGTCTCTGCATGCTGACAACCAAACATGCAGCGTGGATGCATGAATATTTGGCAGAGGACGTGCAGCCGCGCCTGTTCCCATCCATTTTTAATGAGGTCTGCCCCTCTCGTCCAACAGCAGGAAGAGGGTATAACTGCTGGAGCCCGGAGTCTGAAAACTTGCACCCCCTCCCCTCCACCTTGATGAATAAGTAAACACATCGAACCAGGCAGAGAGGCAGTCAGTAAAACTCCCAGCTGGAAGCAGTCGGAAGACTTTGCTTTCTTTTGGAAGAAATGCTGTTTACTCGCTGATTCCACAGCTCGCTCTGAACTCTATTAAAATATTTCACTCTCAGTCTGGATCCATGCATCAACTTTAATTCCGGTCAGGAGATTGCATTTCAGGGCCTCAATCAAATTCACAGCCATCCTCTAGGATAGTGCACAAACTCCCTTCAGCCTTAAAATATGGCTGTTTAAACTGTTTTCTTGAAGTGTGTGTATTTTTTTTCAGTTTTGCTGAAAAACATGTGCTGCATTAATAATTTCAACCCTCTGAAAACTGGTTCAGGGTTCGACATTGTAGCTGATCGACTTGCCCTGACGCACGATTGAAAGACTCCTCAGCTGATTGCACGTTCCACTGTCCAGCTCGAACCAGTTAAAAGACGGGTTAAACCAGTTAAACGGTTTCATGTGATACTAGTGTTTTACCCACACACATGTCTTTGTTGAAAGGCAGACAGCTTCACTGCTGTCACTTCAGCGAGCGCTCACTGCACTCTTCAAAATGTTTTTGTCTTTTGACAAATCTGTAAAGTACAAATCTGGACAAGTAAGGTGAGTGTAGAAAAGATTATGCTGGAGTATTGTGTCTTGTTATTCATTACATTTGCGGCAGGAGGATCTTCAACATGAGTCTGGTTCTGCTCGATGTTTCTGCCACTATACCTTTGCTAAATGTTGCTTAGTGCTGGGTTCATGCTGGATTAATGTTGGGTCTAAATAATGAAATAAAGAGTAAGGTCTAGATCTGCTCTTTTGTGGTGTCTTGTTATGAATTGGTGCTATTCAAATAAGGACTGAGTGATTGATATTCTCTTCTGATGCGTGTGTATAAATCAGATCAGTTAATTTTCTTTATTTCGTGAGTAAATTATTTACTGTTATTTTACAAATCAAATGAATGTCCAAGCGATTACAGTGATTGGGCCATGCTGTTGTCAGCTATCATGACTCTATAGCTCCCCTTGAGCTAAACAAACCTTTATAGGATCTTTCATCTCTTTGTTTTAGGTTTTAAAGCTTTAAAATGTAGCCTCTTATTACATTAAATTCTGGGTTTGTATCTGTGTTTTATTATTCATACAGTTAGCTTAAATTATAAGCATCATTTAGATCTGCGGGTAGTTAGGGGGATGAATCATCTTTTTCTAAATCTGCTTTTAGTTTTAAGTGTTTAAACTCAGCTTCTGTTATCTACTTGACATAAGCATGTTGTTCAAAACATTTCTTCAATTTCTTCAGTTGTCATGGAGTGGATCCATTGTTATGTTTCAGTTGTTTTTCTGTGTGATCGTTTCAAAGGTCAAGGTCATGATGTCTCCAGGTGCTTTAACGGAATCTGTTGGACTACGTTTTTAAATTAAAATCAAACCATTCATAAAGCCTTGAATATGTTTTCATAGTGTGCAGTTATTGATGTGTAGATGATTCACATGTACATGTACATTTTTTTTATTTGTTGAGAGATTAATCCAATCGCGGTGACTGCAGTGTAAACACCGCTGTGAAAATAAAGATTCAAGGCTAAAGTCGCTCAGTGCTGTTCAGTTCAGCCAAATTAAATATATATTTTTAAAAGCTCATTCAAATCAAATCAGTGGAAAACTTTTAAATAAACAGAATAATAAAGTCCCATCAAGGACACAGGATCAATAAGTGTCCTGCCACACACACAAACATAAAGACCCTCCAGCCCAGCAGGGTCCATGTGGGTTCATAGACCGCCTGCATGTCAACAAACAAATGAACAACAGTGTTTACCAAATGGCTTTATTGTTCAACACACAGACTTTTCTAAGAGATTAATTGCATTTTTTTTGGTTTGAAAGCTTCATTATTATTCAGTGTTGCATATGGATTTGCTGTGACCGTAACATCTTTACATATTCATACAACAGGCAGCTTAGAAACGGTCGGGAAACGAGCCAAAGGCGGAGATGTGTTGGTGAGCAGACCGACGCTGAATTTCAAACACAAGCTTTTATGCTCTGGATGTAAAATCAGGCTCAGCGTGTTCTCAGCTAAATTAATGACATTTCTGTCTGTATATCTTCAGCCTGTCCGTTCACACTGCTGGTCAGATGTCCCTCTTCTCTTTCTGTACTGATAAAATGAGTTTCAGGGTTTTTATTTAACCTTTGGAAACAGCAGTTCAGGAATCTGTCTCACCACAATGTCCTTCAAGGGGATTGAGAGCTTTGTGTTTTATTGCATGCCCTCTATAAGAATATATAACGTAAACCGATATGAATCCTAATTCAGTAAAACCAGATTGTTGTTGAGTTTTTTTACTTTTGTGTCATGCCGATATTTGTTTAAATTCCTTATCCCTTATGGCTAACAATTCAAATCATCAAACCTGCTTATATTTAGAGACTTCTGAAATGCAGTAGACACTTAAGGATTTAACTAGACCAGGGATGGGCAACTTTGGTCACAGCAAGGGTCACATTCATTTAATTCTCACTGCCAGAGGGCCAAATTGTAGGATACAAAAACGATTACAGTCGGTTATGTCTCAAATTTAACTCAACATATACCAGTGATCAAATATGACTATGGACATATTTCTGGTTTTCAAGAATTCATGGCGGAGTTTGTCATGTTTTCTTTATGTTTCTAATTAATTGATATGTAAAAATTGACCTGAGGGCCACGTTGAGGGGTTGATGGGGGGCCCCATGTGGCCCACCCCTGAACTAGACCATAGACTGTATAAAACATGGATCTTGTCTCAGTGATGTCATCAGTTGGTTCCTGAAGAGACATTTTGAAGCCCAAGGAATGGCAGTCACCATTTTGGAAATGCTATATCCACCTTAGTTTTGATCGATTAACACAAACAGGCAAAGAGCTGGAGCTGAGGCGAGCCTTAATCTGATCATGACAAACAGCCTCAACGCGCCCAATCGTCAGTCAAGTCAGCCATACACACATTTATGCAAATGTATGCATAATGCTAATCCTTTATGAAATTAGAACTGATTAGTTATAAAGAATATTCACCCCTGTATGGTTTGTATTAATAAAGAAATGAGCTATATATACAGAAACTGTTTGTAGCAGGCTGTAAACATTTACTTCTGCTGTAAAAATGAACATATTAATACAGGTGATAATGAGACTTCAGGGGTGTTTACAGCCAGCTGGATCCTCGAGTACACTTTTTCAGCACTGCAGTTCACCGCTTGAATCACACACGGTGATGTTGTTAGCTAAATTATATATTAAGTCAGTGTGTGGACAGCTGTTTCAGGGCTGCAAGTTTGGCATATTGGTTATCACCATCTAGTTGTCATTTTGGAGCCAGAAGTGACTGTGTTTGGACAAAAGTTTGAAATAAGAGGATCAGTGTCTTGAAAAAGCAACTTTATAGCTCAATAGACCACAAATGCTTTTTTTAGACCCACCTGTAAACATCTTTATTTCTGCTTTGAAATTGATGCCCTTTAACATGGGGCATTATGGGGATTGACTCACTGTTGGAGCCAGCCTCAGGTGGCCTTTTGAGGAACTGCACTTCAAGGTTGCACATTATTTCCAAGCCGTGGAGGTTACTGCTTGGACAACATACTTGCATACACACAATGAAATGGTTAACATGCTTAAGGATTTTTATGTGAAGTGTGAAGCTTACAAACATTTTAGACATAAAGCTAAGTCTCAGAGATGTTTTTAGTTTTGTAGGTAGTGGGCATAAACATTTGACCTAATTATCACGCTAAAAGACAAATTAAGATTTTGTAAATTACATTTTTGACCTGCTGGTTGAGCTGGAGACTAATCAGAGAATAGCTAAGTTAGGAGGATTTGTCTGCAGGGAATCCATGAATGTTTTTTCTCCCAAAAATGTCATGACAGTCCAGCTTTAAGTTGCTGACAAGATATTTGAAACAGCCCTCCTTAGAGACATGTGACAAGCAGGTTGTCTAAAGTGCTCTTCAGAATATCTCACATTAAAAAGGATTTTAAAAAATCAAAGACTAACTTCACAGCATTAATGTACTAAAGACAGTTTGGAGCTCCAAGCTACAATGTGAATCTTTCTTTTCTGCCTTTGAGATGCTTCCTGCACCATAACCTGTGATCAAATTACCAGACAAAAGTGTCAATTTGTCATAATTATGCTATGATATCAAGCTGGAAACGCAGTTTTCTTGTGACAAATAGTGTTTTTATCCCGAGAAAACAAACGTTTTATCTTGAGTAAACAAAATAATTAACTTAGGATCTCAAGATAAGGGCATCATAGAATTGCAACACATCATTGCTGTACTCAGAACAGTTCAAATATATCACTGCTGCATTATTCAGATAAACCTTTTACATTATAATTCTATTGTTTACAGTATCACATCTCTTTAATCAATTATCTCGGCTGCCTTCAAAGTGCAGATGCTCGGTGTTTGTGATTAAAGGAGTCTTTAGCCCTAAGCAGAAGATAATTCTCTATTTTTGAAGTGTGCTACTTGAGAGCAGGAGGCCTGCACTACATGTAAATTGCATCTGGAGTGTATTTACCTTTCAGGTCAAAGATGAACATGAAAGGCTTTAGCAGTCCCAGCGGTGGCTGCCGTAATGAGGATGGGCTCTCCTCAGCAGTCAGTGCATTGACCCACATTAGCTCACTGCCCGAGGCCCGCCGAGGCAGGATGGAGATGAAGAATAATAGCGGGATAAAGTGTCTAAGACGCCCATTGTATATTAAATTATATTCACAGAGTTCCACAAGACTCTGTGAAGTTCATAAACTAGAGGGGATTTAAAAAAATAAAGATATTAAAAGCTCTTGGCACAGATTCCCCAGCACATCTCAGCACTCTGAAACCAAACTGTAAGAATACTCCTGCAGGGGCATTATCGTTATTATTGTTCAGGCTGCAGCGGACCGCCAGTTTAAAAGACACTTGCAGGAACGTCACTTGTTCAATCTGCTTTTATTTATGCAAGGTCACTGACAGAATTACCTCAACCCAGGTTTGTTTACAAAAAGAAAGAGGAGCCAAAATGTAGACACAAAGATGAAATGTACTGCACTCTTCACACATCCTTCCAATTAGCGATGTATTTAAGCTGCAAGGTGTCTGGTCTCTCTCCCTCTGCTCTTTCATTGCCAGCTCTCACCTGCACCAGTACTCTACCTCAGCCAAACCATCACCTTAGCATCCATCTGTAGGCTCTGACTGGGAGGTTTAAGATATCCCATCACTCCTTAAATTTCTGCACTCATAATAAATCCGCAAGGGGTGATGAGGTTGGAGCCTAGACGCCACACTCAAACTATGTTCTATGCAAAAACAAATAAAAACAGACAACAAAAAGCAACCCACTTAGATAAAACAAAGAAGTGGATGGAAAAACCTTACGACCACCTGACGGCCAAAGTGGCCAGCAATATCTAAGGAAAATAATATGAGCGGATCCAAACACAATTAGATGTAAGTACAGCTGTAGACGGTGACAGTTTTAGTGATAACAGCAACAATCCTTATTGAAGTAAGAAGAAAGAACTTCCTTCAACAAATGAAATTGATCTAATATGAAGGGATTCCAGTCAGCAGGAGCTTTAAACCTAAAAGCTTTTTTACCAATCGTTTTACAAAACATGTGAAACTATAAAATAAATCTGACTGGAATACCTCTTGTGATGGTTTGAGGTGAAGGGTACAGAGTGCTGGTTTAGATAAGGTGAACAGTTGAAGTGGATACATTTAAAAATAAATTGGATCCAGAGCATCTGTCGCCTCAGACTAAGAGATGGCCCTTTTAGTGCATCGTACATTGAACAATGATGAGTTGTAAAAAAAAAAAGAACAACCAAGGACAAATCTGCAGAACCTTTCATAAGCTGTGTTCAGATGAGCGAGGTCGGATTCAGATGCATTGTGATAAATAACATCACTGTAGTCTGGAATTGAAATGTGAACGTTGAGAGTAAAACAGTTACCAGGTTGATGGAAAACATCGACTTTAGGTAAGACATAATCAATATGTGATCTGAAAGACGGTTAAGGATCAAGCCAAACACAAAGATGTTTAATATTATTCTAATAATAATGATAGAAGAGGAACCAAACAGGGGGAGCACGTCTTGTCTCAGAGGGTTTTTTTTCTTGTGCTATAACAACCTGCTAACTGTACATTATCACACTTATAACACAGCTACAGAAATCATTAAGTTAACACAGAATATTTTACCATGATGATGGTATTGATCTAAAAATAATTTCATTTTCTTTCAATAAAAACAGTCTGTTTCACCAAGCTGTTATCACTCACATTAAACTGAACGTTGTCCCTGAGGAGTAAGTGAGTCATGGTGAACAGAAGAAGAAGATTTACTTTATTAATCCCGCGAGGGGAAATTCAATTTGACACTCTGTTGTTGAACATGCTACACACACATAGGCTGAAATACACACACATGCACAACTGTGCATTTTAAAAGCACTTCACATCCTTAGTGTATCACATCCTTAATTTTATTAAACCTTAGTTTATAGAGCAATTTTTTAAAAATCAAGTTCCAAAGTGCTTTACAAGGACGGCAATAATTATGTGAAAACAGACAGGTCATAGGATAATAAGCAAGGCAAAGGTTAAGAAACAACAAATATTTTGGGGCGCTGGTGGCACAGTGGTTACTGTATGGAGGCCATGTACTGTATAGAGACTGTAGTCCTCCAAGTGGGTGGCCCAGGTTCAAATCCAACCAGTGGCTCCTTTCCCACATGTAATTCCCCATTCGCTCTCTCTCCCTGATTTCTGACTCTATCCACTGTCCTATCTCTACAATAAAGGCACAAAATGGCCAAAAATAAATCTTAAAAAAAAAAGAAGAAATAACAAACATTTTAAGACATAACTAAAATGTTCTTCACTGTATTGAATAAAATATATTCAACCCCTTACAGCTGTTTGTAGGACTAATATCTATTCAGATATGCAGCCACAAGATGATTTCATTCTAATTTCGTTGTGGTATTTGAGACCAAACTAAAAATTTTCTTCGGTTTGTAAAGCATGTTGGTTCTTCAGAAAGTGTTTCTGAGTGGGCGGGTCCGTCTTTCTTCCCCTTCGTGGTGGCAGGGCTTCCAGCTGGAGAGGGAGGGGTTAAGAAAAAACATGTTTGAGCCTCAGAGTGAAACATAAACAAGCTGATGGAAGCGCCATCCCGTCAGTGTGAACACAGAGCTGAGAACAACAAACCCAGACAGAGTTTGACTTGAAAATGTTCACTATTATACCTTTTTTTTTTTAAAAACATTTATCTTTAGGCTTTTTGTGCCTTTATTGGAGAGATAGGACAGGATAGAGTTGGAAATCAAGGAGAGAGAGAGGGAGAGAGTGTGGAATGACATGCGGGAAAGGAGCCACAGGTCAGCCTCCGTACATGGGGCAGGTGAACTAACCACTGTGTCACCGAGGCGGCACCCTGCATGTTATACCTTTAAACTTGTTCATGTAAACATCTTTTTAGATCATAAACTTTAAACACTGTAACATAATCACTCCACCAGCTGTACACTTCAATGAACGACCTTCCCTCGGTGTGTTTTGGTTTTGGCGTTCTCATCTCAATAAGCATTTAAAGCCTTCCTCTTTTCCTCGGCTTACCCAACACGCTCTCCACTGCTTAAGGGCGCTCTGTGCAGGAAAATGCGGCAGAATGAGTTTTTCAGATGGATTACTGTACCGAGCTCACAGCAGGTGAGGGGTGTGAAAACAGTCGCCACATGGCCAACCTGAGGAAAAGGCGTTAACCACATTTAATCATCCGTGTTCATCAAGTCAGTGATGTGAGCCAGCTGTCATGTAGATACATCACTGTGGAGCCTCTCAGCACCGTGTCTCTGCAGCAACATGTATCCCATCCATCTTGTTTATTGCTTCATTTATTCAGGGACGGTGTTTTGCTGAGACAGCAGACAGCATTTCAGCATTTTATAAAACGTTCCCGCCGGAGAGCCTCCCAGTACAACCAGCTCAGTCTTCATACTGGTAGAGCTGCTGCTGGGGCGGATGGGGGTGATGAGTGCCTTGCTGAAGGGCACCTTGATGGAAGAGTTGGAATTTAAAGCATTGCTGCTATTTATTTTTTAATGTTCAGACTTTCAAGGGTGGTGTAGTTATTGACTCTTAAAACTTGTATTGTGGTCAAGACCACACCAACAGAGGCCAAGACTTACCCGAGACCAGAGTGCTCTGAAAACAAGACCAAGACGTTTAGGGATTGAGACCAAGACAAGACCAAGACCATAAGTATCACAGAAAAATCCTCATCTTGGGTGCAATGGGCGTGTCACTCACTTAGACCGTAACACCAGGAATGTTGTGGCTGTAACCTGGGGATTCAAATGAAATTGTTAATTAATTTGAAGTTATTCCTTCTTTTGGCAGTGTGTGTTTTCCCTCGATTCATGTGAATGACTTGGAAGAATTGCCTTTCAGTGGTGGTCTTGACCGGTCTTGATTTCAAATCCAGTCTGAGACCGAGAGAAGGCCGAGTGAAAATGCTTTTGATTCCGAGACCGAGACATTCAAAAGTCGAGACCCACTTGAGACCAAGACCGATTTTGAGCTCTACAACACTACTTTAAACCCTCCACTAAAAAGTTATCAGGTGGTAAGAACCCGGGAAAATTCAAGTTGAAGACAAACAGCAGGGGTAAAAAAGGCCCTTTCAGCTGTGGTAATTAAAGGAGAGTGTTTCTGCTGGCTGTGGTTTACTTGAACTTCTTAAATTTTCTAAACATTTCTCGTCAAATTATACTTTTTCAGACTGTTAATTTGAATTTTAGTATGTTGAAAAATCCACAAATGTACAGAATCACAGCAGCTAAAGACATGTTCTATCACAGCTGTGGTTTCTGCTGCATCGTGCTGCCCTTGCTTCTGAGGTGGGATGAAAACATCCACACCAGATGATCCTGCAAAAGATGATGTTGTTTTTTCCAAAAGCTTTTAAAGCAGCTCTCCGCTCATTTAACACTCGAGGACCACTTCACTCATCACAAGTAGAGCTATCAGCTTCTGAGAATAGTCGGAGGAGCTTTCAAAAAGTTTGCAAAATATCCCTGATGAAAATGTCGTGGTTATCTTTGAAGTACTTCACTGCCATTGTGTGAGGAAAGCTTTGTTGCTTTAGTTTCATGGAAAATGAAAAGAAGCTTTGTTATAAGTTGTCATGTCGTGGGCTCCACTTTGTGCATTTTCATGTGTTACATTTCTTTCAAATCTAGTGAACAGATCAACTTTGGTATCTTTTTACCATTTTTTATATTTCCTGACAGATGTCCAGGGTCTTTTCGGGGTGGGCCCGTGTTAATTCAAGTTGAAGACAAACAGCAGGAGTAAAAAATGGCCCTCTCAGCTGTGGTATTAAAGGAGTGTGTTACTGCTGGCGGTGGTCTTAATGTGCAATTAAAGAAAGAAGTAGCACCCAATTGAACTGAACGTCCTGCAGTACTCCAGTTTCATGATGATGTTAGCTTAAAGCACAATTTGTCCTCCAGCTGATGATGAATTGTAGATTAAAGTAGAATGACTTGACTGATAAATGACTTTTCTGAGTATTAAATTCACCTTTATTCACTTACTTTTTTCCAGAAGATTTCCCTGTAATGCACACTTGTTCTAATGTTAAAGTCCTGCTTTAATTCCTCTTTTTCTGTGCAGTGTGTATTCATAAAACAAAAAAGATTAGTGGACAGAACAAGGCTCTCGTTCCCTCTTCTGGAGAGAGTATTATTAATGTGCACGAGTCACGATAAGTGCTCCTATAGGACGTATAACACTTTTTAAGTGCTGAAACTCATTTGTATTCTCCTCTACCTGTTATTATTTTACTGGCTCTAATCTAAAATGACTCCAGTCGTAGAAATGAGCTCACCCCGGCACACACGCTGATCATTTGCTGAGGGAAGAAAAAAACAACAACTTGGCAGAGAAGCATTGTAAACAAAAGCAAATAGAGCCAACAAACGGTGCTTATTTATTCATAGACGTACCTTCATTTCCATATAAATATACGTGACCTATGGGAGGCTTGTTTGTTGTTTACATTCACTCTGAGAAGGCAAACAAAAATCTAATTTCTTAGCCATATTTTCCCGCAGAGAAGGCATGTGGCCATTATTTCGCCTTGTTAGATATTCTTTCATCGCCTCAATATCTGATTTCGCCGGCTGCCGTCTCGGATAATGGAGTTTGTGTGTGCGCAGAGGAGCCTTCTTTGTGAGGACTTTCATAATATTGACTCACAGCTGTCATTGAGTTTCCACTTACTCTCGCTGCTGCGTCTCTCAGGTGCCACCGTGGAGCTTTTTGTTTTTTTTTCCCTGTGATAGAAAACACAAAATGGCTCACTTCTCTGGCAGATGGCAGATGTTTTCTTCCCCCTAAAATGGAACTCGAGCAATGAATAACACAATGAATAATAAGTTGTTTATCGAAGTTATTGGGCCCAGCGGCTGGTGTACGAGCCTGTGCAGAGATTGTCTTTGTCACAGGGGAGCTCTGCGGCTTCTCACATCGACGGCAGCGCTCTTGTGTTACGCAACATCAAAATTAGGGATAGTGCCATGGGACCAGTCATTCTTTTAGATGAGGAGCCAAATAGGACAGAAAGTGAGAAGAGTAATTCTTTTTTTTTATTCTGAAAAACTGTCAACAGTACGAGTAAATATCACCCTGAACAGAGCTGAGAGCGTTTGTTCTGGATCAAAGGGAAGCCAGTTGTGTTTATTGAGTTTTACGTCATCTGGCGTGAACAGATGACTGACGTTGCCCCTTGTGTAAAGTTAGATCAGCTTCCAAACTGATCCCTTTTCTTAGATCTATCCACTTAATCAAATGATAAACCTTGAGATCAGTAGTCCGTATGTCTGTATCAGTGCCACAGGCCACATCTGTCATCTCCAGTTTCTCATTAAAGATGGATTTCATCCAGCGTTATGATTGAGACCTGAGGGCTGCAACTAATGAGTAATGTAATTAAAGCAGCGCAAATCAATATTCTTATATTAATGGCCTTTTTTTGTTTGAATAATCTATCAGTGCTGAATTTACTGGAGTAACAGATTCCTCAGAGCATGCTATACTGACCAAGAAAGCTCTTCTTCTTCTTCTGCTCTCAGAGCTCTGTCTGAAATGTCCATACTGCACGTTTCCATGGAGCAATCTATGACGGCAGCCGAAGCCTCGACCTTGCTCTATTCATCCTATTCACTTGGTGGCCATTTTTCTCTGACATTATGCTCAGAGTGGGAAGTTAAAATGGGGGTATGATGTCATATTGATGTGTTTCAGGTGGTTAGTCGCAGAGATCTCCATCCATCTGTTGTTTATAGGGTTAACACATAGGGGTCGTGGGGGGCTGGAGCTAATCACAGCTGTAATTGAGCAACTTGGACAGGTTGCCAGTCAATCACAGAGTTAAGCAATAAAGACAACAAGTAATTCTGACAGTCACAGGCACGTTAGAGTCATCAGTTAACCTATTGAACATGTATTTTGGGCTGTAGGAGGAAGCCGTAGAGAGCCCACGCATGAACAGGGGTAACATGCAAACTACACATAGAAAGGCCCACAACGGGTGGGATTCAAACCAGGATCTTTGTTGAGGCGTTGGAGCTACTCGCTGTTCCATTAGCCACTGCGCCATCATGCAGTCCCTGTAGGATATCTGACAAATCTTTATCTTTTCATGGCTTCCTGACGGACCATAAACTGGAAAACAGGCTGTGTAAGGGTTGAAAAACAGCAATAAATCAGCATCAAATCTCATATAAACCAATTCGGGTTGACTTGGATGTAACAGTTTATGCTTTATGATGTATTGGACAGAATGAGACATTTATTTGCATTATTGAACCCCGATCATAAACTAAAATAAACAGATTGAAGACTCTGTTGAAAAAGAGTATCAGACATTTGTTTGTTGCAACGCCGGAAATAGTTCCACAGCTCACATCTCAGTGGCGACTGCTTTGGACAATATAGGGTTTGTTTTAAAATAGTCACCACAACTATTGACTAGGAATCCACTGAAAGCTAAAATGTCTTATAATGTAACATGATACGAACAGAAAGGTGTGAATTCCAAAGTAGCTTGACTTTGGTTGAGAGTTGCTAGCAGTAGCTGCTGTATAACAGTATCAGTTGTCTTTTCAGTGATGCAGTTAAAAACTGAGAGGCAGTGAAATAATTGTCCGATGCCTGATATGTATGTGTCATATGTTCTAGAAAGACTCAAGTGCAAAACAGCACAGGACCTTCCCAACTTCAGCTTGACTTTAGAGAGCACTAGTTGCCGTGGGAATATTTATTTGTGAATATTTATGTCTTACTCTGTTCTTTTCTTGTTTGTTTCTCTGCAGTGAGAGACGTGATCTTAAGGCTGATGTGGAAGTCTGTGGATAAGATGAGGTGTTTCAGGAAACGCTCCATGCTGCCCTTCCTCGGCTTCCTCATCACCCTGCTCTTCTTCAACCTCTACATGGATGACGGATATGTGCTGGTGAGGCCTTCTCAACTTTGACAGGTTGATGCTTTGTGAGGATGCACTTGGAATAATCAATATATACTCCCTGGGCTTTTGTATCTGTGATTTCAGGAGGCAGAGAAGAGACAGCTGGGAGAGTCGCTGATGCATCCTGCAAACTCTGACAGATACGTCCACACACTCAGAGATCTGTCCAATTTCTCAGGGACTATAAATGTGACATATCGCTACCTTGCAGGAATCCCTTTGCCACGCAAAAGTATGCATTTCTACTTAGCTAATACTATTGTATTGTTGTTTTTTTTACATAATTTATCACAAAAAATAAATATTAAAGTTCTTTTTCCTTTTCTGCTCACAGAGTATCTTACTATTGGTTTGTCATCTGTCAAGAGGAAGAAGGGGAATTACCTTCTAGAGACGATCAAATCCATCTTTGATCAGTCCAGTTACGAGGAACTCAAAGAGATTGTGGTTGTGGTCCACCTGGCAGACTTTGACCTGGTGTGGTGTGAAAACCTGGTGCAGGAAATCACCAGAAAGTTTGCTCATCACATCATAGCGGGACGCCTTCTGGTGATTCACACTCCAGAGGAGTATTATCCGTCTCTGGACGGGTTAAAAAGGAACTACAACGACCCGGAGGACAGGGTTCGTTTCCGCTCCAAGCAGAACGTGGACTACGCTTTCCTCCTGAACTTCTGCACAAACCTCTCTCACTTCTACATGATGTTAGAGGACGACGTGCGCTGCTCCAGGAACTTCCTGACGGCGCTGAAGAAGGTGATCACCTCCAGAGACGGCTCCTACTGGGTGATGCTGGAGTTCTCCAAGCTGGGCTACATCGGGAAGCTGTACCACTCCAGAGACCTTCCTCGTCTGGCTCACTTCCTCCTCATGTTCTACCAGGAGATGCCCTGCGACTGGCTCCTCATCCACTTCAGGGGTCTGCTGGCTCAGAAGGACGTGATCCGCTTTAAGCCCTCGTTGTTCCAGCACATGGGCTACTACTCCTCTTACAAAGGAGCCGAGAACAAACTGAAGGACGACGACTTTGAAGAAGACTCCATCGACATTCCTGACAACCCTCCTGCCAGCCTTTACACAAACATCAACGTCTTTGAGAACTATGACGCCACAAAGGCTTACAGCAGCATCGTTGATGAGTACTTTTGGGGGAAGCCTCCGTGCACAGGAGACTTCTTTGTCATAATCTTTAATAAGTCGACTAAAATCAGCAGAATAAAGATTGTGACGGGCACAGAGGACAGACAGAACGATATTCTCCACCATGGAGCTGTGGAAGTGGGGCAGAAGTCTGTGGAAACTAAACAGGGGCGGCAGTGTTCATCTTACATCACGTTAGGAGAGTTTAAAGGTGGAAGTATTGAGGTTACCAACGTGGACCACAAGATAGGCTTTGACATCGAGTGTGTTCGAATCGTTGTGACAGCCAATCAGAAAGAATGGCTCATCATAAGAACTATCAGCTTATGGACCACACAGCCCGTCAGTCAGTTTAAGAAGTAAACATCTGAGGTTTTTAACGGATCTGCTCTATGTACAGTATTTATTCTGGATGCTATAAGTTCATTTTGAACTGCCTCTGGGTCATGTGTGTGTTTCTGGGATTCAAAGCAATCCATATTTTCTTGGGTTGTTTGGGGATCTATGCTGTAAGATTGAAATGTGACGTATTAAAATGACAGTATGGAGTCTTTATACTCATGTTCATTTTCCTAAACTGAGAATGTGTACATTATAAAATATGAAATTGTTCATACTTGGCTGATTTCTTGTTCTGTTTTTTTAGTCAGAGCACCTTAAAGAGGAATCACACACACAAGCTTTACCCGACACACTATATTCCTAATTGGCTGGTTTTCATTTTTACTTTATTTTATTAATTTTTCATATACCTTACTTATCCTGCAAGGGGAAATTACTTTTACACTGTGTTGTTGAGTCATGCTGCACACACATGCACAAACAGGATCCTCTGATGGAGAGATGTCAGAGTGAGGGGGCTGCACATTAAGGAGCGCCCGAGCTGTTTGGGGCACCTCTCCAATTCCATCCTTGGTCTGCATCGGGACTTGAGCAATTCCCAACCCAAGTCCCTACAGACCGAGCTACTGCCACCCCCGATATTTATAACTTGATATGATTCTTCAGCTCTTTGTTCCTTTTCGTTTTGGTACAGAGGCACAATAAAGTCCTTGAAGATTTCAATTACAACCGCTGTTGTGACTTCAGCTGAAGCCTGTTATTTATGGTGTTCTCTGCTGCCATCTAGTGGTACAATGACATTAACATACCCTATTTGATCAACAACTCAACCATGAGAGCTCATTTCTGACTCAAAAGATTAACAAACACTCGAATAAAATGTTAAAGAGTAGCCTTCATTTTCATACCATGGTGAATACATATTTACACATTAAAACTCCACTCATAGCTCTTTTTCATTGATACGTTTTTTTAATGTCCTTATTTTTCACAAGAATAAAACATATATAAGCCATAGTAACATGACCAAAAATTAGAAACAAAAACAAATGTCAGACAATCAGGGGGCACGGGAGGTTGCAGGAAATTACCCACGTTACAGAAAAGTCATTTGTTACAATTCAGACTCGGGAGAAAGGGTCCAAGATAAATCAGATTAGTCTGACAGACTCCAAACGGATCTATCTTTGCACATTCAAAATACTTGTGAGATATTCCAAGTGTTCGAATATGACTTCAGACCATCCTTGAACAGGAGGGCCATTATCACTAATCCGTCATTAATATATGTTTAGACGCAAAGGTGAGGATGTTATATAACCTCCTGGCTGCAGTGGTTTTATTGCAACTAGAGAGCCATCGTGTCGAGACTTTCTGTACACTCCTTTATATATTCCATATGTCTCTTCAGTCAGAGAACCATGGTTACACGTTGTAACCGTACGTTAGACTGTGCAGCATTTCGCACCCTCAGGCGTTTGGTTTGGTTAATAAGGAAAACTGACCGAAACAAAACCTTTAAAGAGGACATATTATCCGCCTTTTCCACCTTTTCAAACAGTCCCCTGTGGTCTAAATGAAACATCTGTGCTGTGCTTTGGTCAAAATATAACATGAATCAAGCACCAGAGGTCACTACCCATAGCTCATGACCGTGAGGGTTGGAACGAAGATCGACCGGTAAATCGAGAGCTCACTCCCCACCCAGAGAGAGCAATCCACAAGTTGAACATAAGTATAAAAAGGTACCTAAAAAATAAACTATAAAAAACAGACATAAACTGAATAGAACAAAAGCAAAGAAGCCAGGAGACAACATAACAAAACATGTAGTTTACATTTAGAACAAAGGCAGCACAAATTCACTGTTTTTGTTTTTTGGCTGAAATTGTTATAATGAACCGCATAACCCTTAAAAGCAAGAAAGAGGGGTTTTTACTTTGGTACATTTATATCTATTGTTTATATATTTTTTTCTCGTTCTTTATATTTTCAGTTAACAAACAGGTATTTTAACCATTAAACATTTGAAAAATAACTCAAAGCAACATATTTAAATGGAGAAAATCAAAACACAACAACGAATCTACCAGAAAACAACAATACTAAATCTATAATCACTTGATATAAATACAAATCAAAATTAAATAGATACAATTACATTAAAATTTGGGGGGTTTAATCAATATTAAACTCAAGTTATTCAGGGTCTCAAGGAACTTGTTTTTTCCAGCTTTTTTCAACGACTGCCAGATCATTTTAAGTCATTTTTTAAATGCTACAGAATTTGGAGCAACTTCTTCACTCATGAATACAGAATTTACTTATAACTTAAAATACCATTAAACAAAAATCCATCCTCTTTGTTACCAAACTTTATCGATTTTTTTTCTCTATTTAAATATGAAAATGTACAAACAGCCAGACATTCCAGTTTACAAAGGGAAATAGGTACAAGGAAAATCGTCAAAACGTAAAATAAAAATAATAATGTCGCTCTCAGACCCATTTAGCAAACTTTATCAAACAGCAAAGTGACGTCACACGGAAACCGCCGCTCTGACGTCGTCGTAGTGCGCCCGTGTTTTGCCATCACAAACAGAAACAAAGCTAACAGTGAAGTTTGCAACCCTGCTTCTTTGAGACGTATTTGTTCGAAACAGAAGTGTCATTATTACATCTTACGATAGAGAAATAACATGTCTATCTTGCATTTTTGTTAGATTTGGACTTTTTCGCCGCTGTCTTCGTTTTATGGTGAGTAACATGTATATTATTATATTATTGGTGCTTCTTGTTAGCGAGCTGCTGTTGAGTTACGCTGTTGCTAGGATTAGCTTTTTTCTGTTTCACTGTTGGATTACACCTGAAATGAGGGTGGTTCAATATTAAACAATCATCACTCTGTTGTTTCTACAGTGATAGTTAGTGTATGATCACTTTCTCTCACTTTGTTTTTCACTATGACTCCTTGTGCACAAAGCCTGGACTGGTAAATAACTAGTTTGCTACACAGAGAGCTGAGTGGGATCCTTATGTATGAATTTAGGTCACACTTGTGTGAAAATGTCCTTTTTGAAACTTGTTGACATTAAGCCCATTTCTAAGAGACACAAAAAGGTTGCTCTTTGGCTGAACAATAGGTGTTTTCATTATTTAAAAATAATATTAAAGTTAAAGAATATTAGAGTTATGGATAGACGGGGCAGAAGAATGACGTATACAAAAAAACAAAAAAACTAATCTGTGTATTAACCTTTTGTTTCCCCAGCAGGCTCTGTGTAACTGAATGAGGAGCAGCCGTCTGTCTGTGTTGTTTCAGAAGTGCTGCTGCAGCCAGGATGGGCCAGCAGCTCTCAGGTCAGGGGGTGATGACCCGTCTGCCTGAGAAGCTGGTGAAACATGCTGGACTTGTACGTGACAGCGGCTACCTAACGTACGAGGAGTTTCTGGCAAGAGTTTCTGAACTTAACGACGTGTAAGTCCCGGTCTGATCAGGACACATACTGCAGATGTTAAAACAAATCAGAAAACAAACAACTTTCTCTCAGGAATTGTAGATCTTCAATCATGCAGACATTTATCTGTGTACATGTATTTAAATATAGTGGAGGTGCAGCTTAATTAGTTCTTAATAACACTTTGAAATAATAACAATGTGTCAGGATTACATGGACAATGAAGTCATTGGATCATGTATGAAATGGGACAACATTAGTGTAAACATTTAATTTAGCAAAAATGGTTGGATTCATGTGGATATGTGAGATGAGATGAGATTCAACTTTATTGTCATTACACATATACAAGTATAGAGTAACGAAATGAGGTTTGGCATTTCACCAGAAGTGCAAATAAGCAGAAAGTGCAAGAATCTGTGCTATGTACATGTAATTACAAAATTTACAGATGTAGACTAAAAAAAGTGAATTATTGGGTATATATGGATGGATTAATGGGATGCTATAAATATAAATAAATGATATAAATATAAATATAAGTATATTCTTCTGATTATAATATACAGATTAAGGTGCAGTGAGCATGCTATACTAGATTACAGATAATATACAGAATATGGACATATTGTACAGGTCGATAACTTATTGAGGTGATATGAACATACTATAGTACAATAATACAGGTGGATGAGAGATGTGTGTGTATGACCAGGAGGAGTGGTGGGGGGGATGATGGGTGTGAGGTGATGTGCAGGGGAAGGGGGGGTCAGCGGGGGATGCAGTTCGGGAGAGAGAGAGAGAGACAGAGTTCAGAGTTCGGGGGCTGGAGTTCAGTAGAGAATGTCAGCCAATCTAAAGTATTTAGCATACTGTGATGGCTTAACTGACGCTGGGTATCACTTAAATAAGATACCAATGTCCTTAAAGTTGTACTGATGCCTGTATAATACTTCATTTGAAACTGTCTTTCTACTTTGATTCATATCTTGTCAGTGGAAGCATTCATTGGTGTATTATGTTACCATCATTCCTTCTCATTGAATGTTCTTTCCTTGTATTTTTCGAAAGTGTAGCTCCTTATCTTCATGGCAAGACAAAACTATACACTCGGGCTGAGAAACTCTCAGCTAAATGTATCAATGATTAACAAATGGACAGAACTGTGTGTGTGTGTGTGTGTGTGTGTGTGTGTGTGTGTGTGTGTGTGTGTGTGTGTGTGTGTGTGTGTGTGTGTGTGTGTGTGTGTGTGTGTGTGTGTGTGTGTGTGTGTGTGTGTGTGTGTGTGTGTGTGTGTGTGTGTGTCTAGCTGTGTTCATATTCTGTACAGTTTACTGCTATAGCAAACAGCAGTCAAATTAAACACAAGCTGTTTTATTGAGGTGATAATATGCCCTCTCTCCTCTGCATGCTCTCTCAGTACGGCCAAGTTAGCGTCTGGGCAGCAGAAGCACCTTCTGTTTGAGGTGCAGCCAGGATCCGATGCCACAGCCCTGTGGAAAGTGGCTGTTAGGGTCCTCTGTACCAAGGTGAGAGCAAAGAAACTAGCACACAAAGCACATACTGACAAGAGCATCTGTACACACTGTCTTCTTATGAGAGAGGGTGAGAGAAAAAGACAGTGAAACTAACCATTTTCATTTGTTATGAAGTTTTTGTTTTTGTTTTAGTATTGTGTCATACATACATTCATATGCTCAGCCCGCATGGCCTTACATGACACCATAAATTAAAACATTCCAGGATCAGAGTGCACTAGGTAAACTGTATTCATTGTCAAGAAACTAAAAGAGAAAGCAAAAGCAAGTCAAACTAATTAAACAGAATATCCTGTTTGAAGCAAAATTAGCAAGCTTAAACACATCAAACTTAAACAGCCATTCCAGTTTTTTCACATCTGTCCGCCCTAATATTTCAGGTTTTTGACGAGCTACTTCATGAAACCATAATTCTCTTAAATCATCATATTTTGTACAATGTAAATGTGCAAGAGAAGGTGTGGTCAGTGAGTCAGGGTATAATAATGTGTCTTAACTTATTTAGGTAGTCTGTTACAAAGTCTTTATTTTATTGTATTTTATAACATTGATCATGTTGGCCTTTTTAGTGTCAAACTGAAAATGTAAATTATTTAGAAACCCATCTAAATGACAATATTGCTATACTATCTACTCCAATAGCAACCTCATCATTAGCAGGAACATGGCTTCACCTGTGACCAAAGATGATCTCTGAACAAGAAATACAGTGTTAGATTTGTCTTGAGCATGGCTGTTGACTTTGTTCATTTTATCCAGTTTCAGTGACATGATTGTTCCTCTAGTTTATCTTTCTATTGCTCAGGCTATCTCTCTCTCTTGTGTGCTATCTGAGAGACTGTACAAGGAAATACAGCAATAAACCTAGCATGTGAGTGCACGCGTCAGCTAAGAATATGACCGAAGCCTGAAGCCTTATAGTTTTGTGTGAAGATAAGAAACTCTGTCTTGTACTTTCTATCTGTAAGGGGGAGTCAGAATTGTGAGTCACTATTTTTATGGCAGGAAAGGGAAATTGGAAGTTATTGCAGGCAGAAACCGTTTTTTTATTTTTGTATTATTTCTCTTACACTCATTTGTAGTCAATCTGCATTTTAATTAGTTTGAAACCAAACAAAACAAACAAACTTACAAGTGTCTGTGATGCTCCATATAAAATTGACTACCAGATGAGTCATGCTGTTGCCTTTGCCTCCTGCCAGATCAACAAAGAGAATGGTATGGTGGAAGCATCACGCATCATGAACCTGTACCAGTTTATCCAGCTGTACCGTGATGTCACCAGCCAGGCTGCTGAGGTGCTGTCTGCAGAGGGCGCCACCGAGGGCCCCTCTGCCCAGCTCCCCTCCACAGAGTCCTGCCAGGCCAGCATGTGGATGGGCAGGTGGGTGCACATAAAGACGTTTCCACAACTTTTACAGCATTTACTTCAAAGCATCTTTTTTTTTAACTTTAATGTCTTAATAGGGAATTAACGGTTTCTTTAATTTGGACATTTTACATTGAGTGCATGCTTTAGGTCATTGGGTCCCAACCTAGGTTCAACCAAAGATCTCATAGTGAGGCTCTGTCTGGTCTGAGGTTGTCAAAATTGGATTTGCACATATTCAATTGCATAATAATGATAAACCACTTGATCGTTTACACAAAGGTCTGTAGATTAATCTGTGTAAAAAAACATTTACACACACTAACATTCATATCAACATTTATAATAACGATAATAGATGAACACTAATATTAAAGGTCACATATCCCCCTCCTCTTCAACCACTTTAAATAAGTCTCAGAGCTCCCCAAAACATGTCTGACATTTCTTGTTCTAAATCCACTCTGATCTTGTATTTGATCATGCCTATAAACCCCTCTATTTCAGCCCTGCTCAGAACAGGCTGTTTCTGTGTCTGTACCTTTAAATGTAAATGAGCTGTGTCTGACCACGCCCCCTCTCTGGAAGGACTTGGGTGGCTCGGGCTTTCTTGCTCCATGTCCTATTGTTTACGATGAGAAGGCAGACTCAGAGGGCAGAACAAACACCTAGCTGTGGGAGTGTCACCCACCTGGGGGGGGGGGGGGTTACTGCCCTTTGTGATGTCATGAAGGGAGAATCTCCAAACGGCCTGTTTGAGCACACATTTTCTGAAAAGTGGAGCAGGGAAAAGACGGAGAGGATGGACTTTTCTCATGATTGGGGTATTTTTAGACAGAGTATTTTGCATAATGTGTGACCTTTAATACATGTAGCTGTTGGCTTCAGTTGTGAGCAATAAAAAAAGTTAGAAAAGTTTTTCTCTAATGACCTGCAGGCTGCTTAAAGGAATGGATTTTACAACTGATTTTGCACTAGGATGACGGTTTATCCCCTTGGATCATCTCCAATCATGGGGGGAACTAGGGCTGACTGAGAGGATCATTTTTAAATTTTCATGCATTTTTATAGCATGCTATCAGGCAGATATTTTAATACTTTCATTCTGAGCTCCTCGAAATGCATCACTCTTCAGGCATTTCATTTTAAATAGAGCTTTTGAAAGTAAGCGGTACCTTCCTCCTTTAGAAAATAATTAAAACGGTATCTCTCTCCTGTCTGTGGGCGCATTCAGAGTGAAGCAGCTGACTGATAAGGAGGAGTGCTGCATCTGCATGGATGGAAACGCCGACCTTATTCTGCCCTGCGCACATAGCTTCTGTCAGAAGTGCATCGATAAATGGTAAGGTGATACATCAAGCTTCAAATCGTTTTTCTTTAAAGTTGTCATCGAAAAGTTAAAGTCTCTAATAGTTTGGACAACAACGGTTATTATTTCACACTCTCATTCACATCTTTGCAGGAGCGGGCAGTGCCGCAACTGTCCAATATGTCGCCTGCAAGTTACCGCTGCCAATGAATCATGGGTAATGCCTGATTTCCCCACAGAGGACGACATGGCTGGATACATCCTCAACTTGGCGGACGAGGCGGGCCACCCACACAGGCCTTAACACACAACACACTGAGCAAGTTAAAAAAATAAGGGAAATTGAACCACACCAAGTAGACTGTACCTGTTGAAACGCAAAATTTCACTTTTCACTGTAGAGGAGATTGTGTTAGTGTTTTCCTGGAAAGCTAACAAGGGCAGAGGAACCTTGCTGTGTTTCCAGCTTCTTAAGATTTTTAGTGACAGGATCAGAAAATGAAACGTTATCTCTTTTAAATCCTAAAAATATCCCAGGATCGTCTTTGTAACCCGAGTACTGTAGACGTGGGGCTTGTGTGTGGGATTATCTGAAGGTAAAATTCCTTATTTGTAATGTGTTAAGATAAATAATAACCTATTGATTTAACACACAGAAGAACCAAAAGTAAAGGATTTCTAGGAATTCTCTGGTTACTTTACTACTTTACTTTAGCTGGCACTATATCATAGGAATTCTGATCCAAGTTGTAGTTTCCTTTCATGCTCATACGACGGGGACTAAAGCTCAGGCAGGTCAACAGACTGTTTGCACAGCTAAGCACTAAGTCTAGAAGTAGTTAACCCAGTTTTGTCCTAAAGCTCCTGTGAGGAACTTTTGGTCTATGATGAAGTTGGCGCCCCCTTGTGGACAAAGTGGTAGCTCTTATCTCTTTCTGAATTTGTCCTGTACATGTCAAATGTCTCACTCATCCACAATGTTTGGCCTGGAGAAGGTAAAGACAAGCTGTTTCTGCAGCATACAGTCGATCACTTCCTCTGACACCTACCACTCAGCAGCTTCTCAAGCATGAGAAATGATTCAAGAAACCCTTTTTTACTAATGGTCTCTTTGGTTTTTCTAGGTCATGAAGAGGCATCGGCATAAATTTCAGTCTGTCATTACCAGATAAAAACTCCTCACAGGAGCTTTGACAACAACAACATCTTATCAGCACCAGTCAATTAAATGACTACCTTAATGACTTACTAAGCTTTAAAGGTGCTGGTGGATGTATGTTGTTATGTTTAGATGGGGCAAGGCTAGCTGTTTCCCTCTGTTTCCAGTATTTGTGCTAAGCTAAGCTAACAACCTGCTGACTGTAGCCATATCTATTAACAGACAGAAAGTGTTTAATCCTACACGCAGAGTTTCTGTTCAACCTTTGAACCTGATTAACTTTCCAGAAGTAAAGCTGTCCTGACGTTCTGCATGTTTATATCTTACATGACATGCCTTACGAGCCATGCAGAGATGAACTGATGTTCTGATCCCCTTCAGAACCCCACACAGTGACTGATACTCTTTCTCATGTACAGGTATAATTAGTTTGATATGATTTAAATGACTTGGCTTGCTGTTGCTGTTGTGTCTTCTTCACTGTTGGAAATAACCACTATTTGTCAACTATACTGCTGTTATCCTTTTATTTTGTGTGTATATATATTTTTTTAATTTACCAGAACTTATTCTTACCTAATTGCTGTAGAGTTGACGTTCACAAAACAACCATATTTGTCTTTGTTTTGCTCTGAACTTGCCTAAATTGAAATATTAAGGATTTAATGGGACAGGCGGTTTCGTTTACAAGTGGACTCTTGTAGAATTTAAAACCACAAAGTTTTATTTTGATAAGCATTAAAAACCTTCAGATCACACTTATAAAAGGACAAGGTGATTTGTGATGATTTCGTAAATGATAAATAATTTATTTGAGTGATAAATTCCTATATAACTATTATTTTACGTTGTTATGGATTTCTAATGTAGCATTATTTGTCCGTCAAGGAGGAGAGAGAGTCACTCGACAAATACTCGAGATGTCTAAAGTTATGTTGGTCTTTTCATTCTCGAGCTTCTTATTTCTTTAACAGATATATTATTTCTGTTTGTTTAAGAATGTAAAACTGAATGAAACTTAAGTTGACCAAAAGAAACTTTTGGTTGCCGATGCTGACGGACAACAGTTTGAAACTTCACCGTAGTTTTCTTGGTGTCTGTGCGCTACAGCAACAGATGATTTTTTTTTTCTCAATTTGAAGACATTATTATATGTCACTAAAATGTTCACAGCAGTTTAGATGAAGCAGGACAACTGAAGGAGGAGGATCAGAGACAGAGTCTGGTCTTTGGCTGTGTTGTTCATGCAAAATTAAGCAAACGATGTTGGAAATTTAAATATCAAACCAAACAAGGAAACGTAAGATGACTTCATTATCTTTATATCTGATCCTACATGGACACATACTGTTTGTAAATCTGCTGAATTGAAGACATTGTATTGAAAATGAAATTATCTGAATCATACTGTATTGTCCTTAATAAACTTTTTGCACTTTATGACTTTGTGTATGTTGGATTGAAACAAGGTTCAGTCTTTTTTTCATTTGAAATCACTAAAACAAGATGTATTACTGGTCATTAAAATCCATTTATGCATATCATTTCCAAATGCAAAGAAAATATTACAGAAAATAGTTTAAATGTTGGTGATCAAATTGAAATACAAAATCGAGAATAAGGTAGAAATTTCACGAAATTGTTTTTCAACTTAATCCTCAGTAATTCAATTTTTTTTCCCTCTATTATCGACTACTGAAATTGCATGACGGAATATTTTTTGCCTATGATTATTTTATTCAATTTTTATTCTCAAAATTAATTCAGAAAGCTTTATTAACATTAATGTGGCAATATTGCCAAAGCATATAATATCAAAGAACACAATAATAATCAAAATAATTGATAGAGATTATCCACAATTCAACCTTAATAATAACAAAGTGTAAAAATCTGATAAATATCTGGATTTTGTTTCAAATTATAATAGAACACATTTCCTAAATTAACAGAAAAGTGTAATTCATTTATCTAGTGTTGCTTAAAGCCTTATGTCGTATTGTTTGTGTGTGTGTAAAGATTAAAATTATTTATCTTTCTGTAATGCTTTTTCTGATCTGTTATCTCATGATGTTGGCTTCTGAAAAAAAAGAAGCAGTAGTCTATTTTTAAAACTAAATCTATTTATTAATTCAAAGAATAATACATCAACAGTCCGAACAAGTATTTGACATGAGACCAATTAAAAACATAATTGTGAGAACATTGTTTTCGCTTTATTGCCTGTTCAACCTGAATTTATTGACCACAAACCTTTTTTTATCGTTTCATTAAAACTGTATTTTGTTGAAGGTCCCTCAATCAACCTATAGCAACCATGCTGCACGCGCCAGCTGCGAAGCACGCGAGTTTAACCCACCTACATGGTCAAAGCAGTCAACGTTTTCCTCTCATAAGTCCACCTTACAGCCGCTGAGTTCGTAATTTTTTCTATCCTGACGTTTATGAATATAAAATTTGTGAATATGGCGAGTTTAAGCTTCTCAGGCAGCACAACTGTTTAAGTTTCGGGTTAAGCTAACCGCTAACTGCTAACGAACCGCCCACAACCCAACGTTTCAGCGGCTCTGGTTCCAGAAGTAAATTTCCCCACTCAAATCCTCCGTTGATATTTCCTTAAATACTAATATCAAGAAATTGGAACCAAGCCAACCAGCTACCCAAGTACTTCTGCCTCTAAAACATTTAATGCTGCCCAAAAAAAGCGATTGGAGAACAGAGGAAAAGGCAATAGAACAAGACTATACATAATCTTTCCGGAGTCAAGAAACTACCCATCCCACAATCCATTGCAAATGTTACCGCTTCTTCTTAAAGGGGTCATATTATGATTTTTCTGGTTTTATATGCGCTCGGTTCTAGCCTCCCTCGAAAAAAATTTGCGTGTGACAGGTATAGTTATCGTTAGCAGTGTTAACCACCCTCAGACATGTAAGTAGTGTTTTAGGCGTCCAGATCAGCTTGTTACGGACTCAGAGCATTATTGGACTCTGCAAACGCTGACATTGTTGTGGTTAGCCTCTCTCTACTCTGCTGTGTCTCCACTTCTTCATAAAACGGTTTTGTTACTTTGTATTTGTTTATTGGTGTGAGAAGCTTGAACCGTGCTAAGGTTTGGGTTTATGACCGTGGTTCGAGACGGTCTAATGAATGTAAAATCCGCTTTGTTGCAGCCTCTGAGCTTTATAAGACTCTGCTAACTTCTCTGTTATCCTCTTTCTACTCTCTTATCCACCTCTGCGTAAAACTGCTTTGTTACGTGGTGATTTTTTATCGATGTAGTAAGCCGGACCATTATTAAAGTATTGATAATTGATCTAAACAGCTCGGCCAGTGTTCAGGTGGTGTTGTTTAATCATAGCACTGACTGCAAAAGAACGGGTTAACCCATATATACATATATATATATATATATATATATATATGGGTTATTCAATAACACGAGAAACTTAAGATGTGTGCAGCAGGCACTTTGTTTTGAAAGATATGTGTGGTCTAAATATTTAGCTATGAACAAGAAGACAGTGCATTTCTGAATCATGTTAGATTGCCGTGCTAAATTTGCTATTTTTCTGTCTCTTTTTTCAGAGTACATCACAGCAGATTACACAGAACACAAGCTCCAGTATCCTAACGAGTGTATCAAGGTTCCATGACTCCCCACAAGTCTCAGAGGCCACACAGACATACCTACCTCCAAAGGGGTCATCAGTCCACACACAGTTGGCCTGGGGTACACTAAGGGACAAGCAAAGGTACGCACACACCTAAAAAATTGTCCAACTGCTGAAATCTGAGCAAGAATATCAGAAAACTGTGATTTCATTACATGATTGCTGATTTCAGCTTTTTGTATTGTAGCTTGTTGCTGTCTGTGATGCATAACAACGAACATGCTGAACGTAATTAAGCAACAACCAACATTATTGCATGAGATATTGATCCAACAAACACGTGATTATTACCTGGGCTTTTGTAGTCAAAGTAACTAACAGTCTGTGATGTCATTGAAACTTACAATTGCTCATTGAATTTTTAATCACATCAAGGAGGTGATCTACAATGCAGAACAAGGTGAGTCGCTGCAATAAACAATGTACAGTACTAATGTAAATACAATAAAAATGTATTGTACAGAACACATTTGTCGCTAATAATCATATTGTAATCAAGCCAAACTTTGTGAAGCCACGAAGATATATATTTATTAGGTAAATATGCTGGTAGCTCCAGTCAGTGAAATTGGAAGAGGCTAACCTATTTTTCAACATAATAACAGTGAGTGTTTTTCTGATAAAAAGACTTGATACAAACATAAGGTGTGTGTTACTGTTGCTATGTTCTTGTTGTAAGTTATCATGGTATTCTGCAGCACACGGTGTTTGCTTAAGTAAGTATTTAGCTGCAGTTTCCACACTTAGCATATACATAAACAATGCAATGAAGCTATTGCGTTAGCTACCGATTAGCATATATTAAACACATATTACATCTGAAAAGGCTGCAAAATAAATACCTACAACACTGAAACATCGTGCTCATGCCTTCGTGGCAAAGGTTGTTGTGTTTGTTCCTCCTCTCTGTCAGATTGGTGAAGTTGAAGTTGCCATTGCCGTTTGCATACCGGTGTTTTTGCTCTGCTCGGAGCCAGTAGCTACATTCCCAATATGGCTATAAAGGCTTCATATGCAATTTTTTGATCCAGCAGATGTCGCCCTTGAGCACCAGCATGAAACCAAAACAACTTGCGCTGCATTGTTGTGTTAGCATGCTAATGCTAGTGATCTTTATTATGCTCGTATCTTCACACTGCATGTAAATTTACCTGAAATGAGCGTGATCTAGAAACACAGTTAAGCAGTAAGTACAGTATGTTATTCTTCTTTTCTCTAGTCCCTCAATTAAACAACTTTTATTCGCGAGGGGAGGAGCCAGCTGCCGTCTTGCCGATGTAAACAAACTGAAGATATGACTCGGAAAACTGGAAAAACATCACAGACAGTGGGACTCGGGTGTCACATCCAATGTAAACAGTCATGACTCACAGAGTTATTTTCAGAGGATATACTTGATTTCTATTATATTTAAGTGTGAAAAATTGCATATAAAGCCTTTAAAATCAAATGATACAACCAGTGCAGTTAACTGCTTAACTCTCCCTGACTCCTAAAGAAATGATCACTTTACCTGTCTGCATATGTTTCTCACTTTCAGTTTGGAAAACAGACTGTTTAATTATCCTCTTGTATGTCAAAAATTATTTGTTCTTTTAGAAAGAGGATTTTTCCTACTAATCACAGTAATGACTTGGGAAAAAATAGCTTTTCAGTGGTGGTCTTGATCGGTCTATTCCGGGGTCTGCTCATTCTGAGACCCAGACAAGTCCGAGAAAAATGTTTTAGATTCCGAGATGAGACAGAAACCTTCAAAAAATATATTCAAGTCTTTACAAGATTAAGTATTATTTATTAATTACTAAAGGTGCACGAATAGATCGACATGTGGCCGGAATCTGTTGATTTACAGACTGCTCGGCCCTGACTCTGACCGCCCAGTCCTCACAGTTACAGCCAATTTGATGCCGATCTCAGACTGGCCCAAACGAGCTGTTTCATGTTTTGTGTGCACAGTGACACAAACATTAACAGACGGCCACACATCAGGCTAACATGTTGGCAGTATAGACAAAAGTTTCCCATCAGCAGAGGAGAAAATGTTTGACATCCAGGAGGACAAACACAGCGATTCCCTGGACTCGCTCCAGACTCACCTATCTCCATTGCGCTGCCCATGATGACATTTTCTTTTGCAACCACAGAGGCAGACAGGTAAGAGTCTGTAATTTCTTCCGGAGTCAGGGAGAATTCAGCCGAAGAGTGAAGCAGCAATGTTCACTGTTTCTATAATTTGATTTATCATGCGTTTGATTAAATACCTTAAAGGCTGTTTCAATATTTCCAGTATGTGAAAATGTTAAACAGAGAATGTGTTTTTCAAGGTAATTGAATACATCTTTGTTTTGTTTTCCTTTACGTATATAAAGACACTTCCACCATAAAGAATTGCATACAAATAGAGGAGAATACAGGTCATAAAGGGTTTCTCTATTAAAAAGGAAATAATCTTTAGAAAAGGTAAAGGGGTAATAATGGATTTGAAGTGTCTAAAAATGTAAATTCTCGTTGGCGTTTTTTGTTTTGGATTTTGAAAATGTAAAAAAAATCAGAATCGAAAAAGACCAAGTACTTTGAGTTTTCTGTTGTATCTTTCATCACAAGAAATACACTGATTCTCACTCAGTTTGAGAGAGAATGAGAGATATTCATGTATCCTGCAGTTTTAGGATTTTTTGTAATAAACAGTTCACAGTCAGTGTTTTATTATGCACATAAATGTAAGATTTAATTACAAAAAAGTTACAAAAATCTTTTTGTTTCGCTGTTAATTATAGTCCTTTAAAAAAAGAAAATCAGTACCTGGTCAGCCCAGGTAAAAATCGCAAAGAAATTCCAATCGGTGCATCTCTATGAACTACTAGTTTTAGACCTACATTCAAGATAGAATGCCTCTGTAGCATGTATCTGTCCAAGTGACAGAAAAAGTTCAACAAGCAGTGCCAACCTTAACTTAACATCCTACAAAAACGAATCAATCAAAAGCTCAGTTAAATGAGGCACACAGTGATTTGAACATTTTAAAGAGACAGCATTGAACACAGTTTAAAAATCAAGTATTGATCTATCCACATTAAGTAGCCCATAACCGATTTCTGCACCAAGGGAGTAAACGTTTCTTCCCATCTGGGTGTCATTTTTGTACAATCCATTTGCACCTTCATCATAGAACATCATAGGGCACAGTTTGAGCTGCCTTGGTCAATCATTCAGTTGGACTGGTTCCAACATCCGCCTTTACTGCATCCACTAGAAAACTGAGCTCGTTGCACAGTGTCTCATGCCGGTATGCCATGCGGATTTGTGCCACGTTCGTCCGTCGAATGTCGTTGCCTTCCGGTCCACCTTGTAGGTAGTTGGATCCAATGAAGTGTTTCTTCTCCTAGGGGCAAATGAGGAACAATAGATGTAGGGCAGCTTATGCTAAATTTAAAACATATATCATAACTATATGGCATTCCTATTTCTCCAGAGCAGACAAACATTTTTTAGTTACCTCAACATGGGACTGATAAATTGAGTACTGAATTGTGAGTGTGGACATCTGGTCCGACCAGCACTATTTTCAGCACAGGTTGTGACTGAATAATTTTACTATTTAATTTGTTTACAGTAGTGATATGAACTACACGCTTTCCTGTAAAACTGTAAAATTGCCAACATGTTATGTCGTCATTACATTATTTGTTCAAAACAGTGGGATATTTGGTACCTGATGTGAAAGTCCGCTCTGCAGTACACTGTTTCTGGCTATCTCACACAAGTCACAGGTGCTCAACTTCCACAGCTGGGCAGCAATAGCGTACTCCTCCATCAAGGCCTCCTGAAAGGGTTCAGAGGAACATTTGAGATCAATTGTTCAGGGGGGATCTTTACACTTCAGAATATGGTGTAAAACACATTTTGTTTTAAAGTGAGATAAGGCTAAACTGCCTTGCCATATATCATAGTCAGTTCTGAATCACGATAGTGTGTTTAAAAACTGAGGATTGAGGATTGATACAATTAGTATATGATCCACACTTTCTCCTGTGATCCTGACCTTGGTGTAGTGGAACTGCATGGGGTCATCAGTTGACAGGGACACACAAAGGCCCTTCTGTAGAAACTCTCGTAGAGGGTTCTTGGAGTACTCCAGGAACAGGCTGTTGTTGCTCAGTGGGGACATGGCGATAGGGACCTGGGCAAGGTAGTACAGGTACTGCAGCACTGGACTCTGGGGAGATGGTGGAGGTACAAAAAGTATATATAATAAATAATAACTCGGAGGGTCAAGGATTGATGCACATTTATAGATATTAATGTCTATAAAACTGAAAGTGTTAGTTCTTTGGGATGGACACTGAAGTGACACGTTCAAAATCGAAGTTCAGTTTCACATTGTAAATAAAATATAGCATCCATTTCCAAGCTCTGAAAATTTCTCATTTAAATATTTAAAGCCTTTTACGATGAGATCCTATGTCCAGTTATATACTGGGTTTAGGGGTTTTTCTTCTGCATCTTGCACTCGTTGTTTCGTTGTTTTTGGCAACAACTGAACATGCCAAAGATCATTGTTTGATTGGTACAAATACAGTATGTATCATCATGTATTAGCATATCATGTTTAGCACACTGAGTTATTTGCAATAGCAAGCGCTTGAGTGGTAAGCCCTCATAGATGAATGCAGGACTGCACCTTTTTGAGGTTGAGTCCATGGGAGATGTTGTCAGCTGTTAGGAAGGCAGAGACCAGGTGGGTGATGGAGCCAGCCTCCCCACAGTGTGGGCGAAATTGGAACGTGTTTAGTCCTCGCTCCCTGGGGACAAACAATGAATCATAATTTCTATGAGTTTGAAATTCAGCTATGCAAGTTTAAAGAAGTTTCTAAAAGCGCTTTTAATACTTAGTAGACCTCAGTAAATGATGCAATATAATTGACACTTTCACATGTGTCTCATATTAGGTTTTTTTTCCCTCAACGTACACGTAACAACAAGGGTGCAACAACATTACCCTGATACTCTGTCTGTGCTGCCGGATTAAGGCATCAGAGGTTGACCTCATGGTTTATCAAATAAAAAATGATATTTCTAATTGCCATGATTGCTTTTCAACCAAACACTATTTGTTTCCCCTTTGTTTAAATCTTTCGCACATGTTTGAACACAGGAACACGTGTGTCAGTACTTGCATGCCGTCTAGGTCAACCAAAAAATAAATAAAAAACATGGCCTACCCATGTGTGCCTGAAATCCCTAAAGATTTAAATCATTCTGGCATCTATGCACATTTTAACATCAATACTTTATTGTACCTAGAAATGAACATGACTCTTGAGTTGTCAAGGGATCCAGTGTTTGAAAAACAGCCTAGATTCTTGTTGCTTGCCCAAACGTGCAGGACTTACTTGCGCAGGTTGTTGAGCACCATGATGTTGGCATACATGTAGAACAGGTAGTAGGTGTATGGAGGGTTGTCATCTGTTGTCCAACCTTCTGGCTTTGGGCTTTTGTAAGAGAAAATGTGGTCGCTGTGTTTGGACTCATCATCCACACTGTCAAACCCTGTTACCTACAAGATAACAAAGATAACAGCGGAACATTTGCAAAACAAATATTGTACTTAACCATGCATGTTAACTGTCTCTACTCAGTCTGTTACCATAGCACTGTCAGCATGTGTCACTTGATAAAGCTGCAAATTTACCTAAAACCTTTCCTGTTAGTCACCAGTTCCATCCTTTATTTAAAATACTTACATATTTCAGGAAAACATGTATTGCTTTGTGCTTTTGTGGGTTGATTGTAGCCTCGAAGAGTGGGAGGAAGACGTTCTCCAGCATCTTTGCAAAGTTTGGCACTAATTTCTTTGACTTGAAAATGTCACTGCAAGACAAAAGGAATCAAATCAACTTGTCTTACAACAACACAGACATTTCAGCTTGTGTTTAAGAGATACAGATATCCAATAGTGACCCGTTTAGCTACTTCAAATACCTGTGAGCTTACAGGTTTAGAGACAAAGATTTGACAACACTGACATTAAAATTGCTCTGTTCAGGATTTCTTTGTGACCATGCTGATCCTAAAAAGCGACCTGGATAATTTCACTCTCTGTTAAAAATAGGAAACAATAAAGTAAAAGGAGCGGTTATTTTATCGCCAGCCTTTATAATAAAAGTGAATAATACACCAATGAAAATAAGCACGGTTTCCGTTATGGTGGTGAAAGTCTAGGACGGTCATCTTGTGGTTTAGAAGAGCTGTAGCACATATAATACAGTTCCGGGCCTGTTTCATGTATTTATCTTCTGCTGTCACAATAGTTTGGGTTTGCTTTCACTGAGCACTTACTAGATCCTTGGAACTTGGATCATCCATCTCATGTTGGGTGAGTGGACCTTGTGCTGGATGAACCAAGTTGCTAGGCTCTCCCACTCGCTGGCAGAGCGGCCATAAATGGACAGACGTGGCTCAGCATGCTGGTACTTACTCTCCTCCAGGTCTTTGGAAACTTCCTGAAACATGTTAAAGCCACAGGAAGTTAGTGATGTTTGTTGATACATCAGAAATTACCTTTTGTAATTGTTCACGGGACATATAAGGGATAATTCTGTAACATCACAAAGGGCACAGCACAGATCCTTATTTAGGGTGCTTTTGCTACATTTTTTAATTGTAAATTGTTGTTCTCTTTTAACTTATTGTTTGTAAACTGTCTCTTTATCATGTAATGCTTTTTTATTGATGTGTGCTGCTGCCCTCTTGGCCAGGTCACCCTTGTGAAAGAGATCCTGATCTCAATGGGTTATTTACCTGGTTAAATAAAGGTTAAATAAAAAGAAGTCCACCACCAGTAGGTGCAATGCATCTGCATCCCATCAAAAACATATTATGAGAGATGATTGATGTCTTTAAGACATCTTAAAAAAACTTCACTGATGACAGAAAAAAATATGCACAAAGCTATACTTCTGTGAAAGAGAGAGAACTTCAACTTAGAAAAAATATTTTAAAAAGCGATAAAGTAGAGGAATGAAAAAGTGTTTGAATGAAGATTTAATGTAACTTTGGTACATGTTGTTCAGCCTAAGGTGTGTTCCCATATTTTTCCTAGAAAACTTTTTCAAAATAAACATTTTGAAAAGAAAAGCACAATAGCTCTTTCCATGCCGAGTTATTCATAACAGGTTGTCTTCCATTTATATATTTATTTCATGCAAATGTTTTTCCTTCAGTTAATGTGTCAGATGATGTTTTAGTTAAAAAAAGGTGATTTCATTCATAGACTGTAATTCATTGATGTCTACCTGACCCTCCTTATCTGTTTTATTAGATTATCTCTCATAATTTCAATATCAAGCTAAGTAGAAATCAAAAAAATAAAAGTTTTGCAGGGCCTTCCAGTGGTATTAGTGCTTGAGTTCATACTTCACCTTCACGAGACGTGCAAAGAATTCTCCTTTGATGTAGTTGTCGGTTTTCAAGTAGATCTCTCGCAGCTCACTGGCTCCCACGGGATTGTATTTGGAGTTAAACTTGTCAAACCGATGAAATGTTTGTCTTCCCTAGGAGAGAAATTCGTGAGAGGGAGTGAATCTGATGTACTGATGAGCACATCCTCATTCCAACAAAGTGACTATATTGATTATTTTCAGATTACACATTAGAGGACCTTGCATGAAACATAGAAAGATTGCGTAACACCATATGAAATGCATGAACACCAATAATTGCATCCTTGTGTCAACAAGGACAGGTTAGTGAAATGAGCTGTAGCTATTTGAAAAATGACAAATTAATTCTTGGCAGGCTGATATGAGCTGATATATTTGCATCTGGGACATTGTCTTTTTGGATATATTACACAATGTAAACCTGATGTCTACACTCTGGCAGAAATGATCTTGGACTCATTCATTCAAGTTTTGGTTCTTACAGCATGCACATCCAGAGAGTCCACGGTGAGGTCATAGGGGTCCATGTGAAGGTTGTCGAAGACCTCTTTGAGCGTGAGCTTCTTACCGCCCTTCTCCGAGATCACGCGATCAGCCTCTGTCTGGTAAGTGGTTTTTATGAATTTCAGCAGATGCTTCTGGTTCATGCATGCTGCAGCGTGAATGTGTGTGTCCACCTGTGATTGACATAAAGCAAACAGTGACAATGTGCATGACTTTATTGCACATGTTACAAAACATCCATAAAACCAAGTTTATTTAGACTGGGGGCACTGAAACTAAAAATAAATCTCACCGAAGCAGAATGGCTCTAGCTGAGGAAGTGTTGGCCAGAATAATTGTATTACATAAAAAGTTTGTTCTAAGAGTTGTAAATTGTTTGCATGCTGAACAAGATTGAAAAATAACAACCAACCTTTCTGACGTTGTAGAAGTCTCTGTGTGGAACTAATTTCAGCTCCTTTAACTCTGCCATTTCATTCATCATCTCATGAAGGTAGAATTTAGAGGCCAAGAAGTTCAGCCGCCTGTGACAGTAGGTCTTACTGCAGGGAAACACAAAAATGTATTTTTCAGCACCACCATGTTGGCTCATTTAAAAAAAAAAAGTGATTTAAAAAAAGTGTAAAATATCCATTTTGGCTGAAGCTGAAAGCATTCAAAATGTTTGTGTACTTACGTTGGGCCGTCAGCTATCATTGCAAGGACATGGCTTAGGTCTATGGCAAAGGTCTCAAGGTCAGGGTAAGGTAGGCTGTGGGGCTGCTGTTGTTTCAGGGCCTCAGCGTTGTCGTAAACATGAACTATGCCATCCTTCATCTGCAGCTCGTAGTTCAGGTTCTCTGGAATACCCTCCATGGAGTAAGGGTCCTCCCCTTCACGAGGACAGGGCCAGATGTCTACAGATGATGGGAGTGCATAAAAAAACATTGCGTGATCGTAGTCATGGGTATTTTGTAGGTTTTGTTGCTTGTCAGTATGGACAGATAACCATTACATATTGGTCTTATCCATGTGTTGTGAAGTTGGGATACTTTTTATGAGTCAGTAGTAGTACATCTTCTTTCTCATTGTTGTTAGCTATGTTGCACTCAAGTAAAAAAAACAACAACTTCTAGATGCTTCTCTGGTCTGTAGCCAGGAGTTGACTGAATGGCCTTGGTTACACTCTCCACACTCACTTAGAAACACATGCAGAGAGGTCTTTGTTGCTTGGAAAAAACGAATAACCATTTAGGTTTATTGTCCTTGCATCAACTTTATTATCTGTATGCATCCTAATGTAGATTAGTGCTGCTTGACAAAATGATGATGGTGTAATTCTACAGGGTTATGTAGTGGCCACCAGTTTATTTGTTTTTTTCCCCTTTTTGTCACTTTGTCATGGCAGGTGTTTCTGAAGCTACATTACAAACTAGCTATGCAGTAGAGGTAGGTAGCAAGTGCAAATCAGAGCACATCCTAGTTACAAACAGTTCAATACAAAGCCCATACTACGTACTCTGCAACGCAAATAACATTGGCAACCCCATCAGAACCAGGCTCTGTTTATTCATGCGAGCTCCAGGGATTGACATCCCTGATTCTAGTAATCCACCAAATAGCCATTGACGGTGGAGCTGCATGATTTAAAGTGTGGAGGTTGGAGGTTCTTTGCTAAATTCACCTCCATATCTTGCTCTGATATTTTCAACAGGAGTTGTTTATCAAGTAACATTGTTTATGGGGAAAAGAATAGCATTTAAAACTCCAACATCCAACTCCTTTGAGCAAACGAGTAATTTCAAGATATAAAATTGCAGTAGTATTCGCTCTTTCAAGTTTGTTCACTGAGGAGAAAGAAAGTTCTCTCAGTGTACCTACCTGGCAAGATTTCATTCTCCTCCTGCCATGTCTCATTCTTTGCACTACGGAGAAACTGTGCGATGGTCTTAGGGAAGCGATGGTAGGCCAACCTGGAGTATTTTTCTCTGATGAACATCGCCCCAAGGAGACTTTGGGCTGCCTGCTCATAATCTTCAACTGTGATCTGGAATAAGAAAAAAAACATTCTTTACTTTTTCAATTCTCTTCTCCAACACTGTATTCGAATTATGTCTGAAGTAAAATGTCCCTTTTTAAAGTAAAATGAAAATATGATACGGTGAAGTGAATTATCTGTTCTGTTACCCCCGCACAGTAATCTCCACTGATGGTTACTCTCTGGAAATCTGGAAAGCCTTTTGGTAGAGAAGAGTCAGTTGTGTTTTGGGAGAACATTGTAGACACCATAGACATGGCCCAGTCCCCAGGGACAGGTATCTGCAAACATACCGACTGCGAGCGCTTCAACATGAAATTCTTCTTCCTAGTGACACAAAACAGATGACAAGCATAACTCTCCTAACAATCTACAAGCTCGTTCCTGTTTAAGCTCCTGTTAAAAACGCTGGAATATTGCTGCTTATTTGAGCCGATATATGCGTCTCATACCTCTTGGTAGACTCCTGGGACTGCTGCTCTGCCAGCTCCTTCTTCAGGGCCCTCTCCCTGTCCTCATGCAGTCCGATGGGACAGTCTTCGGGCACGGTAAACATTGCCATAGCATCCTTATTGTCTTCCTCTTTCAGGGCAGAGGCATACACCTTCTCTGCCATCAGTCGGACCCTCTCATCCACATCACACATTGAAATTTTGGGGAATAGCCGTGGCATTTCTGAGGGAGTTGAGAAAGATTTGAGTTGTAGTGAATGCATTCATATAGTGCTGGGGTTCACTAAATGGCAGTAATAATTAAGTCCTATCCTTACAGTTTCAATGTGAATGTTCCTGCTGGTCTACCACTCACAATTAAATGTAAGGTGGGAAACTCACTCTTAGTTGACAATTTGATCACGGTACTCTGCTTCACTGGTGCTGAATAAATAAGTCACAATCAGATGTGCTAGCCTTATTGTGATATTGTGGAGTGATTTTGCCCATGAGAGAATTAGTTGCTCATGAAATGCAAAAAGTCTTTACCAAGAGGCCGTATGTGATGGCTTTATAGGGTGATTACAGTTCTGACGCAATATCATCCTCTTGGAATCTGAGAAACTTGCTGCCTTGCTCTATTTCATCTCAGAAATGTGATGGAATACTGTATGTCAACACTTAAAGAAGAAATATCATTATGTTAGTGGTAGCAATACATACAAATACCAGCCAAATAAACATGAGACCTCCAAAGATACATTTCTTTAAGGTGTCGGGGGTTCTGAGATGAACATGGCATGTTTTCAAGCCCTCATCGTAACTCTCACCTCTAAACATGTCTTGAGTGGCTGACTTGTGTTTCAGTGCTGACTACATGTTTAGCCAAGGCAAGTTACAGTAAACACAGTTAATCACTGACACTGATGTCCTGGACTGGAGGTCTGAACTCTCAACCCCCTGGGGGACTAAGGGTCACTTTTCCTGAAATTATAAAGTGCTGAGACTGGCATGCAAGACAGAGAAAACAGAAAACACTGAAAGATCTAGAACCTTAGCTCTTGTTATTTTTCAGCTGGTGATACCCTGTGCTAACTTTGTATTGTGATCAAACTAGATGAAGGTCAGCTGAATTGTTTTACTTTTTTTTTTTAAATAGCTTTGGCTGCTTGTTGAATCCCCCTGGTGTGAAAGCTACTGTTGCAATCCAACATCCCATCAGTGGTGGAGATGTCTGGCTATTCTGATCGCCATGTCATCACTGTTACTAATAATATTAATGGTCACTTGCCCAAATACATAAATAAGACCTATGTTAGAAATAAAAACAACAACCTCAAGATGCATTGCACACCAACATCACTCTTGCAGACACACCATCAGAAGTTGTTTACATGCAACTCTATCCGTCTGAAAAGTTTGAGCCATCTAGGCGCCCCGCAGATGACACCATCAACATTTGCCTTTACATTGGCAGAACGTTCTGGCTGTCCTTTGGCTATCACATTTCAGAACGTGTCATTCCTGGCAAGCTTCTCACCATGTGTGCACTCTCCCCTCTGGAACAGCTGAGCTGCCTTTAGGATAACCTTGACCTACATCCCCTCCACTACAGAAATGTGACCCACGCAGAGCAGTGTAGTTGTGCCGCGTGGGTCTTTTAATAAACAGTATGCAATAGAACTGTAATAATGTGCTACACACTTTCAGGAAAAATGCTTCGGTAGTTCAGGATACTAACTTTTTATAGTAAATTAATCCTTTTTGCAGCGGCAGCAGTTACTTAGCCAAAAGTTGCTGTACTTATCTAAGAATCTAATATAGATTTGTATGTCAACTTTCAGCCCGTCAGTGTCTCACACTGTAGTCCAGAATGAAGCATTTCATGACTGGTAATTATCATCATATCACATAGCCCCTCAGTGTCACTACACAGCTCCATGATAAGTAGAGGAAGCTCTATTTGTCTCTTACCTTCTCCTGAGATTTTGGCCATGTCTGGTTCTTTCAGTCTGTGCCTGTTGAGTCAGGTATTTCAGCTTTCATATATATGCTTCTGCCTCTTGTAGACTTGCTTCTAACTTGAGGCTGCACTTTTCTCATGTGTCTGCCACTCTCTGTTGTGTCCCAGAGAACACTCAAGTGTTGCTTGAACCTCTTGACCCTGTAAAGACCGTCTTTCCTGTATTCACGACGTGTCTTTCTTCAAGGTTTTCACTGCATCTGTCTCGCTCAGGCTTCGCTCTTCTTTTTATGTGGTCCAGTCAGTGCCTATATGTATAATGCAGCTGCTAGTTGTTGTTGCTTTGAGTGTCCCTCTCTATCTCTATTTTAGGGTTAAGAGAGCGTCATGGCAACAGGGGCTGCTAATTCAAGCTGGTATGTCACAACTGGCTGCTTATGTGAGTGACTGTCTGTGAAATGGGACAATGGAGAGGGAATAAAACTATGGCTAAGAAAATATTGAATCCCTGGGAATACATTAGGGGGAAAAAATATTTTCCCAGCTCACCCAGTTAAGTATAGCCTCCTGTTTATAAAGCAAATAGGCCATTAGTTGAATGTAAACAGTTTGTACAATGCTCTCGATTGGATTTGAAATTCTTAAGAATCCATTATTGCCCAAAAGTAAACAATCCCAACAAGTATCTTTGGTCCAACTAGCCTTTAATGGTTTGTGCTGCTATTTTCTGTTTGTTTACAGTAGACAGCTGGCAATTAATTTTGTTCACTTATTTTCCCGAGAAGAAACCTTTTTTCCTTTATCTGTTAAGAAATCCTTATGCAGTGTAAAGTAAATGCTTACAGTAGCTGAGGTTCTTATGTTGTTTATTCATGCTTGGATGTAAATGGCAAAGCCTTGAGATTGGGTGAGTATCACTCCGACAGCAGTGAGTAGGGATGTAATGAACAAGATGTAAATTCAGGGAGGAAAAGTGCATGCTCTCTCATCAGTTGTGGCTACATTAAAGAAAATAAACAAGCTGTTTAACACTATTAAAGATTCATTTTACAAAACATCACAAAAGTCCTAAAACCGGTTTGTTATGTGGCACAAAGTCAGTGTTCACAAAGCTTTTAGTCTGGGCTTTTGTCACAGTTATGCCAAACCTATTTTGTAGCATTAGGTGAATGTTTGATAGTATGGTTGTACGGTTTATATCCTTGCCTGGCAACCATGAGAAAATTTTACTTCTCAACAGTGTCAACAGATGCCCAGTGAGGTGGAAATGGAAATGAGAGAGCGACTGTGCATGGCTGTGTTGACTATCTTCAAACAACACCAGAGTATTAACTCACCTTTCCCAAAGCAGGGTGAAGACTGCTGCTTACACAGAGGCGTATTGCTTTTCTTCATTTTGATCTGTTGACTGAAAAGAAGCAAAGATTAAATTAGCAACTAATACTAATCCACAGTTCATTGTTGGATTAGTACCGGTCAGCAAATCCGATCCAGTTTTTCAAGTCTATGAACCTAATTAAAGGTGTTTGTCAAAGTTTTGCAAGTCGCAAGAGTGTATCTGCGCTGATCTGAGCTTGTTGTCCATGGGCGTTGCGGAGGAGTTAAATTTCAAATTGTTCGCAGCACTTTGGGACAACACCTCAGCATGTCCAATCGCAGGGAAAATCAGAACACAACAAATGGTGTCCCACTTTCCTGAGCTCTATAATACCGGTTTAAAGACCTACTGGGACATTGACAACAAAGCTTTTATTGTTTTAAAAACATTTTTGGCATACCAGGTGCGTTTAAGGAAGCGGCAGAAATGTGATTTGTGCTTGTGAAATAGTCATTCTAGAGCTGCAGCTCCTGGACAAATCCTGTCGTGTACGGAGGATTTAATGAAGCCACACCGTCTTTGCTGCTCGTCTCCTCCTCAGCAGAAGAAAGGGCAGTCTGAATAGTGGACAGATACATTGTGCTGTAGTAGAAGCAATTTTTCTCGTTACCACATCCTTTCTGAAAGCCCCAAAGGTGGTACATTTCAAAATATTCAATATGTTGACACTAGAAGAGTGTGTACAGAGAGCTTAACTCTTGCAACACTTCTCAGCTGATAAGCTTTTGTATGTCAATGCATGAACCCACATAGGGCCATTCTATTTCTTTTCTCATAGCTAAACATGATACTGGATGGTGAAATTTGAAACCACCATATGCAAAGTTGAAGTAAAGAAGATAATACATTTGTTAGCTTTCAACAAGATCCATTCTAATGAAGTATCAGCAGTGGGCTTAAGGCCAAACTTGATGTTAGTTCTGTTTAAAATGTTACAAAATATTTCTTATCTCAGCTACAATTCAACAACAAGAGTGTTGCTGTAAAAAATACCAAATTATTATATAAAAAGCAAAAACTCTAGAGTTAAAAATACACTAAAAGACAAAAAAGCAATGGCACATGGCATTGTGTTTTGTTGCATAACTTTAAAAATGCAGGTGCATTCTCAACTTATTTTGAGGTCAAGTTTTGTGGGTTCTGGGGGGATTCAGTCTAAGCAAAGAGAAGATTGCAGCCAAGTGTTGTTAAAATAACAGATTTGTTCCGTGCAGGTGGAAAGTAAAAGTGAGAAAGAAATGTTGGGTGTTGCAGCTGCCTTAGTTTGCCAAGATGCTCACTAGACTGCCATGATTCTGAGGCTTTTCTCAGCACTTGACCATCTAGCAACATGTGTTTGTAATGAAGGGTCACTGGAGTTAAGGGGATTTAAGTGTGTGTGTTGTGAGGCTCCCTCAGACTCACACATACACACACACACACAAACTGCTCTCTCCATGTCAAAATAAATGGGTAGCATAGCAGAAGTCATGTTGTTGTCTGTCTTCAGATATCACCATAAGCTACAGGGATAGCGTGCATCACATTTGTACCAAAAGTGAAATGTAGAGTATGTTCAAAATACAGAGCTGTAAACTTGTCCATATTTTCACCATTCGACTTACAACCAGTTTGCAGCTTGCTAACTATTCTCCTGTGGTGCTTGTATACTGGTCAAATTGGATGGCCTAATCAAACTGTAACCATTGCTGGACTTAACTGCACATGTAAATGTACTGACTGTATGGTTTCCCAGAGTGCTGTTGAATTCCTCACACACTACTTGGAGCACTTGCAGCCTCATTCGGGTCCATACAGTGATCATACAGATGTGGTTGAGGTCTTTGGGTGTTCTATTCTAGAGGCATTTTGTGCACAACAAGAAAATGACTAGTTGTTGAGGAACTAATTATCCCATCAGTGGCCAGTGTTCCTCTTAATACATTGGCCCTCATTTATCAATCTGGTGTAGAAACCAGCGCAGATTTGGGTGTAGAAATCATAGTACAACAGTGTCCACGTGGGACCTATGAACTGGCGTATTTTGCTGATCACAGCGTACGCATGACCGGGTGTTAATAAGTGTGGCGGCTGGAAACGATCGTCATTTAAATTAGACTATAATATAATCACAATGTGCACTTCTCATCCAATTAGCCTTCTTTCCAAACATAAGAATTTAACACTTACATAAAAGAAGGTCCTGACTCCGTTTTAGAGCCCCCCGGATTTCTTTTTTCATTATTATGTCACATGTAGTCTGGCCTATGTGCGTCTGCTGTGCGCAATTACGCATGTGGCACATCAACGTATTTATTAATTTAATCTCTGGACATACCGAGTAGTTGATGTTCTGTAGCCTTAAATATTTCATATTTCAGAGGTAAAAAGTTGTATTTAGTATCCTCTGGAGGTTTTTCTGTCATTTTAAAGTAACTGTTTTTAGTTTATCTGTTTTAATTTGTCTCAGTATTTTCTGCAGCCATATTCCTGTGCCCATAAAATATAACACACAACTAATGAAATCACCTGACAGCTCGCGTTGCTAAACATCATTTAAAAAGCAATATAGCCTACAGAGATCATTTGAGGTGGAGCGTAATATAAAATACATTTTAGATATCTTATCTAACAGTAAATCTGTGAACCTCTATCTGTCTGTCTTAACCATAGACTGTAAAAAATAAACTTAACAGGCACTGCAGTATGATCTAAAGATTGTCCGACACAGACAGATTCGCTGCACTGCAAGTCCACACTGAGTTGAAAATGTGCGTACACGAACTGAGACCTGGCGTGGGATTTGAGCGTACCCTCCACTCATGTCCAAATTGATAAGTGCCGAACTTTGCGTGGAAATGACCGTACACCCATTTTTCTGCCGTACGTACGTTTGATAAGTGAGGGCCATTGTGACTAAATAATGTTTGATGAAAGTTGTTAGTTTGAGTATACAACTTTGAGGTGAGTGGCACAATAAGTAACAGAAGTACAAAAAAAAACAAGGCTGCCAGTTGGTTGAGGAAGTTTCACATTAAATGTTTTGTTGGTTTTTGTATTTCCTGTTTTTTTTTCTTCTGTCAGAAGAATGTACACAAAGCCAAACATTGCAAAGTTGAACTTGAGTCACACTGCTCTTCTGCAAGCCTAAAAGCTTTGCACTGATATGCAGGGTCAGAGTACATTCATAACAAAATGTTAAGGTATTCATATTTCCCTAAAATGAAAATGAAATTTTCTTAGCAACAGTGGCAGCTGAGGTAATCTTAGCATTTGCAATAACACATTTTGAATATTCGGATGCAACAGTCATGTGATGCAAACATAAGGATGCTTGAAGCTAACTCAAGCAGTTCCCCTTAAAGGCTCAGCCTTCAATCCAATGGGTGTACAGAACATTATACAACCAGTCTCCTTAAATATGTGCTACTGGACTTTCCTTAAAAGGCATGTTGAGTCTTGGTACATTTTTGTGAAAATGCCTGCACAGCATGTTCTGGCATGATAAGGAATGTACTGTTTGCCATATGCAGAGCAAACAATTAACTTGCAACTTAAATTTTGGTTGAGATATTTGTTTCTGTTAACAATGGAATTTGTATACACTTTGAGCTTAACTGTATTTGTGGCTGTACAAAGTATTTTTATTTTCTCTAAGATAAGGGCTACTGCAGTCGTAAGAAGCTTCTTCTTTCTTTTCTTTTTTTTTAGCTCACTGTGTGACTGCATTTTTAGTTGTTTGAAACCATAAAAAGTGTTCTCAGAAAAAAAGGAGGATCCTGTTTTTCTCTTAGAACAAAATCTTTGGTTAAATATAACAATTAGGATTTATAAATCAGAAATTTGAATTAGCCTAAGATGACTGTCCTGAGGAACTTTTAAAGTGCTTTTGATGACATTGTCGGTTAATGCGTCGGTCAGTCATTACGGTGTTGTTCGGTTGAAAGGCGATGACTCTACCAACTGAGCCACAGCCGCCATATATATATGGCAATTTATATAAATAACACACCTATTAATGACTCGAGAGAAAAGGTAAAACCACTTTGTCTCCCTGGTTGAACTTTGCTTCTTGCCCTTCCAGGTAGACTAGACAGTTCCTTCCCAGCCTAGTTATATCATCTGATCAACTCAGTGCTGGATGTTTGCTGTGCAGAATGGGCTTAAACAAACACAAGTGCATTACACTAAATCATTGTCCTATAGTTCATAGTAAAAAGTAAGTGGAGGAAAGAATTCTCTTCACTTCACTCTCTTTGTTTTGGTCTTTCTTATTCAAGTGTCTCCTTTACAAACAGGAAAAATATTTTCTTCAACAACACAAGGTAAACACTTACCAATATTGAAAAGGAAGTGTGATACAGAAAAACGGTTTGCACGTTCATAAACAACCATGTAAGCAGTGGTTTAAGGTAAAGAGATAGTTCTTTTTGGGGAGAAAGTTTACACATAGAATATCTTAAAAGCAACACTCTGTAGATCTGTTGCTCATAACCAGCAGATATAGGACATTGTCCAAAATAAATGTTTTTCCTTCCCATCAAACCTGCACAAACAGGATTGTTAGATAAAAGCGCTAAGATTAGGACATGGAGATGCCCCTTTTTGTATGAGGCAGCAGTGTTAACCAGAGTACGAGAGTCATTCCCTAAAAAACAGCTCAGGTATTTCAGTTCCCAGATACCACAGTACAAAGCATAACAAGTGCTACAAAAAAGTGATGAAAAGAAAAAGATGTGACTATGTAAGAGCCGAAGAAGAAAAAAGAATAGTTGTGCCATCAGTGTACTTACTGTTTGCAGGGTCCTGTACAATGTTATCACCTCAGGGACTGTAGAGACCCTTATTAGGCGTCAGAGGACAGAAGACAAGTCCTGTCAGAGCAGCCACTTCTGGCACAGGCACCGCTGGTTTACTCTTTCACTGCCAGACTGGACAAGTGTAGAGGGTACACAGCTAAAGCCACATACTTTACAATCTCATGTAATCAAGTGAGTGTGGAAATGATGCATCAGTTCACTAAAGGAAGTGCTGGAGGAAGCACAAGTTCTTCTGTCACTTTATCAGGAGGATGCAAACTGTGTTAGACCACACCCATCTTTGTTTGTTTAGTGAAAAAATGTAGTTCTCTGTGCGGGCAAAATGTCTCCTTCCCTCTTTCATGAAATATGATAAGCACAGAAAACAAGCACAAAGACCCCAGTGGTATTTATGTCTCTTTCTTTGTATTTTTATTTATGTCTTTTATGACTATATGTGTCTGAAAAGAAGCATACGGTAAAATATGTATTATTGGATCTTAATGTAAAGTCGAGCCTCTTTGTTTATGGATTAGGACTTCCTTCTTCCCCATTCAAGAAGGAAGTGTTGACAATCAAAGAAAGGAAGTTAATGAAACTTTCCTCTGACCTCTGTGCTATGGGGAAACAGGTCAGGGTCTGATTCACTCTGACTGGGTTGCCTGTCGGGGGTGGGGGGGTGAGGCGGCTGAGTAGTTAGTTCCTGTTTCCCACTCTCTCTCCATTTTCCAACTCTATCCACTGTCCTGTCTCTCGAATAAAGGCACAAAAAGCCCAAAAGTAAATCTAAAAAGAAGAATTGTAATCGTGTCATTGAGATGAATGCAAGGGAAATGGCACTTTACAGAAATGTGTTTTTATAAAGTGAATCAGTCATACACACAAAGGATCTTCAGTGGTTCAAATTTGGCAATAGAGTACGTAAATGTGAAGCTGTGGTTTGGGTGGCTCAAGGTGGTGGTGTAAGGCTTACAACACCACCATCTGGACGTTGATGGGAAGTCTTCCAACAGTGAAGTCTCTCTTAGAAATGTGTGCACCCACACCTCAGTTTTTCAGTATAGCTACAGTACTTCTTTTTCTTTTACATTTACATGTAATTCTTATGATCGTGATGCATAACAATCACAATGAGAAGGCAGATTAAAAGTTTTGGAGGCCTTATTGTAGTAAATAGTTCCCATATTATGTTCACTCAATACTGCAGTGTTTCTTGTTGCTCTTTTGTTTCTTTCTGTAACATTAGGAATATTCCATGAGATATGATTACTGTAAGACCAGTCACTTGAGTGCACATCATATTTAACTTTGTTTCTCATCCCACGAAGGGTCATGCTGACCTAACTTATACGCAGACAAGGGGCCAAAACATTTTTGTCCGACTTTTAGTTGAAACCACGAGTAAAGCCTGACTCGACATACTCGTCTTTAAGGTCAGTGCTGATATGAATATTTTACATTTTTAAGTTGGTGTAAGTAGTCCATCTGTGCCCCAAATATTTTCCTTTTGTGTCAGTTATGACAGTAAATAAAAACTTTAAGGAACAAATCATGAATGTTTTTTGGGGGGTTACCGAACTGTTAAGGCCGAAGTGTATGGCTGTATTTATTAAATGTAGGACAGGAGAGATTCAGCTATCACAATGTAAACAAGGACAAATATACACTTTCCAACATCTATGTTATGTGTTCTTTTATTTTTTGTCTGCCCAATGTTTTGCTGATCATCAACTGATATATAAACTGATATGAATATATCTGCAATATGCACCATGGATGTATCACCTCTTATGAATTGAAGATTACAGACACTGCTGCAACAATATTTACTCGTCAAAACTAAGAAAGCAAAATAATGAAAATGTTTTTAATTTAGTGCTTTTTTAAAAAATATAAATGAATTGTTTCTTGTGAGTCTTTTATTGACCCAAATAGTTCTTTAAAAAGCCTCATCCTGGGGTGCTGGTGGCGCAGTGGTTAGTGCGCGCGCCCCCATGCATGGAGGCTGTCGTCTCAAGCGGGCGGCCCAGGTTCACATCCCACCTGTGGCTCCCTCCCGCATGTCACTCCCCTCTCTCTCTGCCTGATTTCCAACTCTATCCACTGTTCTCTCTCTCCATTAAAGGTATAAAAAATCTAAAAAAGTTCCATTCTACAGAAGTTGTTTTATTGATCTTTTAGGACTTGTGGGCGGCTGTGGCTCAGTTGGTAGAGTCGGTCGTCTCCTAACCGAAAGGTTGGGGGTTCATACCCACCTCCTGCAGTTACATGTCTGATGTGTCCTTGGCAACACACTAAACCCCAAATTGCTCCCGCTACTTCGTCAGCGGCATGTGATTAGTTACTTCTGATGGTCACTTCACATAGCAGCCTCTGCCATGAGTGTGTGAATGTGTAGGTGTGACCTGCGGTGTAAAAAGCGATTTGAGTAGTCAGAAGACTAGAAAAGTGCTCTACAAGCTCAAGTCCATTTACCATTACTTTTCATGAAAAAATGAATTCAAAGAGGAGCAGAGGGGAAGAGAAGAGAACTATCACATAAAATCGAAATTAAATAAAAGTATGAGCTGTTTCTGAATGTTGTGTATCTTAATTTTTCTGCCTCGTCTTTGAAAATATTCTCCTGTGAAAATAAAAAACTCATCTAATGAAGTGATTTCAGTCAGGGATTCTAATAGACCATTTGCAGATGCATGGAGGCTGAACAGTGATATTTCAGTGGGGAATGTTTTGATGTTTTATAAATATTACCAGATATACTGTATGGTGAAATTGTTTGTGATTTCAGGACAGACTACTGACTACTCTGCACACTATCAGTGAAGGTCAAATTCCAAAGTTATTAATAGCTTTACTTAAACCTCACTTGAGTGTTACTGATTTGAGGAGAAGCATCCTGCTCCTTTCTATCCATTCATCAAAATGTGGACTGCTTTTGCCAAAAGATAGTTCATTATGTTGAAATGCGGCAGTTACAAATAGGAAAGAACATGTCGACCCGAGAAATATGTAATTTCTGTGCAGTGTTTTTTTGAGACCCGGCTGCTTATAATATTTTTTAGTAATGGAATAACCTACACCAAAGCTCAGCTGGCATAAGTATTTGGAACAGTGTCTCCTTCATGCTATCGATGACATCGAGCTTCAGCAAACTACACACTTGCGCTCTGGCGCTTTCCTTTGAACTAGTCTTAAACTTTGCACTTTCACCCGGGAAGTCAAAAAATTGATTTTAAGGAACCAGTCTTGTCAGCATTAATGTGTCATCTCGACAACTTTTTAGATCTCTCAGGAAAACTTGTACATAATGTTTTAATATCTGTAAATTGTTCTATGTCTTTCTTCTCTCTTCTGAAATGTGTGTGTGTGTGTGTGTGTGTGTGTGTGTGTGTGTGTGTGTGTGTGTGTGTGTGTGTGTGTGTGTGTGTGTGTGTGTGTGTGTGTGTGAGACTGACTGGTTGATTTGTATTTTGCTGTTGCCATCATCTGCCCAGGGACAACAGATGGAAATTAGCTAGCTAGCTAAATCTGGTACAAAGCATCTCTTCTCTTCTGAGACTAATGGTTTTTTTTGTACATTGTCCCTGATTCAAATAAACGATTAAAAAAAACAAAACAGATTCTGGTCTGAAGCTTTTAGTACATCATCTAAGGTAACTAGAGGAAATCTCGTCCCTAATATTTGTACTTTTTCCGTTTGGTGTGTTACCTTTTCCGCCTTATCTTTTACAGCTAATAAGGACTTGATAGCATTCACAACTTTGCTGGCCAAGAGGTTGATACTTTTGAAATTGAAATCCTCTGTTCAACCTACTGATGCTAGCTGATAAAGGAGGTGCTTTACTTTCTTAAATTGGAAAAAATTAGGTTGACCCTGTCTGGTACTGGTAATACAATACAAGATTTAGAGTCCTTTTCTGTGATATGTCCGAATCACAGCATGTCATATCACTTCGTACTGAGCATCACATTGGTGTGCCTTATATCTACTTGTTTAATCAACCGTTTTAATGTGACATTTTGGTTATATTGCTTTGAATTTCGCACTTCTGTATATAAAATATATACAAATAAATAATAAACTTAAGTTGAATAAACTTATATCAGCACATATGGGAGATAAAATTTGCCAATAGAGATGGTTGCATGTTAATATCGGCCGGCAAATTCATTGTTTGGGCTCTACATCTGTACATTTTCTTTAGTCTGAAGAAGGGTACCGGTATGTGCCGAGGTGGAGGGTGTATGGTTGTTTGTTTATTTGGTCAAACCTAGTAACTCACAAATGTAACAATGTTAAATAAAAGAATGATTGTTTATTCATGTGAAAATCAATAAAATAGGAAACCAACAAATTGAATTACCCCCATTGGTTCATGTTGTGGACTTAATAAGACACACACACAGCTTCATAGAACTGCATGAAGTGTGTTGCCTACCAGCCTTCCAACTCTAGAAACACAAATGCAATAACAGAATTGTAAATGTTAAGTCAAAATAAAACAGTGTCAGTTTGTTTTCATTGTTGCATTCAGTCATTTATTTCATAAACGAGACCAACATCACAGCCTGCTGAAAACCATTACAATTCTTGCAATGTTCATCACAACAAATTAAGCATATTAACTAATACCATGTCAAGTCATTGCAGCTGAATCATGACTCAATTAAGAGTTCTTACATTCAAATAGAGAAGCAGATACATTCAAAACTAAGTATACAACATTTGTAATAACCACTGTAAGTGCTCTGCATTGATTTTAAAGATGTTTGGCCTGCTTTGTTACATGTAACCAACTGTAAAGCTAGATGGCAGCACAACACTGTTACTGGCACATCGATCCATACACTTCATTATAAAAAAGAAGCCATCCATCTCTTTCTGGAGCATAGAAAGTCCAGAAAAACCCCTGAACAAAATCACTACTATCCAGTTGTTTTATGCTGCCATTTTTGACTTATACCACATCCACAAATGTCTTTGAATATCTCTGATATGTTAAACCAATAAGCCAATGAGCTATTAATAAAAACATGTTAAAACAATAAGTAAAACACATAATGGATAATATAATTATCTACACATTTAAGATACTTCATTGAAGTTCAAATCAAAAAGGTACATGTATTATATGTATTATAGCTGTATAAAAATATAATTATGTTTTAATATAAGGTAGCTTGATATATCATTACATACAAGCTGATTGGTACATATTGGTGACTATGTTCAGCCTCGTACATGTATACATTGCACTTCACAATCACTTTACAAGCAGTTCACCACACTCGGTTAATTTTTAAAAGGCTCCTGCTCGTATCAGCTTGGGATCCAGTAAAGTCAGTTCTTTTTAAAAAAGGATTCTCCATCAATGCAGCCTTGGTTCTTTCTTAGCACATGGGATGTTCAAAGATATCTTCAGGGATTCTCTTCTATTTCTACTTCTATTCCTGCCAAGTTCACTTTTGGAAGCTAAAAAAGGAGACAGACACAATTGACAAGCTGCACATGTCGGACTTAATTCATCCATAAATCACACACTTGTTCAGAGTGAGACAGTAAAAAGCTGCACCTAAACATTATTGATATCTCGCTTTCAATCAGAGTGACCTGTAAAAATCATCTTCTGGCGGCGAAAAAGATGCAGCAGCATATCTAGTTGTAAATCTGTGGAATAAAACCTCTAAGGGGTCTTCATCTGCTGTGTGCAACTAACCCAACCAAGAATTCTCCTTTGCCTTCCCATGCCAGTCTTAGACCTCTTTGAGTTTGCTTTTGAGTCGACGGACTGGCTGCCCAGCCGCTGTTTTCGGTCTTTGACTTCCTGTCTGGAGGGCAGGTCGAACCACATCCAGGAGTGAGCGGCGGCGGCGACGCCGGCCGTAGCCTATGGGAGTTAAGTGTTTCCCAGGAGCACTGACGTCTATGTCCGTGTTTGTATTCTGGTAGAGTTTAAAGATCAGGTCGGGTAATGAACATGTGACAAGTTTGCAGCCTGCTGATTTTGATGATGTTGCCCTTTTGGATCTGATCTGTGGCCCAGAGCTGGAAATAGAAAAAGGAATGTTTAGACTCTTTTCCACCTGACCTAGTACCTTCTAATGTGTTGAGGATTCAAACTTACATTTTTGACAATTAATCAATTCATGAAAATCTTTCAATAGAGGATTGGCACCCACAGTCTAAAATTAACTACATTTTCCTACATGATGGACATTTCTTGTGAACTTATTGTCTAACAAATAATATCAGAAAAGCAGCACCTTCACAAATGCAGGGCCGCTGTAAGCCTAATGACAGAGAGGTTAACCGTGCTACTGCAGTGTCCACGTTCCATCCCAGTGGCTTTGTTGAATGTCTTTTACAGTATATCTAATCAATGTCAGATAACTATTTGGCCAAAAAAGTTGTCAAAATGCAGCTTTTTTGTTACCTTGGTGAAGGTGGAACATTGTTTTCAGTCACATCCTGCCTCAGTCTATCGAGGAGGTCTGAGCACAGCTCATCAGATGTGGCTAAGCCGTCATCCAGGTCTCTCTTCATGCGACTTTGAAGCCAAACTCTAAACCTGCCAAAAGAAAAGTAGAGGTTGTTAAAACAGAAACAAACTACGATCACAAAAGTTACTAACATTCAGCACAGCATTACACCAATAACACCATATGAGATTATTTCTTTTCATGCTTAGAAGTTTTTGAAATTATATTGAATCTGTTATCAATGTTGTAAGCAAGATCCGAAATTTACACCTGCCAAGCGCCCAATGCGGGTAGATTTTGAGTTTGCCGAGTACATTACAGAGGACTTTTTGCCACTTGGATGTTGAGTTAGAGTTCATTTTATTTTATTTTATTTTATTTTTTTAAAGATCTATTTTGGGCTTTTTGTCTTTATTCAAGAGGACAATGGATAAAGTAGGAAACCAGAGAGAGAGAGAGTGGGGAATGACATGCGGGAAAGAAGCCACAGGCTGGACTTGATCCCAACCGCTGGCTCGGGGGACTATAGCCTCTGTACATTGGGCGCGACCTAATTGCAAGACTGTCTGCACCCCAAAAATGTTATTCTTTACATGAAAACAAATACAGTTGCATATTAGTCAATTACTTGTCAAAGATTTTTCTATAATTACACATGTATATGTTAATGCCTCACAGGTAATTGCATTGCAGAAAAGGCAAAGAAACAGAAACATTTAAGGTACTATCCCTTATTTATCCAATCAAGAAATCATGTTAATAGCTATGTTAATCATAGCTTTACGGAATTACAAGGACCCTTATGAGATGTATTGTCTGTGTGAGCTCTGCCAGAACTTAATTATCTGACTTTTAAAGCTTTCCAAAGTCTATAAGTATCTACCTTAAAGATAGTTAGATTCTACAACATTACTGGAATATTAACGAGCAAACACCTGATATGGAGGAAGCAATATTGAGGCTTTTTCTTTAGAGTGAACACAATGTTCTCTCAGTGCTTCTTGATCAGGCTGCTCACCTTTTTTTCAAGCTGGTGTTGAGCTCCCCCGTTGCACCTTTCACCAGTGGCAGGACAGTGGTGAAAACACAGCAGCAGATGACAGTGTGCAGGGCTAATTTCATTTTGACTGTAAGCTGTCAGTGGTAAACAAGAAGGAAATCACATTTAGAGGTTAAGCTCTGCTCAGCTACCACAACTGGTGATTGATTTTTGAGCATTTAATAGTCTTAACAGCTAAACAGAAAAAGGAGTATTACATCCATTTGCTGGTTTGACAATTTTTAAAGTGTATAAATCCATTCACAAGTTAAGTTAGTATTGATAGTATATGTCCAGTTATTAATGCACCCCAAATCCAGTGAAATAATGTAAACCTTTGTTAGACCAAAACTCCTTAAAACTCCCATCCCAAAAATGATTTTTATCTTCTAAAATATCAGATCAATGTATTTCAATCTTAAAAAATAACCTTGAATCTTTAATTAAAATTGAGTAAAAGTTACTTACCCCAGGTTCTAGCTTGTGATGGGATGTTAAGAATTTAGGATGCACATCCAAGTTTGTTGGGTACTATTGAGCAGAGTCTGATGTTGTTGTTTTTCCAAGGCTGTAAAGAGTTTACCATGAGTTGAAGTCTGAAGTTTACACTGCTACCATGAGAGGCTTTTATAGAGGGAGGGAGGGAGCTGTACCTGAATGCCAGACCCAGTGGGAGGGACTGTGGGACAGTTCACGTCAACCTCATCCACCCCACATGTAGAAAGTCAAACCAAAAACATGCAGATAGAGATTATAATCGAGTCAGCAATCCCCAAAATGGCGTGACCAGTGCTTATTAGATAGTGTAAACCTCAACTTTGATTTAATGCGGCCACTTTACTTGTTGGTTGCAGGAACATTTTGAGGACATTTCAGATACACTTATTTCTTTACTCTCTCTCAGGTTTACGTCTTGATATGTTATTCGTAGACCTCATGTATATTTTTTTCCCATTTCTTTAATTTTTATCTTAAAACTGGTTGTATTTGGAGTTCACAACACTGTATATGTGGGCCATGTATGTTTTGAAGTAGCTCAGTTGGGAGTAAATGTTTCAAGTCACTGAATTAATCCTGAAGGAGATGTCTTTTTGAAATGGCTTTTTTTTTCAGTCTTAGTTAGCCATTTGTTGCGTTGTTAGTCTAATTGTATTTGGATTAGCAATGTGTTGTTATGGTTACAGCATGCGATGTCAATTAAAGAAACAAACATGTGCTTTTCACTGAACTTGTGCACCTCTAGATGACCATTTCAATCATTCTGAGTGCTACATATCACGCACCTGTACTCCCTTCCACTCTAAACCAGAAAAGTGTGTTCTGCCTGTTTAGGGAGTAACACGCATTGAGAGCTTACTTGTTTCCTGACTTGTACAGTTGACAGAGAAAATGAATTTAGAGGGATCAAAACTTGAAGCATCCCTTTCTTAAAATGAACATTTAATTGCATTTAAAGTTTGCATATTACCATGAACAATTGGATACACACTGTGTCAAAACAATTTCCGTACATTTGCTGATTTAAAAACACATTCTCTCCATTTTTATCTCTAAAGCTTGATTAATACTCCATCAGATCTATGTTGCAGCATACGCCGTAGGTTCTTGTAGCCCTGTACCCTGTACATTCATCTCCTCTGATGTCTCCTTTCTTTTCACCTTTGCAATAACTGCAGTATGATCCACTGCTTCTCAATTTTTATCATCTCCAACTCCAATATAGAACACTTGGTTTCAGTCGCCATGGTTTCCTGTACATAAATTAAAGCAGAGATGTTGCGTAACCAAAACTAGTGATAGTATTAGCATATAAATCACACCGCCAACTAACGCAGAGTATTGCAGGGCTCCGCAGACTCACCAACGCTGAGTATGTAGCGCTTATAATGGCGTAGGCCAGTACGACGTAGATTCGATGCAGAAGTATAAAGCAGGCTTAAGTGTCAAGGTTTATAATTCTCTGCCCATTGGCCTCTTTACTGAGTTTAATGTGGTCATGACTTGGCTCATTGATCAGTATGATGTAAGTTTGACAGTTTCCACACACAAAAAATGTACTGTGACTTATTTAGCCTAATAAAATAGCCATTGTTCAATCAAGCTAACCTTGAAACTGAGCACCATGTTTGCATTGCAGCGAGCACCAATGCTACCTGAACAGTATGCCAAAAACATCAATAAAAAGAGCTCATGAATAGTGTCTTCTTAAAAATGTAGATGAGTGAATTACAAGATGAAAAACAGTCTTAGGGACCACAATTATCTGCTGAGAAAGTATATTAGCGAGGGAGCTCTGATACAAATTTTTTTACGAATATGAGAAAACTTTGCAGTCAGTTTTTTTAAGTAGATATTCTTATTTGAAATGATCCAACATTAGAAAAAGTTGTCAATACCAATTCATTGACTGCTGTAATATTTTTGTTCTAGAGACATCTTTTACCTTCTAGCTTTATCTGTCATTGTTTTAAACGTGATGTCCGTTTGTAGTCTAATAATACTAAAAATGCTCATTATCTTTTATTTATTTGAGCTTTCATACAACCAGAGATCAAAGATATACACTTACCTGCATTCAGTTTCTAAGTTTGATTTCACAATATGGGTCCACGTTGAAATAATTATGCAGCATTTTCAAACAATGAGTTACCTTTCAGTCTTTATGACTTTGAAATGATTAATTAGTTAATAGGTTTGTATACAAACCAGTCACATTTCACATTTTTTCCTTCAGTCCGGACCAAGTGAACCAAACAAAAACCTGACAGCGACGTACAACTGACAAATTACGCTCTTAATGTTATGAATTCACCCAGTTCCTGATGACCTGAACTGACAGTTGACAGATTACAGGTAATGGAAGACCGTCCCAGTTTGTTCTCTTTTGACTACAACTTGTGTTGACCTGCATACAACTGATGCAATCCAAGCCAAAATGACAACCACTACCACCCCCACAAATCATCATCCTCATCTTCTCCTGAGGCTGTGTTTCAAGAGGAAGTTGTGCCAATGTTAGGTCTGTTTCATTATGACTTTATTAAAGCCACTGGCACTCAAAGGTTTGATGGGTCTATAGAAGCACATGAGTCACACATTTGGATACCTTGAATAGATACACACAGTGGCGTCATGGCAACAACACAGCCCTTGTCACGAGCCAAAAAGGTGATTCAGTGATATGTTTTGACACGATTCTTTCACGTTCTTATACAAGTTGACCTCTATCTTCTTTGCATGCTGTATGTGCTCCATGGGTAAAACAATGTCATGGGTCTCTAAGTAGTAATCAAAATCTATTTTGGCTTCAAATGTGATAGTTAATGGCTTTTTATCCAAACCAGCAGGACAACTAATGTTCCCCTTTGAAATGCTGTGACAAGAATGGCTTTTGAAAAAATATATATATTCTTGAATATATATTCAAGAAATAAAGACAATATGGTTTTTGGTGCGGTGACAGATGAGGCTGTGATTGATTTCCACAGGCTGGGGTCAGTAGAGCACAAAGTGAGCTCAACTTTGGCAGCCAACCACTGTGATATTATTAGATAGTCAGGGTCTATTTTTAGTAGCCCATTTCATTCTGTGTTTTTACAACTACAGAGATCGAAAGACAAGAATCACAGGGATTTTATTAACTCCCCTCCTCTGGTATGCAACACCGTGTTGCTCATCATTGGTCTGAAAGAAAATACTCCCTGGAATTGCGGTGAGCGATATGCACTTGTCTAAAATGTGAGGCCCAAACATTCTTCTAACTTTCTTTCCAAACAACGGAAAATCCCAGTATGTGTTCTTTTTTGTGGAAAAATACAGGATCAGTTATTTACCACTTACAGGTGGAAAATATCAATTTGCCCAAGGGAAAGGCAATGTTCCAAGTATTCTTGACTGATGCTCTTACAGAGAAATAACAGAACGATCTGAACAAACTGTAGCTTTCTATGTTTACTAGACTCTAGACTAGACAATCAGAACACTAAGTTCTTTTGCATTGCTCTTATTTGTTTTTGCTTGTATGTCAAATCATGTAAGCTCTTGTTTCGAAAGGTGCTTCATAAATTAAGTGTTCAAGCTGAACCATGCTTAATGTGGTTAGGCATTGCTCGTATCGACATACCAGTTTAACCTGACAAAGCCTACGGTACATACAACTTCATCAAAATACTGACAAACCGTGTGCTCCTATGAAATGCTATCCGTCCACTTTGCTTGTCTACATCAGGGTAGTAGAGTGGAGAGAGCAGGCTGATAACCTGGGCTACAGCCAGTCTATGGATACAGCCTCAGTTAATGGCAGGTGGCTGATTTGCAGTTTAAGCATTACATGTGACCGACATTGAAGGCCAAAATATGAATACTTTGTTTAACCGACTAGTAAGTCTGGTTTCAACTAGGATAAAATTTAATTGCAACCCATCCGTCACATTTCTCAAGTTCCACAAATATTTTCCACATTTCATTTAAAAATATCTCTTTTCTGTTGAGCGAGAGCCTGGCTTATGACTATTTCTTTCAAATTTATAACATGTGGGACCTCTGATTCCTGGGATGCCTGTCATGTGAATTCCAGCACGTAAACACAGGAACGAATGTCTCAACAGTCTATCTGAGGCAGAGCCTTTAGTCAGCAAATAAAGTAAATCTTGTGTCAAGTGACATGACCAATGTGTGGAGAGCGCTGTTGTCTGCCAGTAATTCATCATTCTATCAGTGACCAGCAGATTCCTTGTGTTTTGTATGTTATAATGTAGATAATAGTAGAATTATCGACATTTTCTTGCGTCTAGTTATCTTATTATTCAGTAATTCCTCTACATCGGTAGTCTTGAGGCAAGGATAGCACACTGCATCTATTTGCTGTCCACAGTAGTCTTGAATGCAAGTAAGTACTGATTGAAAACACAAAATGAAACTGCAAAAAATCTGCAAAAAAAAAAGAAATTCTAGTTTGACTTGGTTTTGCATTTAAGATAGATTTAAGATGCTATGTAAGTGTTTCTAAGACTTTATTTCTATAGGACAGTGGAAAGAAATCAGGGAGAGAATGGAAATGATGGGATGCAGGAAGGAGCCACAAGTATTTTGGCTTTTATTGAAATTTCGTTTGTAACCGAGTATTTCAAAACTTTGATATTACTACTTTTTCTTTAACAAATTGTTTGAGAACTTATTTCCCACTGCCGAAAACTTTTCAGTATGTAGGTTAATTTAACTGTTGCTAAATTAAACTGCCAGTAGATCTGAAGAAATACTCTTGGCTCTCTACCTCCTACCTTATCTAAGTAAGTCAATGTATAAGTTACTCAGTTTTATTATTGACTATAAGCTAATGTAGCTCAGTGTTTAGTGACATTCAGTATCTTTCCTGCTGTCTCCTGCTTGATGTGTCAGGTGTTTATTGCTCCCCTGCCTCCCACAGTGACAGTGGTACACGTTGTCAATTTTTTTTCCACAATGGAGGCGAGGCTTCCACCCGCACTTCTGAACTAAACTATTAGCTTTAGTGTAACGCACTTTTTGGTAACGTTGCAAAAGTTTGCTTAAAACTAGCTGTAAAAAAAGAAGCAAAACACAACAAGTGGCAGGGTAACTTCCAGAATTTCCCCTGCTTTTCCTGAGAAAAGTCTATAAATTAAAATGTATCTTCCACCACTCAAAAGACTAGAGACTCCGACTAACCTTTAGCTCTTTAGAGTAACACCCTAGGTTAGTTCTGAAGCTCGATCAGGCTTCAGCTGCTTGTGCAGACCATCCATCACAGTTGAGAAGAACGGTGTAGACACCTTTTCTTTTAGTGGGATCATCTTCCACTATTATGATAAAGGAGTCTTTGTGAAAGCTGTAAATGTTCAGTGTTTCACATTAAAATCATTCCAGGCTCACATGATTTGCCAGTAGCCCTGTCTTCGCCCTGTTTTCCATTGTTAAACAGTTAAAAATGTGAGTAGCGTGTCAGAATATCAGTTTGGATGAGGGCGAGATTTTGTTCCAAAACAAACCCGAAAGTGACTTTTTGTGGCCAGAAATCTCAACACTTTGTTAAACTGCAGATGTTGGATAATCTGATGTTCTGACCATTTGTCACCATATGTCCCACTTAAAAGCGCTGTCAATGGGTTCTATGTGTTGCAATGGCGCTGCTCCAGCGTGTTTAATGAATTATGCGGATATCAACACACATGACAAGTGGTTATGATTTCAATGGTTTATACTGTACCCGCAGTCTCATGCCTTTTGACTTAATCATACACCAGATGTTCAGATAGCTAAAGAAATTTCACAAAGCTGAAAAATATTTATCTGAAAAAGTCAGGGGATGTTACCATTGCTGCTACATTTCAGTGGCTTTTGAGCATAAGATGTTCTGTTTTCCTAATGGAGCTATTATTGTGGCAAAACTATTTGAATATGCGTAAAAAGATCCACAAATGCACAAACAGATCCACAAATGTGTAAAAAAAGATCCACAAATGCGTGTACTAATCTGCAAATACGTAGACCAATTTTGAAATATTTACTTATTTATTAATGGCAGTGAACTTTTTCAGCTGTAAATCCTGAAAATACACACAAATGATCGCTTACATGTGACTTTTGCAACACTACTGACATGCAAGATCCACGAATGCGTACATCTGCAAATGTGTGTCTGACGATCTGCAACACATTAGTGAGGTTTGTTGCCCTGAGCCCAGGCTCACAGGCTAGGCTGCCTACTTGTTTGCATAATATTTGTCTAGTTGAACCAAACAAAAAGTACAGCTGGGTACAATGGATCAATCATAAGTTTTGCAAGTATCAGGTCAAAAATCAAAGTACTGAAAAAAACGTTCCTGACTTCACCTGATGATGGCACTGGATAACGAGACAGATGATGAGTTATTAAGTTATGACAGTATATCCTTTGGGGAGTAACTACATTTTTAACCTCATGGTGGTGCTAGATAAAATAAGTGTTGGGCAAGCAGCAACCTCCGGTGTTGAAAAAAAGAAGCCAATGAGAAAAATCCTGCAGTTCATCAAGTGTCCTCTTGAGACTGGCTCAGCTCCGGCTTTCAGCCTTTAGTGAGGTTGACTGAAAATTATGGTCAGCGTGGCCACAGCCATCAACTGGACTCCAAAGACCCCTGCAGTAACAGACCGGTGACATCACTCAGGCTTCGTCATTAATATTTACAGTCAATTTTGATTAACATGACGGAATAACAGGGCATTCAGTGTTAGCATTTCTTAAACCATGACAAGTAATTTATACTTTTTTAAGATTTCTTTATTTCTTAGTATCATTTACGCGGTCATCAGTAATTCTCAATACAAAAACCATAATACAACATAAGGCAAAAACATAACCTTAATACAACAACACTTATTCCCCAGAGATATCACTTAACTAGGCATGGCTTTAACAACCCTGTGATACAGAAAGCCATGTTTTCAAATCATATTGCCAGTGGAGTAATATTTCAGCATTTCAAATTGACTTTTTGACCTACTGCTGACACATACTTGTGTTTCGCAGCTTACATTCTTGGTAATATTGGTTTCTGATTTGTCTTTCATATTGCGTTCTAAGTGGAAATACGTCATGGGTCGATTTGGAGAGTCCTGAAGTCCCAGTGGGTGGAGGTGCAGATGGAGAATAGATTCTTAAAGCCAGAAATCTAAGCACCTGGCTGAGATGTGCTTCATATTGATCAGCAGCACGGTCAACCACGCAAATAAATATTGTGGCCAAAAAAGTTATTACTTTTCTCTCCTTATGAATATTAATAATAGGTTCTCAGTGTGGCTGCAATGCTTTAACTTGGTTACAAAACTCCTCTGGAGTCACGCTCACCAACAATGACATGCAAAATATGTTTATGTAACCAACTGGCTTGAAGGGTCTAATTATGTGATAATCATCTGACAATTATTCAGGAAAGGTCAAGTTTGGTGTTTTCCAGCTTCAACCCATTCCAAACTCATGTTGTAAACAGAATCACATCTATTAGCTGCTCAGTATAACCAGTGCTCTCATATTGACCCCTGGGCAGATTCAAATCTCTAGGTTTCTTATCGTCTTTCATAGCAGTAAATAATTCAGATTCTCCACTTATCATTTATCTGATGCTGTGGGTATTTTACCTGGCAAAAGGTCTGCCACAAAACTGCTTTTCTATCCTATCCTAATATGGATTTTCATATTGATCTATTGGACATCTGTTTCCTCCCCAGTAGTGATCCAGATACCTGATTTAAAGGGGACATATTATGAGAAATCCACTTCTACAGTGTTTTTGAACATATATTTGGGTAACCTGAGTGTCTACCAACCCACAAAATGTGAAATAAATCCATCCAGTCCTTTGTTTGTGGTCTGCATAAGTCTTACAACACAGAGAAAAATGCTCCTTTTCAAATGTGCTCTCCTTGTGACATCACAGTGGGATTCTGGTAAAAAAAAAAAAAAAATCCCCTCCCCTCCCCTGGTATCTCCACCCATGGACTCCACCCCCAGCATAGAGCAAAACTTTTGTTCATTTTTGTTCATTTTTGTTCTCGATACAGAGGAGTGATGTCTGCCAGGAAAACTCAGGGGGGACTCATTGCATTTAAAGAGACACACACACCAAAATGAGAGAGCTGGTTTATACAGGGTCACAAACCTCCTCTGGTGCTTGATTCATGTTATATTTTGACCAAAGCACAGCACCGATGTTTCATTTATACCACAAGTGACTGTTTGAAAAGGTGGAAAAGGGGTATAATATGTCCTCTTTAACAAATATGTTGGTAATATTCATTCCATTGATAAAAGCAGTTGAACGTCACTTCCTCCGTTTGGGTGAAAACAAGCCCTGATAATGTATCGAGGGTAGATTAGAAAACACTGGTAGCTGTGCAATTAAATGCGATTGCGTAGCTTTTTGTACTTCAAACTATTTTTAAAAACACAATTTAGTATCAGGTTTTGATTCCCAAAGGACACAGGAGGGTAAAAGAAGAGCTCTGTGTGTTTGGACTGAAACTAGAGAGGATTAAAGTGGTAAATTGTGGGACTGCTGTCATGTTCTTGCTGGCTTTAAGGCAGCGATCGCTCCGTGACAGAAGAGAAGTCTGTTAACAGATTCTTCACACATTCGTTCACTAACCTATTAACAACGTTTCAACTGTCACGTCACATAAACATGTTGGTGAAAATGTCTCTAAACGAAGGAACACTACACCAAATCCTCTTACTGAAAAATAAATGTCAAAATAAAAAGTTCGCTACCTCGATATAACACCTCGTCTCGCCCCACTCATCATTATTTACACTCACGTATGAATACAAAAGGTTTTAATATCATCCAGGTGACTTGTGTTATTCTTTTCTAAATCAGCTGATAACTCAGAGTTTATGGGTTAAATGTCTGTAACCACTCCATTAAAGCTACGAACACTGTTAGAAACTATTACAAATAAATATTATTTAAAAATAAAGATCCCTCTTGGGTAACACGGTTAATAATTACTCATCAGGTGTTTAAAGTCAGTTTCCTCTGATGACTCGTTTGAGCAGTTTGATGGAGAGAGATTGAACAGACACTTCTATACCGTTGATGATGCCGATCTCAGTTCAGAAATGTCATATTTTAAATGTTTACTCTCACTGGTCATCAGATTTAGGCTCATACTTGTCGTTTTAAAGTATGGTTTTGATTTTTTAAGACTTTAAATCGGTAATGGCCCCAACTTGTCCATTAACCGCCATTCATTCAGATGGAATGATTTCACCAAGAAAGGGGCGGGCCGGCATCGTTTGGGCAAAGTACCCGGATGGGTCGCTCTCATGAATAGAAAGTGAATGTCTTTTTTAGTTGCACCACTCATAGTGGAAATACAACCTAAAAAAATACATTTTAGTTTGAAACTACTTAATTATTTTTCTTTAAACAAAATGTGTTATTGACCTATGATGAGAACCTAGAAGCAGCACTTTGGTTTTTTCAGGCCCTCTGAACATGCTAGATAGATAGACACATTTTTCACTCAGACTTTACAGGGAGTCTTCACCTGCAAGGCCCTCTAGTAGTTTTTCTGCAGAAATTCAAAGTGATATAATTAGGAGAATTCACCTCGAGTCAGTGAGTGAGGGTTGGTGACGTTTATATCCTGTGACCGCTAAGATCTCTGTGCAGGTAATTAAACTGCTGCATTACGTTTCCTGGTTGCCAGTGTGTTCTTCTGAAAGTGTTAGTCTCACCGTTGGGAGGTGAATTTTTTAACAGCCTCTTCAGGAGCAGTCCTCCTGAGATTATCTAGATATTTTCAGGAAAACAGCTGGACGAACACCTATTTTAATGTGAAGCTGCTTTATCTACTTATCAGGCCATAACTCATTGAAGGTGACAGCAAAGACCTGAACATGGTGGCAGCACACTTGTTTTTTGGCAATACTGTTTTTGTGCTCTGAAGAAGAATTGTTGTTTTGTTTAGGGTTTGTATAATAACATTATTGAAATGGAGGCATTTGTTGTACATATACCTCAATCCAGAAAAAGGTGTTGTTTAGTCGAACTCTTTTCAGATATTTGAAATCTTGTCATAGCTAGATTTGTGGCCACTTTTAATTCTAATTTTTCTTGCTGTTTGTGACCATAAATCTGTCCTAAAATCATCACCCTTTGCCGTTAAAAAGCAACTCATACAGAGTATAAATGCGAGGATCTATTGGTCCCTGTTTACAATTGTTTATCAGCTTTATTTTTGCACTAAGGCAACAAGCAGAGCAAACGTAGCTCACATATTCAAGATGTTTTGGAGCTTTATTCATTGTTCTTCTCCAATTCAAACAGATGGATGTCCCTCAAGTGGCCCGTAAATGTGTTTCGAAAATAGCATGTTTACTGTAGTAATCCCTATGAAGTTACCAATGTAATTAGAACTGATGTTTCCTGCTCCATCGCATTCTGCTGCCATGAGTCATCTGCTGACACGAAGTGCATCGCATGCTGACAATGCTGCGGTGATTGTGGATCAAAAAACGGAATCTGGCGGGTCTCCCTGGCTATCACTCACCTCGGTCTCCCCACTGAGTGATGCAGAGCCTTTGAAATGTGACCCCTGGTCTCTTGTATAACACTTCATCAGAATCAGGGAGTTAAAGTTGAGTTTGCAGCCAGCGGATTAGTGTCACATTGTCCTCATTATAACTTTATTGTTTAAGACATGTTTCATCACTTTCAAATTAAGCAAGGGAGATGGATTGGGTAACCTACGGAATTTATTTTACTTTTTTACAACACGCTCTGTAAAACGGTAACCCACTGCTCATTTATGTGCCTTTTTTTTTTTTTTTTTTTTCATCAGTTATGTTCCTTGACGCTTTAAATTGACATGACGGGAAAGGGCTGGAATGTTTCTAAATTTAGGATATCCATGGAAATGTCCCGTCTTTGTTGTCTGAGGATTAGATAATTACACTTGTTTTGCCAATGATGCGTTACAAATGGAACAACATGATCATGACAGATAAGCTTATTCATGTTTTCATTTAACATTATTAGATAGTTCATAATCAGTCTCAATCAATAGAGTTTGAAGTACAGTCATTTATAACAGAAATTATTAAGGTTATAAATGAATCTGCTAATTCTTTTCTTTGTGAAAAATGCTCATCACAGACTCCTCGATGCCATCACATCTCTTTCTTTTGTTTGACCAGCAGCCCAAACCTCCGACATATTGAATCTTTAAAAATGTTGGACCAACAAGAACCTTGATCTGGTCTCTTTTATGCATTTTGCTTTACTAGTGATAGATTGATTGTTACTGTAGATGAAGATTTATTTAATGTCAACTGAATAATTGATTCATTAACTTATTGTTCAGAGTGTACGGCACACAGGCATTAAGGGACGAGGCGTTTAGCTTGGGTACTCATTTGGAATTGTTCACTGATTTAACCTGGATGTTTTTATTTTTATTTATTGATTCATCCATGCAGTTGACCTGAATAAATTAAATATATTTCTCTCAAATTTAAAAAGGGAAGGACTATTGTTTTTTGTAGACTGTTTTTTTTTTCCCCCCATTTCAAATCGGCTCATTCAGTTTTTTTGTGATTAATTGAAATAATTTTGTCTGCTTTCCTTTTTGCAAGATGATATGTATCACAGAGCCCTTTAAATGTAGACTTTTGCAATGCTTGAAGTGTTGTGTGTATGAAAGTATAAAGATAAACACAAGATTTTGGAGAGTGCAAAACGAAATTCGAGTGGCACAGAGAGTGCATGTCTCCTTTGAGAACAAACACCTGGTCAGTTTGGCCCTGAAGTGAAGGGTCGTTGAATCAGACAGTCCTCTTACTTTCAATGTAAAAGTAGCTTTCTATAAACACACACACCAAAACAAAGACCAGTATTTTGAAGTCTGCTGTCTTTCACATACAACAGTGCTTTTAGAAACTTATGAGTAGGACATGTTCTAGTCGCTGAAACTTGCAAGTAGAATGATTTGTATTCAGATCTTTTTTTTTGTAGGAGTGGTGAAAATCAAACACGGATATTAATGCTAATACATAGTACGTAACACACACCAACCATAACTTACATGCACATTAGAACTTACATACTGTACATAAATACCAGGCCCTAAAAAGCCTCGTCACCGATCGCTCCTTACACAGGTGCAACATATTTCAAATCAATTTTTTCATTAGCAGACAACAGGTTTCAATAAGACATGACCCTGATATGATGATAATGATTGGAAAGTGACCTCTTGTAACTTAAGTGCTCAGAAGCTGCTAAACAGCTGGAGTAAATTGAGCAACAGACTCAGAAACAAGCATGCACATAATCAGAGCTGCACGCTCAAATCTGATCCCGCTCCATGCACGCACCGAGGTTGAGTGGCTCTTAGAATTTAACCTGTTGATCTTTTAACTTTTTTTTTACCTTTGTCATCATTATACTTGCATAGTTGCATCGTCGTTTGTCGGGGCAAGCGAGGGAGGAAGTGGAGTAGTGAAGCTCCAGGCTGGTGTCCCTCCTACAGGAGGAACATGACAGTTAACATCAGGGGCCAATCTTTCCTTTGAGCGTGTGTTTCGCTTTAGACAGGTAAACAAAACGGCCAGTGTTGCTATGTGGTAATAAAAGTCAGCTTTGTTTTTCATGTTAATGACACACTTATCCTGGAGGAAGGGAAAGGGTATGTATTTAGGGAAGGGTTGATGATACAGGAGCGTGCAGGTAATGCTAGCCTCGGCACCGCCTCATCCATCTCTTGGCCTTTCACCTGGTTAAGTAGAGCTCTGCTGACACGCTTCCTTTATCCCTACTGCGCTCTGGTATTTTTAGCGTGATATCATATTCTCTGTGCAATTAAGAAGGATGCGGGTAAACAATGCTCTGGTTGGAGGCCAGCTCCAAACTTGGCGCAGTCGTGATCAGAGAAAGTTTTAACTGAAAGTGGAATAGCTACATGAGCTGGCGGGAGTGCAATACAGTCCATGGGGGTTGCAGTTTTTTTTTTTCACAGAAAAACTTGTGTTTTGTATTTGCTCCTTGCCACACATTCTTCTGTGTTCATGGGGGAGGGAAAGGATGAGACATAGGCTTTTGAAGTCTTTCTGCTTAGTCACGTAAATCATTCATCACATCACAGATATAGAAGCACCGCAAAGACGAACCTGCAGTTCAGTTCATATCAGGCTGTTCCTCTGTGTGGGTGTGAACGAGTGTGTAGTAGTGTGTCTTGCTGCATTAATGTGTTCAAGCGTTTGAATGTGTGCCTGCATCATACTTATACATACAGAAACAGGTGTGGACAGTAATGTAGCATGCATGCAAGTGTGTGTAATTGAATGTGCATGAATATGCATTATATAGTAAGTAAGTGTGTGTCTGCATAAACATCTACATGTGTCCATGTTAACCTCACACTATGAGGGTCAAAAATACAAATGGGAGGTCAGAGTGGCACACAGCTCATCTTAAGCTTGGCGCTTTTCATTGTCAAAAGATATTTATATCTGGAATGAACAATTGAGAAAGATGGGTTTGATTTCCCCGCTGTGGCCTCTGGCTCGGCCTTCCTGTGGGTGCAGAGTCAACCTCAGTCAGATGCGCTGATTGGACCCAGATCCTGTGTCCCAAATTCCGTCTCTTTGCACCCTTGAACCTCACGAAACTAAAAACTTCACTCATTGGTGTTTGTCTCAAATTACACAAATCAAATTCTGATGGCGTGTTGTGAAATGTCAAGAGGGTGATATGCATGAGGAGAACTGGGATGACATGCAGGTGAAATCAGGTTGAAGCTGATATTTCACCACCTTCAGTCAGTGATAGTCGGTGAAGTTGGTGTGAAGTGGAATGCTGCTGTTAATTCTTCCCTCTCTGGACCCACTTTCTGTGTTTTTCATTTTTATGAGGCGGAGGAGGACATCTGTTTGCATCGTTGACCCTTACAGGAATTCTTTGGGGACCTTTTAATCTTCCATAGAGATCTGTGATGCGAAGATCCAGTGATGTGCTATTTTTGTCTACTCCCTCGCCAGATGCTTCGCTGAACTCTTAATATGGCTAATGCACCCCTGGGCTCCATGAATTGTCATATGCGATACTGTGAAGGAAGGTAAATGTACTGCAGGCATTTTATTTTACTGTCCCAAGAGTACCGCTCCGTAAACCTCCATAGGCCCCGGGGCTCCCGAGAACCCCATTCGCTGTAAATACCCAGAATTCCTAAAACTTTCAAACCCTATATATTTTGAATTCCTCAGACGCCTTCAGACACTTTGTAAATTCAGATGCTCTGGTGCTCGAGGGGGCAGTGAGACCCCTTAACCCAGCGTTGTCCTTTTATTCTCCAACCTTAACCCCCCCCCCCCCCCCCCCCCCCCCCCATTCCCCCTCTCTCTCACACACACAAACACCCACACACACGCACTCACATACACCCCCTGCGATGGATTCCAGATCGAGAATTTAATGCATTTCTGTTTCGCATCACTTCCCAGGAATGCAGCACGCGTGCCACAAGCCTCATAACTTCAGGCTGATGAGTGTGAGGATGTTTAAGAGAGAGTGGGATGATGGGATACAGACGCTGCTGGGGGTTATGGGGGTATTGGGGGGTTTGACTGAGCACATCCGGTGCGGCACTTGGCATTAATGACAGGCGATCTTCTTGCATATAGCAGTGTTAGTGCAGCTGTGGTATGTGCCGAGCGCATCTGGACAGCAGATTTTTGGGAATGTATTTTTGTGTGTTTGTTTGGTCTGTCCCCCCGTCTCACTCAAATTAACGACTGTTGCACGATACGGACGGAGGATGGAGTCGATTAACATTGTTGGGGATCATTCGAGGGGGGCTGATCTAGAAACAGAGATTTTACAAGGTTTCTCTTCTCTGGCAGTGTCAACCTTTTATGTGTATTGGATCTTGTCAGGATTAGATGCTTAATGTCAGAGCAGACTGAACAGAGAAAAGCACAGCGTCACAGTCGGGTCTTTGTCAAACAGAACCTCCACACACTTGTCATTTCATGTCAACCTGCATAGAGCACCTCTGAGGCCTGTTTTATTCATCACAGGAAGGTTTTGAAATGGCAGCTTTATTAGTTTTTGTGTCCTTTACAGTCTGAGCTGCTCTGACACAATAATTCTCATGTGCTCATGTAAGAAAACCAAGATCGTTTTCCTCTTTTTTCCTGATCTCGGTCAGTGTAGCCGACTCGATATAAAAGGAAGAAATCCTTTTCATAAGAACTGTATTTAAATATCAATCATAATTTATCAGTTTCTAACAATACAAATTATTAACCATTTTTATGGCAAGGGATCTATCGATAGAGCCTGAAATCAAAATTGTTCAAATACATCAAATATGTGGTTAAATTTGTTAGCTTTTGGAAGTCTCCCGACTAACAATTATCATACTTAGAAAATGCATTCTTTACCTGCCTAATGTAGGCAAGTTGCCTCCTGTTAAGCGTCTAAATATTTTAAAAGCTTTGAATCAGAGCATGTTTTAAAGAGCCCATATTATGCCCTTTTTGGGGTTCGTATATTTAATCTATGTACCTACTTTTGTACGTTCACAATAGCTAAAGTTCAAAAAAAGTGTCTGTTTTCATGTACTGCTCCTCCTTGCTCCCTCTCCGCTCTGAGTCCGTCAGCTGCACTCTGCTGAGCCCCCACTGTTAGACCCCACGTGGGCCAAGTCTGCTCTGATTGGTCTGCCGATCCGCTCTGTCGTTATTGGTCAGTTGCTCAACACGTGTCTTGGAAATTTCAACATGAGCTGCTGGGCTTGCCACAACGAGCCAATGGGCTTAGATCAGTGATCTCACACTGACAATGACGCCGGACTGACACATTTTTATCAAGGGGGGCTAGAACCGAGCGTTACATGCAGCTAATGCTACAGCTAACAGGAGGACGTAGGAGAAGCCGCGTTTCCGCGGACTTTGAATTTTTGCACATAGATGTCCCTAAACATGCACAGGACACTTGGAAAACACACTAAAGAGCATTTAAAACCAGAAAAAGCATAATATGGGACCTTTAATAATGCTCATGATCAAGTAATGAACTTTTTAAAGATGTATTTTTTGGCTTTTTCTGCCTTTATTGGAGCAATAGGACAGTGGATAGAGATGGAAATCAGGGAGAGAAAGAGTGGGTATTGAAATGCAGGAAAGGAGCCACAGGTGGGATGCGAACCTGGGCCGCCCACGTTGAGAACTATAGTCTCCATATATGGGACATGAAGAAGCTGAGACTCGGATAGGTGCTTCAGACGACCCCAGCGTTGTAACAGTTATTCAATATTTTTGTTTAAAGTTAAAAAGCAATACAACTTTTGGGCAGTCATCTTAACAATTAATTATCTAGTAATTTGAGCTCTAATATTGACAATGATTGTTCAACAGATAGTTGCTGATAAAACCGTAATGTTGTGAGTTTGTTTTACACGGATTATGTGTTTCTTAAATCATCATCATCAACCATCAAACTTTATTTATATAGCACCTTTCAGACAAATTAAATTGCTGTTCAAAGTGCTTTACAAGAGTGCAGAAAAGTTATTGATGGACAATTAGTTTATAAAATCATTGAGAGACTAATGCACACCAATAAGAATTCAATAAAATAACAAAATACAAAAATGAGCCGTTTGGTTCTAAAATTCAGGCATCAGCAGTATAAACAATGTTACATGGAAGAAGGCTGCACTAGCTGAGCTACTAGGGCCACTGTCTCACCTTATCCTAAATATTACATGCATGACAAATACCGCTCCAAACGTCCAACCAGAGTTTCTCAAATTATAACACCTCTGCAGTGTTTACCTGTGAGTGACAGGACGCTTCACTCCTTGTTGTCCTTATTAACTAACTAAAATTACTTTAAATCCTTTATCAGCCAGACTTTAAAAATAAAAGAGGATGACAATTAGATTACACATTACAACTTTAAAATCATCAAACAAAACATGATCCTTAAGATATGCATGTATGTATTGGCCAGAAATGAAGAAATTAGACTTTATTTTGGAAAACGGAAGATCTGGACAATGAAGTCATGGAAAGTGGTCACCTTGTCTCTGCATTTTTTCTGTCCCCAGCTGATCTGAAGCTAACATGTTTACTACACTTTGACAGAAACTGTGGCTCCACATGAATCTGTTGTCTTCTGCAATCAGAAATACTGAACTTCTCAACAAGCGTTTGTCTAGTATTGTGGTGTTTATGGCACTCTGGCACCCTCTGGTGGACATCAAAGGTAACGACAATCTTTTTCTGATAGACGATGGAACATTTGAAATTGTGCAGGCATCACCTCTGGTTGAGTCTAACTGTCAGTAAATATTTGATTTAGTATTTATTTTTATTGCACTCAAATGTGCTTTGCAGGAGCGTTGGAGAAAATAGTCTTTGCAGTGAGCCGGTTGTTAAGGACACGTTTATTACACAGTTCAGTCTAAAGCTTTTTACATATTTATAAAAACATTACATAGTACATTGTTCACTCATGGCAGTCTCGAAGGCGTTAACGGTTACAGCACAGATGTTCTGCAGTTAGTCATGTTTTCTGGGTGAGACTCGAGCCACAATGGCGTATTTCAAACAGCATTTACAGGCAGGACGGTGGAAAGAGACGGACGTAACTCAGACAAACTAGAGATTAAAAAAACAGCCTTTTGATTCTAAAGATAAAAGATTTTAGTTTATTATACACTATATTTAAATTGCAGGATGTAGTAGACAGCCTTGTTAAACATGGTTTACATTTAAAAAAAACATCGTCCTCCACTGCTGCTGATAATGCCTTCAAACAACTTCAGGTCAGCAAAGAAAACAGAAACCGTGACAATACTGACATCGTTCAAAGATGTACAAAAATCCCGAGAATTTCTACTTAAAAATGGTCCCAAAGAGTGAATAGTCACAGGAAAGGAAAGTTAAGCTTCACATTGTCTTTCACTTTACAACAGCCTGATCGGAGGAAAGTAGTGCTTTTCATAGATTCAAATCTACAAGGTGAAAGAGATCAAAAGGTAGTGATGTGCACACTCTTTTCCATTCATAACTATGCTGCACATCTTTAAAAAAATAAAATAAAATAAAAAGATTTTTAAACCTGTATCCTCTCTGGTGGCCAGCAGGGGGAGACGTAACTGGTTGCAATGAGAAGTGCAAATATATGAAACCAGGCGAGAAAATGACCCCAAATCTCACTTGATTTATTACATTAGTAAATATTTTGCTTTTGAGTTTATTGTCTCAATCAGTAATTTCGCCCTCATACAGCGTCATGCTTATTTTGTTTACTATAGTTTTGCTATAGTTTCTTTCATGTAGAATCTGCCCCATCATTCAAATATAGCAACTTCTGCTAATGGAGTCACCTTACTGTACATTTGAAACCTCTAGTATGTTAGGTGTGTTGGATTATTAAAGCAGGAAGTACTCGATAACTGCTAGATCAATGCAAAGTTCCTTTTCTGCAACAAAGAATAAAATGTGAAAGTCTAATATCGTTGAGCCTATTTCCTCCAATGAGCTCCTTTTATCTTCACAACCACAGTTCTACATCCTGAACACTTTGACAGCAACTTTACAAATCATTGGACAAATACACAACTGATCCTCTTTTTAAACTGCAGCAAAAATAAATTTATTAAACAACTAACCCCTAACCCTCATGATTTACAGCATTTCTGTCTTTTCTTGACTTAGTATTTTATGTTGGATCCTTGATGGAGTTAGTGAACTTTAATCTTAAGATGTAAAAGCGTGACTGGAGTCTGTGTACTGCTCTTTGAATCTAAGTCGTCTTAAAATTACGGAGAGTTGCCCCTATGATGTAAAGATACTAAGAAGGCGTAAAAGTCATAGATCTGGCACTTGAATTACACTGAAAATTCAGTTCCCAACCAGTTTCTTCCAGCAGCCCTCTCTTGTATCTCTTCTGAGTTGCTCACATGTTCATGATTCAGGTCTTATAGGTGGGCTTTCTATTGGGCCTGGTTCTCCTGGTTCTTCAACTCCTGCCATTTCTTCTCCCTCAGACTGAGCTCCCCATCAGAGAAAGCTGCTGGGCCCCAGTTGGTGATCATCTGCCGTCCCTTTGAACCTGGAGGGGGGAGAAAACAGGACACAATAACCATCGAGGTGAGACTATTTCATTAAATATTAACTACAACCTTAAATAGTTGGTCCTAAATATCCATCGTTAAAGCAACATTCATTGAGTCCCATAAACATTTTTTATTATTGGATCTGAAAAGTTGAGAGGGGAGGTCAGGATATTCTGCAGCTTTAAGGTTAAGCAGGTTTTTTTCCCTGTGAGGCGACAGTTATCATGTATGCAACTACAAAATGTTTGCCGATATTAGCACGACTTGTCATATCTTCTCAGAGTTTCCATATTCAATCAGACATTGCCTTTACTCTGACCCATTTCATCAGGGGAAAGCGATTTGTTTGATATTCCCTAACCAATAAGCAGAGACAGCAGTATCTGTTAAATGCCATTTGGAGTCTGTTCTGCTGCTTAGCCATGAAACTACTTGTTTTGTCCAGTTTTTAAAATGACATTCCTTTAGTGTAAAGTCTTTTTTTTAAATGAGTCTCTTCAGTGTGTGATCACAGTCATTCTGTGTCAATTTATGTGCAATATGTAGCTACGAGTTAACCAAAGTTTGCTCACATTAGCATGCTAACACAACAATACAGAACACAGGCAATTGCCGCTCAAGCAAATGGTGTGTTCTAATTGATAACTCCTTTGTGCGAACGCGAGTGGAGAGGGGTTGGAGTTGTGTCGCTGGAGGAGAGAGGAAGAATAGCAAAGGTGACGCCAAACAGCAGTTTGTTTTGGTTTCATGATGGTGCTCCAGGGCGACATCTACAGGATCACCCAGTGGTCCTTTAAAGCCGAGCATTGCTAAAATAAATGTCTCGAATCTTAACGTGACCTGCTGTAAAAGATTAATATGCCATTAAAAGTCTTATGAATTATAATAGCTCAATCCAATGACTTTAACCCAACTTTAAGCTCTCAAACCTCCTCAGAAGATGTCTCACACTCTTGAACACTTTCTGTTGGTTTGTAGCACATCAAAATCGTTGGTTTGGGCCCCAACATCACATTATATTTAGTTAGCCATTCTTTAATGTTTTAATCACTATTCTGCTGCATCTTTGTTTTCAACAGAGAGAAATGTGTAGCTGTTGTTCTTTCACCAGCAGAGTTTTAATACTCTGATTTTAATTGTGTTAAAGGCGTCATCTTACTTTGTAGTAAACAACATGATTATTATGAAGCCTCCAGCCGAAAGAATCTGAGGAATTCAGATATCTCATGTTTTGTTTTCAGCCTTGTTTGGCTTTGACTGAGGAGACTGTACATAGTGGGCTGAAAACAGAGCCGAGTTGTTTCTCCTCTACTAATTTTACTAATTGACTCTTTTGGGAAATTAGTAGGACTAAGAGCGCCGTTAAATGTATTCATGGCAGGAGTCAGTTTGAATCTTTGGGGAAAGAACAATTCAAGCAGATAAATGTGAAACTCTGAAACACTCAGGATAAAAAATGTCCAAATGTAGCCTGTTTTTAAGGGTTAAGGTTTTTGATAGTCTGAGACATATCAGGGGCGAGGTAGTGGTACACCCTGGACTGTTCACCAGTCAATCACAGGTCTGACATATAGACACAGACAACAAGCCACACTCACATGTCACCATCTAAAGCCTGGTACACACGACACGATTTTTAAAATCTTACAACGATTTTGATAACGTGAGAGACCCCACACATGACAACAATCCTGACCGATTAACAGTTCAGATCTCATAGTTTGTGGTGTGCAACGAGACGATCAACTCAGCACACCACACACTAACCGGTTCATTCGCCAACTATCACAAAGTGTAATCTCGCGCAGTCAGACGCGATTTATGAGTAAACAAACATGACAGGCAAGCTAAATGTGGCGAGCTGTTAGCTGGTACATCCATTACGGTAAACATGTTGGTCAAACTCCTTTCCTTGTCAGCTGGATTGTTGTTTGTTTTACAGGACACGTTGTAATATAAATCATGTTGTTGCCACAAATCAAATCAAAGTTGGTCCTGAATTCATGACATCCATTTAACTTTCTGCTTCGCGATTGCTGTTGTGTTTCCTGCTTCAGTCAGCTTGCTTCCCTATTGGCTATTGTTCCGTTCAACATGACAATTCACAGAGTCCGTGCTCGGCCGTCCTCGGTGTTCTCCCCACACCACAGGATTTCCGATTGTAAATATTGAACACGTTTAATATTTACTATTTCAAATCAGAGCGGCCCCAATCGTCTTCCGGGCAGATCGGGGAGGTTAAAAAAATCACTCTTAACACACCTCACATCACAGGAGAATCTGGCAAGATAATCTTTGGAACATCAGATAGTCTGGCCTTTGCTGACTTTCGTCGGAAGGGGGGAATCGGGCCCAAAATCGGCCCGATTATCTTGTAGTGTGTACCCCGCTTAACCTGACGAGCATGTATTTGGACTGTGGGAGGAAGCAAACCATGAACCTTCTCGCTGTGAGCCAACGGCGCACTGCAACACCATGCAACCTGGTTTCAAGACTATTATGCGTTAATACTTTTTTAATTTCTAACTATTACTGATGTATAGAATCACATGGACCTTCGTTAGAAATGTTAATGTTAATAATTGTTGGTCTTTGAAACAGAAATGACACAACGATAAATACTACGATACAAATAACAATGATTGATAATCCCAATTTAAGTTGATTTTTAGAATTTAAAAAAACTGTATTTTCAGCATTATTAGCCGAGGGACTGCAGGTGTAAACTAGCTCTAAGCTAACTCTGGTACAATGCGTCCAATGGCAACATTTATGTTCAATATACATGGTCCCTCTATAAATAAAAAAGTGTAATAATAACGCTTAGATAGCCTTTATTTTAAGAAGTGTCGCTGTTATTAACTGTAAATGTGCCATGAGAAAATCCAGTCTATTATTGTTTTTGTTTGAAGTTTTAATACAAATAATGGAGAACATTTCTTATGCACGGTGACCGTTTTATTTTTCTTGGTTGCAGGGTTAGGGTTAGTCTTTTTATCTGTTGCAATTTTGTCCACTGCTGTAACTCATATTTCCCTTCCAGGGACAATAACGGTCTGAAGTGAACAGAGCATGCAGTGCTATCATTAAATCAATTGTAAGGAATTAAAAGTATGATGTAGTGCTGCAAGTCTACAAGTTCCTGATGTTATGTTGGTGTTTATCTCCTGTTATAACTTAAAATGCTCAGTGTTCACTCCACACAGACGGGAGGAAGAGACTTTAAACTGAAGCCCTTCAGAGGACTTTTTTTCCCTCCATAGACGACGTGTAGCTGTAGATGTCTCACACTCTGACCGCTCTCTGTTGGTAAGCAGTGTGAGTGTTGGTGTGTAACCTTTACCTGGCTGAATGAGCCGTAGCATTCCCTCGTGTTCGGCCACCTTGTGCTTCCAGGTCTTTGTGTTGTTGGTGGCATCTGTCAGCTTCTTTATCACCGTCTGGTTCACACACAGACACACACACACACAAAAACACACACATGTATTAACATGTTAGGAAATACAAAGATGGTGTCTTTCTTTCCTGACAACACTTCTTAAGATTAATGAAAATTAAGAACAGCAATTTTTAAACACTGAGTCAACTAACAAGATGTAAGTCACATTATCTTTCTTGCCTCTAGTCCAGTAGTCATATAGTGACACCTTGTGGTCAAAACAAGCCCTACTCTAGAAGGATTTGTTGATCCTACTATAATGTCAAACATTTATCATTATTAAGTTTGCTGTCCCAGACACTGTTGTTAATTTAAAACAGCACTGAAAGGGACTTTCTTTGAACACATTATTGTGATAATAGTTTAACTTTAGCAGAAAGTAGTTAAATTAAGTCTCCAAAAAAAGTTATTTTGACAGTGGAACCTATTGTTGCGTGCCGCCCTGTTCTCTCTCTCCTTGGCTCTCCCTCCTCCTTCACATGCTGCTAACCTGAGAGAAATCTGTGCTCACAGAGGAGGAGGGGGCATCTAGAGGAGACAGGTATAGGAGAGAGGGGTATACACACACTGGGCAGTGATATGGTGAGGAGCTTTTGTTTTTTTTCCCATGCATGTCAAGACTGCTGGGTTTTGTTATTAAAGTTTGGACTGGAGATCACCTGTAGTCCTATTTTCAGTCTTTTGGTGAATCTTTTCCGTCTCTGGTAGTTTTAGGAGGAGCCCTACACGTGGTTGGCTTGGCACCTTTTCATGTTCTTTTCCAGCCCCTTTTGTTTCTTTTTTTGTCTTAAAGTATCCCCTCCCACAAGGGACTTCCTCGTTAATTGTTTTATTTATAAATCTAAATCAAATTGTTGGCTGGTCCCTTTGAGTGAAATGCATTCTGGGTTTGTCAGTTAAACAAATCGGTAACCTTTAAGAGCGATTTGATTTAAAGAAACAATCACTCTGTTGAAACATTTGCCCATTGCACTTTCCTCCACCACCACAAGTCAAAATGTCTTCACTCCGCTGACCTGGTACTGCTCCAGGGCCCCCTGCCTCTCTTGCTCCAGCTGTTCCAGTTGGTTCATGGCAGCCTGCAGTGCGCTCTCCTTAGCCAGACGTTCCTTCTCCAGCTCCTGTTTCTCCGCCTCCGTCTCTGAGATGGCGCGCTGCTGCTTCAGGTGGATCTGCTCCAACTCGACCCGCTTTGCTGCCTCCTCCTCCAATAACCTGCTCCACACAGATGATAACATGTGTGAGTTTAGAGCATTAATAAATACTCTAAATCAGTAAAGGTTTGAAGTGACACTTCTAATTTTCAGAATGGCCGACCCTGCTGCATAAAGGTACATTATTTTTTTATCTACTAACAGAAATTCGATCTTAATTTCTTTCATTTTTGCAATTTCCACAATCAAAATGAATTCATGAATATTGAATAAATACTTAAACTAAGTGTTCGAAAATGTTAAACTTGTATAGCCAACAGCAAGTAAAAATAAGTAATGTATACAATAATGTGTCAACCCTAATGTTTATGAAATCAGTTGCAAGGAGCCCCTGAAGTCCCAGAAAGTATAAAAGAATATATTTTTCACAAAAGTTAATATCTTGATTTTAACTTGTGCGCACAATCATTTTTATGTTTTACTTTTTGGGACAGCAGGGGCTCCGTAGTTTTCCTAGTTGAAGTAGAAACTATATACAAGGTAAATGTAAAAGGGTTGTAGAGTGCCGGTGTGTCAGCAGGAGGTGCTATAGAGCATGATAATGGTGCAAGTATGTAACGTCAGGTTGCACATCTGGGTGTGTATCATTTTCATTGTTCATAGTATCAAAGAAACTGTGTACTCTGCCCTTTACTTTAGTTTTTTTTTTTTTTTATGTATTCTTGTATGTAAGGTTGTTGTTTTTTTAAATCGATATGCAACATTGAACAAAATACCCTTTGAAGTTTGACAAAGATTTTGTTATTTGTTAACCTAATTAATGGAGAAATAACTAGATATTCCCTTATTTGTTACATTAAAATATGAACTGAGAGGCGGTGATAATAGAGAAGCACACAGACACAATGAGTGCTGCTGACATGACAACCAAAAACCAAAGCGGTCACACAGTGAACATTATGACATCAGACATCATCTTACTGTAAATGTCCTTTCATAATCTGTGTGGTTAGTTCCTTTAGTCTCTTACTTCTATCTCCACGTACAGTATATAATGTATTAAGATTTCATTTTAGCTCGGTACGATTAAAGATCTCTGTTAGTATGACACTGACTCTGTAATCTACTTTTTATGCTGTTGTTAATTGAAACTTAATTAGCTGTGGAACAAAATGAGATAACCCTCGTTTGTTGTGCTGTTTAGAAGAATTCAATACTAATGAATGATACAGGAGCGATAGCTGTCTCACGGTTAGTTTTAATAAAAGCACTGTGGTGAGTACCGTGGTGCTGACATGCTCACTACTGGTTAGACAAACGTGAGGTGGAAAGTAAATGTCAGCAGAGCGGAAGGAAGGACGAGGGAGGAAATGTAGCAGAGAGAGGGAAGTAGACGTTGAATGTCTGGCTTTGTGACTAGAGTAAAAAAAAAAAAAAAAAGAGGAGATTCAGCCCGAGTGGCTGTTTGCGGTTGGTTTTGTGTTTCGGGATTCCCATAGACGGTCTATTTTTACCTCATATGCACTAAATAGTTACCTGCTTCATGCGAGAGGTGGACAACACAGACGAGCTGGAACTACTCTGACCACTAGAGGCGCCAGCTGGACCTGTGTGCTCGTGAATGATTGGCTTTGTTTGTGCATATAAGCAAATAAACTCATAAGCATCTTAGAATGCGCACATTAGCAAAATAAAGTGTAAGGGCATAACAACAGCTGTGGCATCACTGTTCAAATGATTAACCATATTCTCCACTTAGAGTAGGGCTGCGTTGTCTTGTTGCTGATTTAATTTGGACGCCTGATTTGGTGATGAGATGAGGTAAGCTGATGATACTACTTATATATTTGAGTTCTTACTGGTTTCTGACACTACTCATCTTAGGCAACTGAATAAAAAAGTGTCTTTACAGGGTTCAGAGGTTTTAGGTTGCTGAATAAATGGGTGCTCAACCAATCCTGCAACGCATCAAAAGTCATCAGCCGTTTTCACAACTGCACTCCTGAAAATATCTAGATCATTTCAGGAGGACTGCTCCAGATATTCCCCTGACCTGGCTGTTCACATATGCTCCTCACAGTGGGAGACTTTAGGAAGTTTTCTGCAAGTGTGAAAGGAAAGCCCTTATTATTATTTTTGATGCAGCCTGAAATCATTTCTAGGTTTACTGACTGTGCCTGCAGCCTGCGGACGGCTTCCTCGTCCTGTCTGGCACGCCTCTCCTCCTCCAGAGCGTCCTCCAGCTGACTGTACATGTCCTCCATCTCTCGAACCCGCTGCAGGTACTGCTCCAGCTCGGTGGACTTCTGAGCCACCTGCTCCTCCATCTGCTGACGCACCTATTGATCCAAGAATACAGAGAAGATCTTTATCTGAAAATAGAGTTTGTGTGGAAGAAAACTAAGGAGGCGTCAGTGAAGAAAAGCAGCCTAGAGTCACTGGTAGGTGATCAACATGCACTGAGCAAGTTAAAATCAGACTGCAAACATTTGTATTCAATCTAACCTGACAAATGTTGACATGTGTTACATTGAAGTACTGTACTAACCACACACAGCATACCGATCCTATTAACTAGAAAGAAGAAGTAGTGTGTGTGTTGCTCTTGCTTCATCACTAGATCTGACGTACTGACTACAAGAGAGATGATGACAAGAAGTGACTTACCATTTTCTCCCTCTCAAGGTCCACCTTGTAACGGTCCTGGAGTTCGGTTTGGGTCTGGAGACGCCTTCGTTCTTCTTCTGCTGCATTAGATGCAGCGTCCTCCAGAGCCTGGACAGAAGACAGACAGACAGGATATTAGTAAGGTTACGCTTACCTTGTAGACAGAAGCAAGTTTAGAAGCAAACCTATGAGTACACCATTCATTTGAAACATCTGATCTAATGGGTAGATCTAGTTGGGGGATTAAACTGTAGACATTTTAGTTTGAAGGAAGTTGTGGTTTGCTGTCTATCAACCAATGTAAGTGTCCCTCTATTAAAAGCCATATAGATGTTATATCTTTATTTACCACATCTTTATTTAAGACATGAAGTTACACAGAGTAAATAAAATGTTCTGTAACTCCAGCATTCCCCTCTCTGCCTTTAAGGATACCTCTCCCACCTGCCTACAACTCAGATTCTAATAGTTGCTGCTTTAACTTGTGAAAACTGATGATTGATAAACAAAAGACCATTTCTCACATGCACTGAGTCCTGGACATGTCTGGACAGGCTACATGTGAAAACAGCAAATATACTAATCATTTGAGCCAGACATTAAGCTGACTCTATCCTCAACGACCCTTAGAATAAAGCGAGTGTTTAGATGATGACATGGTTGACGTCGCACACAGTGTAGAGGCTTCTTAATCTCCTGCTTGCCTGTGTTTTTCAGGCTCTTGCTGAAATGAGGGATACTTCCATGTTGTAGTGATCAACGCAAAACACAGTTCAGAGTTCATGTGTGAGAACCTCTCTGTTGTTTCCACTGACTCTTTGTCTCTAACTTTTTAGCCCTTTAACCCATTCCTTACATTTTAAACTTTGGACTCCATTAGTCCCCTCGTCTCTGAAGTAGAGTTGTGGGTTGTTTAGTTTTTCCAATGACCTTTTGTGTTATTATTGCACTAAAAAAAATCAGAGTCAGTAATTACAGTTGTAGCAAAAGTTTGTCACTTCAGAATGCCTTTGAGGTTGTTTCTTATTTGCATTTTTTCGCTGGATTTATACAGAAGTGAAACCATGGAAACATGTCCCTATTTTTAATTACTACACATTAAAGCAGAAATAAAAGTAGGGATGGATTGAAAGTGACCAGTTTTGTTGGATGTTGATCAGTCGCTCTGCTAACTTGTGTCACCACGCTGAGAACCATCTTAAGACTGTGACAGTCTACTACTTATAGCAGCAGAGTGTGAGAGCCAGAGTTCCCATTACATATTTCTTTGCAAGTGTGAGACAGACACACACACACACACACACACACACACACACACACACACACACACACACACACGCACACACGCACACACGCACACACGCACACACGCACACGTTCATTGTGCATTCACAAAGCCATCTATGCGCGACACCACTGTCACCTCAATGACAAATTGTTGTGCATTCATGGGAGTGCAGTGTGGACAGACAGAGACAAACTGTTGTTCTCTTCTGCAGTGTTTGTTACACAACGACACTGAACTAGTTTGACCAACTGCACGTCTGTGTGGGCACAATCCTGCCGATGGCTGAAACACGTCTATTGCTCCAACTCTGCCAGTTTTCTGTCTCTGGTCCTTATTAGTGATCTACTATAACGACGGATGTTTTGTTATCAATTAATATTCCAAATATGTTTACAATTAATTCAATGATTGTTTTGTCTATAAAACATCCCAACGTAAAGGAAAACACTCATCAGAATAGGTTCTTTTGACATCCAACATTTCAAATCCCAAGAAGATTTCTTCACACAAAAAAACAAAAAGGAACAACTCCTTACATGTAAGATGGAACCAGCCGATGGGTGAGGGTTACTGCTCTAAAAATCAAGTTACAATTAATGGTCATAAAAATGATTTGATACAATTTTTTAATCCATTCATTGCATCTCTGATGATCAACTTCTCCACTTTTTGCATCGCTTACACTTCCTGTTAACCCCATGTATCTGTGTTAACAGGAAGCAGCCATTGGTCATGAGTATTTGTGGAATCCACATTCTCTTTAAATTTAACACCACAGCAGTGTCAACAGACGGTGTGAGTCAGGGAGATTTCCTGGAAAAACATGTTTAATGGAGACTAATGCCCCCACTTCTTGATTCAATACACATTCCTCTGTTGGCAGCGTGTGACAGACTATTCATCGTCCAGAGACTGAGGGCTCGAGCTGATCTATTTATTGGTATTCATGAGCTTGCTCTGGGTTTCAGAGGAGCCAACACAGTTTTTAGGTGACCTACTTTAATTGTCGTGTGAAACCATCAGCGGCGGTGTGTGGCTTAAACCAGCAGCGAGTCACTGCAAAATGACTGTCACTCCTAACAGATCTGCTCTTATTGTAAGGTGTGTTGTTACCTCTGAGGAATGTTGTTGAGTCACATTTGAGACTTTATTTTTAGCTGCAGTTGTGATGATATCAGATGCAGAGGCTGCAGCTTATCAGAATACAAACCGTGCAGAGCTGTCTTATCTCTGAATGAGAAGAGGAGAGATGTTTTCATGCCAGCCATGATTCTTCTACTTTGTGATAAAGCCAAGGATCATCTCTTCTGTAATCTATCAGGACTGATTATTTATTCTATCAGAAACACACATGCTGGTTTTTCCCGGGTGTGCAAGAACTTACATCTACAAATCATCTACAGATAATGTTTGTGTTGCCTCTATCTAGTTAATGTGTTACTAATATTTTGTATCAGGTTCCCATATTTTCTTCCCATTCGACTGACAAATTACTGATTTACTGCAGGGTGCTTTCAGACCGATATTAAGAGACCTATCTTTTGTTTGGATTTTTGCAGAAATCTCAAACCTGATCGTCTTTTATCACTTCCGTTGTACATTATGTTATTCATCCATTTAAAAGTTATTTTAAATTGTATTAGTGGAAAATAAACTTAACAAGGGTTGCAATTTTTTTTTCTTTCAGGCAAAAAATAAAGCCTGAACAAGTTACATTCATGACATCTATGTTGGAGTCGCTGTAGACAGACGTTAAGTTTACCAAATACAACAATGTCTGACATGTTATCTGATCACAATCCACCTCCTTGTACGACTTGTAGATCGTGTACCACTCCCGCCCTTCTCGTGTCAAAGAAACACCTCCACGCTGCTATTTTAAATCCAGGATACTACTTAAGAGAACTGGTAATGTACCAGACATTTCCTGAGCAGACTGGATCCACACAGGGGAACACTAAATGGATATCGTCTCTTTACCTTCCTCATGTTCTCCAGCTCTTGTTGTTTGGCCTCGTTGGCCGTCTGCAGCTCCCTCATCCTCAGCTCCAGCTCCTCCTGTTCAGCCTGCTGCTTCAGCCGCATGTCACGGCGCTTCTGTCGAGCCTCGTGGTGCAGCGCCGGCCGGCCCTGACGCAGCAGATTCACACAGGTCTGTATGGCTGTGAGAACACAAATACATTATACTAATGCTGGACATGTAATAGAGAAGAGGAGACATTTCTCCACGCTGTGAGGGCCTGCTCCATGGTACTACCTTTGAGAAGGTGGGGCTGAATAGTCCAACAACCTCTACCCAAGTCCCCCAAACTTTGTTACTTAGGGGACACATCCGTGATGCCAGCGGTCATTAAGAAAGCTGAGTTGGCACTAATACTAACAGGTTGTATCGTAGCAGCCAGGATGATTCTACATTATTAGAAGAGCCAACAGAAGCCAGAGTTTACAGAGTGGCTGAAACGTAGTTTGTCTGCCAAACATATCTTCAAATGCAGTTTCTTTCACAACATCCAAAACTAAACTAGTGGAAAACATTGATGTTCATATATAAGAAATTTTACGTCTAAGAGAGGGTTTAGGTCAATGTTGGATAAGATATGTTTTGCCTTTCTTAACGTCTACTGACCTCAGATACTTAAGAACGTCTCTGATCTGTTTTGTTGTTAATGAGGCAAAATTACAAAAAAATAAAGAAAACATAATCCTTGATTTCACTCAAAGCTTAAAGTCCCAATAGTTAATAAAGGCTTAAATGTAACTTAAGGTTTCACACTATTCTATGAGGGGAAAAACTTACAGATCAGTGAGAAACAGTCAGTCAATGAGTTTACTTTTTGATGATCAAATATGAGTTATTTTTACGCTTAGAGGCCAAACTTTCTCTCCTCAAACGAGACACGAGTATGTATATTCTCAGTCTTTTCTCTCTTTGAACAAAAGTTTGAAGTATAATGAAGTGTTCATGGATTTTAATTAGATGTCACGTTCTGTAATAATACATTTAATAACTGAGAATATAATCTGCAAATTAAGCAATATAAGAAACGATCAGTGAGTGACGGTCCTAAAAAGACCAAAGAGGAATGATTGAAAGAAGAGGAAGAGAAAAAACCTTGGCTAATTTTTTCTCTTCTTCTGGTTAAAATCATTTTACAGTCCTGCTCAAGTTTTCATGATAATTTAAATACGTTCAAAAATATCAATGTTGCACAAGAACTTTTTGTTTGGATCGAATTTAATCACCAATTTTTCCCCACGAAGCTCAAATGAAAAATCTGCAACCCAACATTTGGAGGGACGACCAAAAATGTAATTTAAACATTTAGCTTCGACTAATGAGTAGTCTGACTTCAGTGAGATTAAAGTGAAGACACTGAGATAGAACGTTGAGATTCACAACAACAACACATTCAAGTATTAATTTATAACAACAGGAATAATAACTGAGAATATTTATTTACGTGAATAAATGCACGCCATCACTCACCCTGGATCCACTCCTGCTTCTTCTTCTTGTCCGACGCGCTGATCTCAAAGCTTTTGTACGACGACTTGATGATGAAGAGGCATTTCTTTCCCTCTTTATCTTGTAGCGGCTGCAGCCAAAACACCAGACAAAGACAAGAACAGCTGAGAGATCCAATATGAGGAGCGAAACACAAAGAGTGCAACACAGTAATCAGCTGCACAATCGCTTTTGTCTTTTTTACCCTTCTGACAGCTTTCCTGCTAAACCATGACTGATCTATGATAACAAGGGAATAGAGAAACCCAATCTGAGAACACATCCAACTTTTTGGACTAACGTATGTTTCATAACAGCTACATTATTGTGTTTTGTTGTCTGACTTCACTATACTTTGGTAAATACATAATTTCATTGGGCAGTGAGGAGGTTTCTGGTTTGAATCCCTGTCTGACAGGAGCCTCTCTGTGTGGGGTTTGCATGTTCTCCCCGTGTATGCGTGGGTTCTCTCTGGGTACTCTGACTTCCTCCCACAGTCCAAACACATGCTCGTTAGGTTAACTGGTGACTCTAAATTGTGTGTGAATGTGAACGTGGCTGGTTGTCTGTCTCTATTTGTCAGCCCTGTGATTGGCTGGTGAACAGTCCAGGGTGTAACCCCAATGACAGCTGGGATAGGCACCAGCCTCCTACGACCCTGAACGGGAAAAGCGGTATACAGTAGATGATGGATGATTTGATTGACCCCATCATACAACAAATGACATTTTAAGGATAGGTCTGTGTTGGAGATGAAGACAATATTCTTCATGTAATCTATATCTCACCTCTACACAGCAGTTCCCATCCAGTAAAATGTCTCCTTTCTTTTCAGCCAGGTCCTCGCCAACGTAGTACGAGATGGCGTTCGGCTTCAGCAAGAACCAGCGCTCTGTCCAATTCTTCCTCTTGTGACCTTTCTTCATCATGTAGCCCTGCAGGAAAAAAACGAGGAGGACACCATCAGGGTAAGTTTAAATACTTTGAGGAGCCTTCGCGATTCTGAACATTAAAATGTTTTGTGTTCGGTATTTAGCTAGTTTGTACAAAAATGATCTGCAATCTAGTCTTTATCTTTTGCATTTTTTGGACTTTATATGATCTCCATCTCTTGGCCTTGAGTGGGTAACCACGGCAATAGATTGGTAACCAGAACCTTTGAACGGAGAGCTGGCACCAGTACCTCCTGTACGGGGGGGGGGGGGGGGGGGGGTAACTCGGGATCTAACAACACCTATGTTCATCATAGAGTCTCATTTATGACCTTTCTTTATTCCTTGCAAAATGATCACCTGTATTTGGCTGTACACTTTTATTCTTACAAAATCATTTAACTTCTCAGCTGTTGCAAACTTTCTTGGTGTAATAAAGGACCCGACTGACGACAAACTTAACTTTTGCTTAGTCAGACCTTTTTCCTGTTTTTATTTTCTCTTAAGACTTGATACAGAAAGTCGTACTTTTTGTGTGAGCTGTTAATGCAGTCAACCCACGTTATATGGGAGAAGAAGCAGTGTTTTCTTTTTCCAATTAGGATACTTTGGGGCTTTTTAGACCTTAATTATTTAGAGACAGGACAGTGGAGTCAGCAATCAGGGAGAGAGAGAGAGTAGGGAATAACATGTGGGAATGAAGCTACAGGTAGGATTCAAACCTCGGCCGCCTGCTTGGAGGACTAGAGCCTCCATACATAGGGAGCGACCTAACCACTCGGCTACCAGCGCCCCCCAGAAGCAGTGTTTTCTTAATCAGTGTACCATCGACTGATTTTGAAGCAGAGTGAGAACAGAAAGCTCAATTAGCCGAGTCACTGAGGGGATGGAGCCGAGTAAAGGATCAGGTTCAGAGACTGTACCATCTGCTCCGTGTGTGCAGGTGTCGTGCTGCTCACCTGTTTGAGCACGTCCAGGATGAGCTCATGGTAGACCTCGTTGATGCCCATGGAGAGTGTCTGGCGGTCCATCCCTTTGCTGAACTGACCCGACCCGATGAGCTTGATGAACTCCCAGGCGTTCAGACTCTGCTCCTTCGAGATCAGCTGCAGCTTGTAGTCCTCGAAGCGCTCCTCCACCCAGCTGCCCCCCATCGCCTCCGTCAGCTTACGCAAGAAGTACTCGATCTGAGTGTGGACACACATACAAGCTCATAAACACAAGAGCACATGATGGTGCGATAACAGCACACACAAGGCTAAATGTTGTATGTTTTTCTACTTCATTCAAACAGCTGTTCTTTTATACGACAGACCCTGTGTTTGTCCTGCAAGCCAACTTTACATGGGCTGATTGAAGAGGATACATTTTCATTTCTTTTGCAAACAAACCTTCCTGTGATTCAGCTGTGATGTTTGTTATACCCCAACAATAAATCTTCCAGCGTTTGTTAAAGAACAGGAAGCTGGAAACTTCCTTTTCTGCTCTTGAGTAACATATTTTCAGCCGGCCAGTTGCTGCAGCAGTGAAGCTGCACATTATCAACAAGACTGGAGAGAAAAAGAGGATTTTCTGGCACAAACTTCACCAACTGACAAGGTGCATGAAGAGTGAAAGGCTTAGAAGAGGTCAAAATGCTCCAGCAACACTTGTTAACTTATTAACAATTTAGAGCGACGCGTTTCCGCTCGTGGTCTTTGACAAGACAACAGAAATGCGGCTCTACGTCAGGTCTAAACTGTGACATGAACAAATGGCCTTTTCAATCAGTTGTTAATACTGAAGAGGGAAGTTCAAACTGGAAACCAGAACAAGTATGGATTTATTCTATAAGGACATTAATAACTTCCCCCCATATCCCCCCAGAAGAGTAACTCTAGAGGAATAGAGAACGGTTACTGGCCGAAATCGATCAAGTTAAATTATGAAATTCATCCGGTAGTACACAGCAAGTTTACACCGCTATCCACTGAGAGTGGATCAAGTAAATTCTTCAGTGTAGAAGTAAAATAACACTACCACAAATTAGCCAAAAAAAAGGTTTTATGGAAAAGAAAAAAAACTGTCCTGTTTGAAACATGTTGCTCTCATATCTGATAAAATGTTTGATCTGATTATGACTTGTTTACTTCCTGTTAGATACAACCGTTTCCGGATGATGATCACACGATTGTGTCAGAAATGTTATTTCAGTGAAGCATTGAGACGTTTAGTATACACTACAAAACAGTGTTTTAACATGTTTTATATGAAACACTTCATGTCGAGTATCGTGCTGGCATTATTATATTAAAGCTTTTAAACAATCCCAGAGTCCCCCATGTACTTAAGCTTGACGTACGGGGTCTGTCTTGCTTCCTAAGATATAACTGAGCCGGTAATGTTTTACGTTTGAGCCTGTTCGGGTGTGATCTTTAGAAGTAATGTGTTAAGGAGGAAGACACAAATGTTTGCATTCAATAGTATGTCGATCTAGATTTATGTTAAAGGCAAGCTGCAACCTCCTAGGCTGTAGAATGAAGCCAACATTAAGTGCAGTTCCTAGAGAGTCCACTTGAGGCTGGCTCCAAGAGTGAGTTGATCCTTGTTAGGTTCAACACTAGAAGGCCAAACTTTACAGCAGTGTTAAACATGCTTACAGCCTGGGTCTCTATATGCAAATTCAACCATCCATTCATGACAACACGGCTGATATTTGTTCAAACTTAACTTTGAGTTCAGTATCCATATATCTAACGGATACGATCGCCTTTATACAGCTTCATGAACTTGAGGTGGACGTGATCCACGGTGAACAGTTACCTCCTCTGTGACGATGCTCAGCGGGTATCTGTCCTCTGACACGAAGTTGAAGATGCACCAGATCTTGAAGGCGTCTTCGTTGGAGATGAACAGCTGGCTTTGGCCCAGGTTTTTCCTGAAGCACAACGTCCAGCACATCTTGTTGAAGTCCTGACGGTCAAAGTTATCCGTCACCTGAGTCAGAGCAGAACAACAGCAACAGCGGTGAGTCAGTGTTTCTTGTGAGACACCAGGGGAGAACTGTGGGTTTGTTTTTAAGGAAGGAATCATAGGGAGCAAGAGACAACAAATAAAACCCTGTGAGCTGGAATATATTAACATCTTAGTAAGAAATGACCAACATTTCCGGATGTAACATTTTAACATGAAATACATAACTTTCATATTCTTCCTTTTTTTCCCCCCCAAAAGGTTACAATTTAAGTCTTTATATGCTTTTGTTCGAGAGAGGACAGTGACAGTGGAGTGAGTTGGAAACTGAGATGAGAGCGGGGAATGACATGCAGCAAAGTGCAAAGAGTTGGAGTTTAACCTTGGCTGCTCGCTATGAGGACTATAGAATCTGTACACATGCTGCGCAACATGTGTCTAAAGGGGGCGGGGTTTCTCTCAAGCTTTTCCAAACTCAAGACAGCCAGTATAATACTCCTCAAAAAGGATGACATACCTTCTCTAACTGGTCCAAACTCCATTTATTACCAACTCATTGATGTTGTTGCAGCATTAAAATGTTTTCAATGATTACAAAATAAAACAACAGTCAATCAGAGTTTTCACTTTCAACAGGTAATTACATTTTTCTGCTTTAGGTTTGCCGCTTAAACTCATAAACATTGAATTAAAACCTCACTAAACTTTGTATAATTGACATTTTTACAAAAGGAAGGAAGGGACGGTGGTAAATTCTCACATCTCACAAACACAATACCAAGAGTGCACAGATTAAACATCCACATGCTAAGCAGTGATGACTAAAAATCACTGAGCATGTCCAAATAGCATCTCAAGATAATGAGTCAGCTTCTCAAAATATTTAATTTGTATCTTACAATAACCTAGAATTTCAAAATGGTGAGAAACCACAAACTCAAGTGAAAGAGAGTTTGTTTTTCTGGGAAAGAAACTCAAAAAAATCTCTAGGGTTCAAATTCCAGAGACAAATGTGAGGACGGCTCTTGAAAGGGTACAATTGGTCCTTTGGAGAGGAACTGTTCTCCTCAAGCCAGTGAACCAGGAGCATCGCCATGGAGACTCCTGGCAGGTCGAGCGAGCAGTCATGTTGTCAAGAAGCACATCTCGACCTGCTGGCAGCTGTCCCGTCAAACAAGCCACCAGCAAAGACACCAAAACAACTTAAGAAACCAAATATTAGCAAAGACGCTGTGAGAGATGTGGCCGAGCAGCCGTCATACAAATTAAAGATGACAGAAAAAGCTACAAAAACAGACAAGTTGTTCATCGAGCAGCACGGGACAGATCTGATGTTTCTACTTTTTTTTATCTCTTCTACAAAAAGCATCATGAGTCAATCTGAGCTGCAGCTAGAACAACATTGTGATGTATCATGAACACACCACAAGGAGTCTGCTAGGAGATAATAATAACCAAGAGGTTTTCACACTACAATGACCGTCATCTCAAACAGAAGCAGTCAGTTACTTTAAACCATTTAAAGGTACAATGACACTGTGCACATACTCTACACTAAGAGTGGAGTCATAAGTACATTCTTCCAAAAGATGATGTAAAAAGTTGCATAAAATCGAGACACTCAATTATAATACAGGTATTTCAAATTTGCACTCATTAGGCTACTCAGTTCAACGTACTTTGTTACATCCCAAAACAAAAATGAAAGGTCTTTCAGTAAATTCATAACTCTATATACGCACATCTGAATCGTTGAATACTGGCTGCTGGACAAACAATAAATACAAAGGCAAAATAAAAAGACTTAGGACACGTGTCCACTGAGCAGAAAAGTGCTGACTGTGCGCTCAGGAGCTGAGAATAAAAACGCTGCACGTTCGTCCCGTCTCTATGACAACAGTCTGTTGACAACAACCGCTGTATGACAGACACTGCTCAGTTATTTTTTACAGTGAGAATGTTTTTACCGCAGCAGATATGAAGCAAAGAGGATGTGGGGACAATACATAATCCGTAGGAGTACAAAATATGGGGGATATGGGGATATCCTACATTTGGAGAAGAGCCCCGGTGATGTCATTAGAGCCTTTCTGAAAAGATTTTCACATTGAAGCACTCTGAGCTAAAAAAATAAATAAATAAAATAAAAAAGGTAAGATATGATAAATGTCTTCATCACAGGTTAGACAGGGACCATGAAGTAAAGACAGCTGAGGCATGTTTAGGACCATTTTGGTCTACTTTTGGTCAAAGTACACGTCCACTCAGCGAACTGCAGTCGTTATCAAACACTTTAAAACCTACCGGTAAATAGCATTGCCCTCATATTAGTTTGGTCAACGTGAACAGAAGACTGAGTCAGTGGTTCTCTGCAAAACAACTCGCACTGATTTAACTATTTCCTGCGCTGAGTGTGAGAGACATTCAGCCTGAGTGAACTTTTCTAAAAGCTGCACAGGATCTGATGTAACGCTCCATTGTACGGGCCAAGTGTGAGGGCCCGGGCTGTGTGAAAAACCTGGATGTTAAAGAAATTAAATTGTGTTAAATCTCCAAAACAACCAGAATAACCAAAACCCTCCAGAACTTTATTTAAAGTTAGCTTTAAATAAAGTTTGAAGTTTAGTCCTTCAGTTAGTCTTCTTTCTTTTGTGTTTCAGCTTGAATAATGAGACAAGTGCAAAACAAAGACAGCAGAGAGAAGGTCTGCACAAAGTGACTGTAGCAAAGATTACTATTTGTTTCCTTTCACTTCCTCTCTTTTCCCACTGCATCTCCTTTAGTACACTTCCTGGCTTCTCACTCTCTCCTCTCCCCCTTGATTGGTTGTTGTTTGCACTCTGTCACTAATTAATTAGATTGAATTCACCTGCCTACTCCTTATTTAAGACTGCACTCCCTTCTACTCATTTTTTCATCCTCACATGGGGCAGTTCAGCAATGCATGGATGTTCAATCCCATGTGTGTCTTCTGTTACCCCTCATGATTTACCTACTTTGACAAAATAAACCTGTTACCTGAACTCAAGTCTTGTTGGATTCCTGCATCCTGACCCGATGCCCCCATGGTGATAGTACCTCAACTTTGAACCCTTCTTAACAGTGACTTCGGGTGATAATAATCATCTGAGGAAGGCCTCTAGTCGAGATGTCGTGATGGAAAAAAAAAACGTTTTCTGGCACTCGTGAATGTGCAGGCAAACCTTCCTCTCTCTGCTCGAATAAACACCAGATACAAAGATCTTTAGTAGTGGTACTACAGCAGAAAGAGAAACTTATCTCTTTACAACTTAACTTCTTGTGCTCGATATGATCAAAGCAGTCATTGTTTTAAAAAAAAATACTAGTAAATTATTTTGCAGTCACTAGAAAACAGTTCACAAATCCTAAAAAGATTCAAGAGCATCAGTTTACCAACCTTGAAAAATGACCACATGGCTACATCAAGTTCTCTTAAAAAGAATCAAAAACTTCAAGTTGTTGCATTAAGCTGCACAATTTTAGCTACAGCCCGACCGATTAATTTGCCAGGCCGACAATATCAGCCGATATTAGCTTATCCATAGTTATGGGTATCGGCTAATTTTTTCCACAGATATGCGCTGATCGTATTGGATTTATTTACAAGTCAAATAGCATTTTATTTAAGTTTCATTGTATTACACTAGCAGTTCTCTTTCACCAGCAGAGGGCGCTATATGGATTACATCAAGCATTATCACCCTCCAGAGTGTCAAGCGGTGATGCACGAACATGTGCAGTTAATTTCCAGTTGAGTGACCATCTTGTCTTCATTAGATATCTTTACCAAAAGTGTTTGATATCTGACAAATTGACTGGCTAATAAATTAGCCGATACCGATAGTCACTGGATATGCTACTATCGGCTGATATTATCGGCTGGACAATTAATCGATCAGGCTCTTTTTTTTTTCACAATAATTGTAAGCATTGTTACAATACACCTACATCATTTTAGTTTGATATTTGATGCTTTTTATGGTTTGAGGGATTGTGTAAGTCCCCCTTAGTCCTGCAGAGTTTAAACTATATGTTCAGTTAGAATGACAAATTGAACTGATGTCAACTCAAGTTGAACACAGCTGCTTCTCTTTTTCAGAGGAGGAGGGGGGGAACCTTTACTCTCCTCTCAGCCTACAGGTGGTGTTTACGGTCTAAAGATAGATTCTGGGTGGCGTACCATGCCGCTGTGAAAACACTCCTCCCCTCAACACTTCAAACTGTGGAGGCCAGATAGTGGGTTGAATAAAAATCTACTCTGTCCTTTACTTGACATGAGGATCTCTCCTTTGTGAGGATGAGGACGGTTCTGTTCATGTTGTGTCATCCTGCTGCTTTTAAACGGGAGGTTTTGAATGAGTCAGCACAAACTAAGAGCAGAGAGAGAGACGCTGGCAGGATGACAGCAGTGAGGTTGTGAAAGTTGAGTTTGTTAGAAAGAGGAGCTCTGGGTCTCACATTGTTGTGTCATGCTCGTCTCGTTTGTCTTTGTCCTCGTGGCCCTCTTTCTCTGTCTCTAAGTCATTTCTATCACTCTCTCTCTCTCTCCTTCATTCACTCGTTCAGTCTCCTCGCAGAAACAATCAGAGCCTTGTCAGCCTGCCGCTCCACCGCCACATGTTCATTAGGATTCAGCATCGTTATCTGAGCGTTTACAACTCGCACAGAAACTCCACAGAGCAGAAAAACCAAAGCGAGACGAGTCAGATTTGAAAACACAGCGAGACAATGAAAATGCCTGTACCAGTTAAACAGGACTATCAGCTCTTAAAACACAGCGTTTTACAGCAGGAGGGAAAGGACAGCAGTGTGTGTTCAGACATGATATATAATTAAATCATTTAAAAAAGAGGAAATTAAAAGGCCTTTTTAGTGCTTCAAGGCGTGAAACCACCAAAACAATCTGCAGGTGTTTGATGTAGTTATGATACTGTTACCAAAACTGTAAAATGCCTCAGGTACTGCCTTCAATGTGGCACCGATCTAAGATCACATTTTATACACTCCGAATGAAACCAGTTCTTCGAGGCGCTGGTTAGTGTGCACGCCCCATTTACGGAGGCTGTAGTCCTCCAAGCGGGCGGCCCAGGTTCAAATCCGACCTGTGGTCCTTTCCCCCACTCTGGCTCTTCCTGAATTTCAACGCTAATAAAAAAGGAACAAAATGCCCCAAAAAATGTATATACATCAGTTCTTCTTCATGGGAAAAAAATCAGCAGCATACACAGCAGGTAGCCCTTAACTACCACCATGTCTACTTCTGGTAAATACTGGTTTAGTGTTTGTTAGGTAGTTTTAAGTATCAGTGGAAGTGGGAATGGCTCATGAAACCATGACAATTAGAGCCTGATTAATCATCATGAAATGTCCTCATTAAGGTCCTCACAAAGCTAAACATAGCGCTCTTTTTTGTTGACACACATGAACAGAGAGTTATGTCAGAGCCACAGAGGATCACTGGTTTCACTTGTTTCCATTTGCTGCTCTGTTAATCTTCAGAGTGAAACATCTTGAGCTTTGACATCACCTTGTTTTGCTTCGTTTCTGGACTAGAAACTCGATTCTTTTGACGTAGGATACCTAAGTTTCTGGTCACACATTCACAAACACACACACATTCACATTCACATACATGGTTTCCTTGTGTGACCGGGTGGAGTTTCCTCAGGAGAGAGAGCAATTCAATGCACTGACCGACGCCCTCGCTCTCGTCTGGCCAGGTCACCTCCACTTCAATGGCTGGGTGGGACAGTTGTGTTTGAGTGTGTACGGAAAGAAACGTAAAAGTGACGTCATGTTTCTTTTCCTGAACCTGAATCCAGAATTGTACATTTCTCTAAACGGGGTGATTTGTTTGAGTTTCACCTGACTGATGCCACGTTGTTGCCCATTAAAAACACGTCGTACAACTTTCTAGAATCTACTTCATGTCTGAAGAGCGGAAACAAGAAACCAGTGGCAAAACATTTATGATAAAAAATAAACCCTCAAGTTGCTCAGAAGTTGAAAAAAAAAAATCATTACTGGTTTGCAAAAGTGTGACCGAAGTGTCACCTCTGACCATGAGGGCGTTTCCATAACAACACTCGGTGCCAGCTGCAGCCTGCGTGTTTGACAAAAAGCAAGAAGTAAAGGGGAATTTAAAAAAATACAAAGTTCAGATCTCCGAGGGAAGTCTTGTGGTTAACGGACTCACCACAAGTACACAAAGTGTTTTAGTCCCATAACATGTCACAGAAATTACAAAACTGCAGACACACATACATGTAGACTTCAGAGCATCTACGGGAGCACTGATTGGCCACATGTGTGTTGACAGCAGAGCTCTTGTTTCATTGTCATAGTAATGAGCCGTAATGAAGCCCCGCTGTCACAACGCCTTCAGAGATTCATATTGATTCTTAAAGATGTAATACTGGTGTCACAGTCTTTGAATTCACATTGCATAAAGGCGTTGCGGAAGTGCGAGAGAGCGTGGCACTGCGGGAGCTCCACATACACACACAGTCAGACATGCACACACACGCACACACACAGCGCTGCTCTCCCCTGCTGGTTCAGACGATCCAGTCTTGCTCCTGTAGCACCTCTGTCAATACCTCTGAAGGCGGCAGAAGAAGGATGACTTTGTTCCCCAATTAAGTCTCTGCAACATTCATACTGAAGGGAAAACGTCATGGGGCTGTAAATATTGCGCCTTGAAACGGTGGTCTGAATACGGCTTAGATAGATGTAAGTGCAAAAATTAACTATTATTAGCATTTGAACATACATTTTGGCATTTCATTAAAAATGTATCCAAGCAAACGTTGGTTTCTGAAGCAGTGTTTGAAGCCCAAGATGGCGGTCGCAGGTCAACTTATTGTAAATATTGTAAACTTTTGGTCAAACCAGCGACAGAGCTGAGGCGGACCTTAAGCTTCCTAGCAAAGAGCTTCAGTTTGCAGCTACAGACAGTAAGAAAAGGTCCTGGGATCAGAGATATTAAGTCCTGTTACTCCTCTGACTGATGAAGGTCAGTAGACTAAGATAGACCTGTAGATAAGAATAAGCCAGTGTTTCAGTCTGCGTATGATCAAAAAAGTCCATCCAGCATGTGCATACAAAAATTAGGTATTTCTCTTAGCCCTGATCAGAACAGATAAGTTATATAACATATCACCCCCTGTACATTGTGTAAGAATGAACGGCTTTTGCAGCCAGCCTCAATTGGACACTCCAAAAACTGCAGCTTTTTTGCTCTTCCTCATTGGCTTCATCACCAGAGCCAATCACCAGAGGTTGCCGCTTGGTCGAAACGGTTTTAAATCCATAAATATTATCAATTATCATGATTTTTTTTTTTGAATGCCACTTCAACTTGAACAACCATAAAAACTCTGATAAACAAACTTCAGGACCAACACATTAAATATACGAGAAGTTTCAGAGGAGGTTGATCATGACAATAGAATTCTGGAAGTTGCCGTGATGACATCATGTGAGAAGAATTCCACACAAGAGCGAGCTCTATCACGGGTCAGTGCTCCTCATGACGGCATAAAAACAAACAGGCTTCTTTAATTAGTCATATTTCCTGGCTACACAATCACCAGCCCTCCCATTGAGCTGTGACCCACTCTGACATCATCACAGAGCGACACACAGGAGGCTGAATGAGCCGACTCACCGATCAATAACGAGGTTTGTGTAGCTCAGCATTGAACAATGCCCGTTGGACACAATAGAGAGAGGGTCAGCATCTCTATACTCATACTGTGAGTCAATCAATGGATTGTTACCACCTGATAAAACCGCTCTTGATCGGCATCTTTAGTAGAACTTGCTGTGTAATCAGTTAACAAACAATCACGGACACCTATTAGCCTCCGGGTGCGATGACCACCGTGGTTATCCGAATACATAAAAAAGGATTTCAGAGCTCTTTCAGGGACTTCTATAGAGTTAAGTCCAAAGGAAATCCAAATGTCAAGCAAATGAGCATTTGGGGAAATTTGTTTGTTTTGAATATGAGGATGTGAACTTCTTTATGGAAGTCAAGAAACGGCAAAACATGTACTTCTCAATGATAGATCCTTAATTTGCATATAAACTTAAAGAGCGGTCTCCTTTGCTGTGTAATCTTCAAATGATGCCCGGTTTTAGTTTAATTTGGATGGACATTATGGTTTTATGTTGTTTTTATACCAGAAAAGGGCTTTTAGTAAACATTCCCACAACAAGCTCTAAATGGTTCACTCAGTCCACCTCTGAGACAAAACTCTGGGCACAAAAACAAGGCAGAAGCTCACTGCTGCTGGTAAGCTCAAGGTCAAGTTTGTGATACTGTCTACATTTCCAGATAAAGAGAGGAGTCACTTCCAGTGCAGAGCGATGACGCACTCTGCCCAACAGAAATGACAGAAGTCAAACCCATTGACTGATATTATTTCCTCTTTGGTGCATCTCCACCTTACTTTCTTTTAAACCCACTGGGAGAATTAATCATTAAGTGTTTGACACATGTGCTGAAGTAACCAAAGAAAGTATAAGGAAAACGTGCAAACTCCTCACAGCAATGTCCCATATCTACCCTGTCAGGAGTGTAAAACTCCACTGAGTGTTGACCGACCTTATCCAGGATGAATTTGTTCAGGTACGGCATGTATCCCTGGTTGGAGACGGGACCCTCGTCGTCGTCTTTGAAATGCTCCTCCAGAGCCACAGGGTCGTGTGGGATCTTCATCACTGTGCATAAGTTATGGGACAGCACCTGGAATGATGGGAAAACATCCTCTGTTAGTGACTGATGGGTGAATAACATAACAGTCGTTTTCATTAGAAGTGTGAAATGTGTTTATGAAATGAATCGGTGAGCATGATGAATCTGCAAGCTCAGGTTTTAGCTTCTCTGGTTGAAGCACTTGGTCCCTCTTCTGTTCAGAAAGATTTGATGTCATCCTCTTTCAGGTCGGGCCAATAACAGCCCTTAAACTAAAAAAGGGCGAGTTTGATTGATGACTCTTTGGGGGCACAGATGGCCTAGCGGTTAGGTCGTCCCCATTTACAGAGGCAATAGTCCTCCAAGTGGGCGGCCTGAGTTCAAGTCTGATCTGCAGCTTCTTTCCAGCATCTCATCCCCCACTCTCTCTACTCTATCCACTGTCCTGTCCAAATAAAGGCAAAAGTCCTCAAAGTTGGCTGCCATTAAAACGGAAGGTTCAGTATCCGCTATCACTTTGAGTATTCAACAACTGGTCAGTAGTTCAAGTTAAATCAAAATGGTAGTATTTTTGGTCCTTTTAGAAACCAAACAATTAACAGAGAGGTTTAAGATTCATTTGTATGTGTGAATTAGTCTGGTGATGTTCGGCTTCCAGAGACTGAGGTCACTTCTTAAACGGTCGAAATTAAACATGATCATACAAACATGAAGCCTAAAGTGTTTCATGTTGAAACATTTCAACGGGAATACACATTTAGTGAAACTAAAAATAAACTACATTAATAAAACAGTGAGATATAAATAACTGAAAGAAAAAACAAAAGGTCAACTAAGAAGAAATCAACAACATGGATAAAAGATATTTTTTAAAAACAATGCTTTTTGGGCGCCAGTAGCATTGTGGTTAGTGTACATGAGACTGTTGTCCTCCTAGCGGGCGGCCCGGGTTCAAATGCGACCTGTGGCTCCTTTCATGCATGTCATTCCCCACTCACTCTCACTCTCTCTCTCTCTAAGATTTCTGACTCTACCTGCTGTTCTATCTCTACAATAAAGGCACAAAAAGCCCCAAAAATAAAACAGCAATATTATACAACCTCAGACTAAAGAATCACATTCAAATGAAGTCTCTTTATGATTTATTAAACTAATCCAGTAATAACTCGTTCATTGGGAAATGAAACTAAATGAACTCCTCATGAAGGTTGTATTGCACAACAATGGACTGACATATCTTTGTTTCAGAAGTAGAATCTCAAGCATTCAATTTGAGGAACCGAGTATTTTCTAAGAACGAGTCACCCGAATGAACAGACGCTGTGGGGGGGGGTGAAGCATCATAACACCTGTTAGCAGGGAGTCACATGTGGAGGGGGGAAAAAAGCTGTGACGACTGAGAGGCAGCTCCTGGCAGCTTTTCACTAATATTTACATTTTTAAAACATCATCTTAAAATTGTTATTTTATTTAATTTTTAATCAAATTCATCAGGTACCACAACATTTTGACTGTCATGCCTCGTCTCTTCCTCAGTGAAAAGGTGATATGATCATAATAGATTAAAAAAAGTTAAATGCTTATGAAGTGTGCAATAAATAAACCCGACCCGACCGATATGACTCCAGTGTATTTTTACACTGCAGCAGAAACTGAGACATTTTTCCCTTTTAGTTCCTTGTGTGGATCGAACTCAAAGAAACAACAACATCCTACACTTCTCATAATGCAACTCAACAGCGGCTCTAATCAGACTCGTTGTCCTTCCTTTAGTAAGTCCAAACATTTCTGTCTCCAGCTGGCAAACTTTGAGGACGACACCTGACATTTTTCTCTCAGACTGTAAGAAGCTTTGAACCTCGAGCTGCTGAGAGAAACGATCAACAACAATCATGTTTATGTTTCATAAAAGGGAGAGTATGTGAGTGAAAGATAGACAGCTTCACATATCAGATCTTTCTTATCACTGAGCACACCTGTCTGGTGTTGAAACTGGTCCTTTGGAGATGTAAAACAAGTAGCTGTAGATTCAGAGTTAGCCGACCTAGAAACCTGACCTTCACTGTTGATTCCTGCTTAAATTGCTGAACAATGATTGGCCGACACACCGCTGGAGTAATGTGGGTGTGTCTCTCAGTTGAATGCATGTTAAGAAATATCCACAGGAAATATATCAAGTACACTTCTGCCCCAGTTTCCTCTGAGACCGACTCAGTTTACACAAATCGAACAACACATTCAGAGAGTTTCCCAGCTGAAAGTGTCAACATCACAACCATCGCCATGACGCTGGTTGATGTAACTGCACATTTACTCAATACCTAAACCTTACAAGTCAGAGGACTGTGTCAGACACTTTTCTTCACTGCATTTATCTGACAGCTTTATTGATTTTTTTAATGAGTTGATCATCTAGCAGACATCACATGTTGAGCTTCATAGATGAGAAGATTTGTTTCCCTTTCTTTGAGTTCATCTTGAATTATTTACAGATTGGGATGTAAAATGTCATTTGAATGTGTCACTTTGGGCTCCTTCTGACATTAGTTTTTTGGTTTGCATTAGGCTCTGTGCTTTTCTGTTTACATGTCGATTGTATTTGTTTCCGTTGTTTTTATTTACTTACTCTTTATACCGTGGAAGTAGCTGGATGTTTGCATCACTTTGAGTCCCAGACAAATTTCACCAAGGGGAAAACGAAGTGCATGGTATCACATAGTATTTATGTCTTTGTGCTGTTTTTAGGACGTGTATTGCCTGTATATGGACCTCTGATGCAAACTTCCCCTTAGGGACAACAAAGATTTTCCAATCCAATCCAATCGTACCACATCACATAGTACCACATCGTAACATATTATACAGCATCATATCCTTTTGCATCACATCCTTCCTTACTAGTTTTCAAGTTTTTACTACCCACAATACAATCAGTAAGTTAGTGGAGAAAATACTAATCAGACTAATGAATAATTATTATACCCTCAGTATTTCATAATGAGCTGAACTCCAACATTTAAATCCAACGTTTACATTCATACATGAGTAATAATAACCTGATGATAGAACCTATTATAAGATTAGACATTGGTCTGCATTGTTAAGGCTACTTAAAAAAAATAAGCTCATACTCCTGATTGTACTTCAAAGTGATGAGATTTCTACTGGAGTAAAAAATAATCTCATAAGGAAAAGAGATGTGACATGATGTTCTCTTTAACCTTCTTCGTTCATTTTTTACTTTATACACACATTAACCTGTGAATAGAGGGAGTTTACTTGTATTAAACTAGTTGTGTTTGTAGTTTTATTTAAGTAAATGATCGAGCCTAAACATTTTGTCCAGCACACTAAGTTTTCTACCTCCCTGTTGTTTTAAAGTCAAACTAAACTATATTAAAATTACGTCACAATTCTTAACTCGTCATTGAATCAATCAAACAGAGTATTTACAGTAGTTTGGTTGTTTATCCTGCTAAAGACACGTCATTAGCTTTCTTTAATCAGAGTCAAACTGTCAACAGGTGCGTCTCTGGTTCTGATCACAAAGTCAAGAGCAGGAAGAAAAGCGCTCAAAATAAAGCACAAAAATGTGGATGCACACAAAGGACTACACTTTGGCACCGAGTTTCCTGCTTGGCTTCTCTTCAGCTCACACAGCTAATAAAGAAAAATAAAGAAACGAATGAAATAAAAGTTTACCTTCAGCTGAGATTTGGACACTTTCCCGCTTTTGTCCACATCCAGAGCTGTGAACGCGTGCCAGATGGACTTCAGGAGTTCGTCCCGCAGTGGCATCTTTAAACTTTAATATAAAACTTGTTTCTCTTGGTCTTGTTTCTGTGTGTGTGTCTGTGTGTGTGTTTCTTCCTCTGTCGCTGTGTGAGAGTCTGCTCTCTGTCGTCTGGTGAACTCAATGAGAAGGAACAGTCACATGAGGCGCTGTCACTGTTTGCGCTGCGTGTTCAGCGTGGAAATGAGAGAAGAGCTGCAGCTCCGCTCAGCGAGGAAAACACACACACACACACACACACACACACACACACACACACACACACACACACACACACACACACACACACACACACACACACACACACACACACACACACACACACAAACTGAGGGTGAGTTTAACTTAACCTCTACACAAGAAGAAACTATCAGGCTGCACATGTTTTATATCAAATAACTTTTTGTGTTTCTAAACTGACGAGAAAACTAATTTGAAGTTGGAGTGTAGTAGTTAAAAGTCTTCAATCTCCAATCAGATTAATGCTGAGTTCACACTCTCACTGCGCATGCGCAATTAGAGCCCAACACAGAGATGAAACATCTCAAAACAAAGGTGGTGAAACTATTTGTTTTGATGATTTTTTTTAATTGTCCTTACTATTTTATAAAAATGACATATATTCCATGCATGAAAAAAAACTTAAATGTTATTTGATATTTATTTTACTAAATTTAAAGATGAAACTATACTATTTTCGTATGAAACAAACTCCACTTTGATCTCATTGCAAAAATAATGTGTCATTCTGAAAGGCTTTGTTCGCTGAAACAAAAATCCAAAGGTTAATAATCAACATTTATTTTATCTTTACTGCAGGGCTGAGTTTGTTTTATGTTTTGTAAAGAAATAAAACTGGTAAATAAATGCACTAAATCAAAAGGACAGTACTTCCATCTGAATTGTTATGGAGAAGATGCTGAGGTTGAATACATTTACCTTTGACCTGTAGACTCATGTTTGCACTCCTTGAGTAATGGTCTTATTTACATTCAATCACTGATGTTGGTGATCTCAGAGCTCATCGGCGATCAGTACCATGAAAACACTGGATTTCCACCTGCGGGATTGATAAAGTAAATCTTGTCGTCTGATGTGGCGTCATAGTTTTTTGTTGTGATGTAATTTTGTGTTAGTTTAAATTCAGTAAAAGTTTTGGCTTCACATTTAGTTGTTTTAAAAAAGAGCTTGTTTAAATTAATTTGTGCATTTACTTCAGTTTGCTGATATTCATTCCTCATATTTCTTCTTAATTCCTGGATTTCAATATTTATTGTTACTCCCTCATCCTCGAGCCATCTCAGCAGGACTTAACAGTCAGTTCCAGTGGAAACCAGAAACACGTTTCTCTCTTGTGTTTCTTTGTACAAACTCTCAACATGTAACATCTGGGTGTGACAAACGGACGTTATTTAAGCTTCGTGCCTGACAAACATCATTCAGCAGTTTAAAAGGAAATCAGCAGTTAAAGTTTTTAGGGTCAGCAGCGTCTGAATCTAAAGAGAAACACCTCCTCTGTAGTTCCATTAATGTTGATTTTGTAGTCCTGCATCTACATAACCTTTAACAATAATTCAAGCTGATTTTAATTTTATGGCTGCAACTTTTTGTCCTCGTCCCTCGGCATGAAGTGCTGACCGATGTCGAAGGAATACTTTCATGAACAGACAGAAACCCCCCTCTAGGTAGAAAAAAAGATCCATCTTTACACTGAATTAAATAAATATAAAACCAATAATTTATCAGAGAATCAAGAGAGGACTGCAGTCTAGACCAATCTATTAATGAAACATTCTTTATGTGGGAAACATGGTGCTCATTTCTTTAACTACTAGGGCGATGGCAGCCTAGTGGTTAGTGCATGTGCCCCATGTACGGAGGCTGCAGTCCTCCAAGAAGACAGCCCGGGTTAGAATCCGACCTGTAGATCCTGTCCTGCATGTCATTCCCCCCTCTATCTACTGTCCCCTCTCTGAAGTAAATGCCCAAAAATAAACCTTGCAAAAATGAAACCTAATATACGTCATGTGACAGATCTAAAAGCTTTCTGAATTTGTTAACGTCGCACTGAAACAACAGGAGGTGTGGGTGGTGAGAATTTATTAAAAGAACATATGTACAAACAGTTACATCAACAACAAAAAGGGATTGTGTGTTAGAGGTTGAAGGAACAAAAAGATGAGGAAGATTTTTCTAAACAGTAATTAAAGGCGGGTCTTATGGTAAAAAAGAAAAGAAGTTGAACACATGACGATCAAGAGAACGGTACAATGATTGTTCTAATGCTACAGGCAGGGTTGGCAGCTCCAATCAACACTCTGGATTAAATTTCACAGATAACGAGTTCGACTGGATTTTGGTTCTTTAAACCGACTGGATGATTTTCTAGAAATGGCATGATCCATTTTACCATCCCATCAGGAAATAAAAAAACGTGTAAATAAGGCGGTCGAGGTGGGGAAATGGACTCCTGCTACATGAAAATAAGAGCCAATGACCTTGAGAACGATCCAACCTGGAATTGGCCAAACCCTGATACACACAAAAACATCAATAGCAGCAGTTTTTCTTTTTTTTTTCTTTTCCGGCAATATCCAACGTGTTGCCTCCAAAGTGCTCCTTTACAAACAGAAATCGTCAGTTCTCAGCCCCTCTGGTACCCAGCATCAGGCGTTTGACAGGCAGTAAGGTGCGTGCGGCTACGGCGAGTACATTCACGCTGAAGAAGAGAGCTTCACTGCAGCTTCTGGTCTTTGTCGAGGGAAGTGCAAGGACAGAAACAGAAGGAGAGCCTGATGTCTATGCAAAGAAAGGAATGACAAAGTGTAGAAAGGTACAGGAAGTACCTTGAGGATTATTTTTCCAAAGATGAAAGTCCATCAGGAAAAACAAGAAGGGCTGAACTATGTTGGTAATGAGAGACTTATCGAGTTGATTTCCAGTTTGGTAACAGTCTACACAGCTTCGACTGGGCGTTCGAGCCCAACAACACGACTGACAGGCTTCTCCTCAACAAAAGAAACCAGTTCTTTTCCGAGCAGGTTTCGTTATAAAAAGGTCCATGAGCCTTCATGTTTTCTCTTCCTGTCAGGGCGGATTAAAGTCTTAGTAGATGGTGAGGCTGACCGATCGGTTCATCTTCTTGCCGATGAGTCTGTTGGTTCTGGGGTTGGACTGGAGTGTGGAGCGGGTCAGGACCCGGTCTGTGGACAAAACCTTCTCCTCAGCTGCGGCTCGGGCCTGCTGGGCCTTCTTCAGCTCCCTGAGGACAATCGAGGAAAGTTCAGCGTTAATGAAGCTAGAAGTGAATGATCCAATACTCTGACCAACATTTAACACAGGAGAAGCTGGAAACACAACAGCTCACATGTTCTTAATAAAAAGTTCATTACTTGATCATGAGCATTATTAACAATTGAGTTCATTGAATGTTACGGCACCAACTAAAGATTTTCCTTCAGGATGTAAGACAATCTGGAAAGATAACACCTTGTAAAGATCCCCAAACACTTGTGATGTCTTTGATTTTGGAACCCTAACCCACATCTGAGGAGCTGACACAAAGTGATCTCAGTGTTTCCCCTAGGTTTACAGCTTTGGTGGGGGACACAAACACTTGAAGGAATCTTTGTGTTCACGCGTTACTTTTAATGACAGCTGTCCTTTTCTATCGGAAAGGTATCCTAAATTACTTCTTTCCCTGATTTCCGACTCTATCCACTATCCTATCTCTACAATAAAGGCACAATAATGAAAGAGGGTTCAGTTCTTGTTGTGTTAATTTTTTAAGATGTTGTGTACTTACTTTTGAAGCAGTGCGTTCTTGAACTTCTCGGCGTTGAGCTCAACTCGGAGTTGGTCTGCGCTCATCCGGGCAGCTGTAAGGAGCACCGGGTGTTTGATGAGCTCAGAGGTCGATGGTCGTCTGCTGGGATCAGGATGGATCATCAGCTGGAGAAGTAAAAAGGAAAACATAAGTCAAACATGGACACACTGATGAAAAAACAAAAACAGATTTGACCAGAAATGTGAGTAACTAGAAGTCATCTCTCACTGTGGTTCTTATTAACCTGAAACAGAGAGCTTATGTCCAACGTTACCTTGAGAAGACTGAGGAAATCTTGAGAGAGCACTTGTGGGATGGCGGGGAGTTTCCCCTGTCGGATCTCGTGCCATTTGTCTCCGTTTGTCGGAAGAGGCTCCGCCCCCGAGGCACTGACGACTGTCAGAGCAAGAGCGAAGATATCCGCCTTCCTCAAGTTGCTGTAGTTCTGCAGAGGGACATCAGGCACACATGGAGAAATATTAACACCTCTGTGAACCCCTACTGGTACCACAGTAATAAAAGTTTTAAGTTTTTAAGTGCGAAGACAAACCTCTTGTAAAACTTCATTCGCGAGGTATCGGCTGTCTCCCTCCTCCACCTGCGGGTTGTTCACTCGTGTTACATGACCCAGATCACCTGGAGAGGGGAAGCATACGGGACAGGTTAAATATATGGAGATAGAAATCTAAACACAAATAGGAATAACATTTAACATCAAGCTTCAAAGCACAGTGGAGGCTGCTCACCTATTTTGTAGACAACGCTGGGGGTCAGTCCTTCATCATCATCACACTCATCACAGCTCGATATAGATTTACGGGAAATAAAGATGTTACCTGAGAAGAACAAGGAAACATTAAGACTCAAGCTCACAATAAGATCAAGAACAGTTATACAACAGCAACAATAATTATCACACCACAAGAGCACTCACTGGGTTTGATGTCCATGTGCACCAGGGAAGTTGAGTGGATGTATTTGAGTCCCCGTGTGACTTGCAGCAGCAGATCTTTCAGCTCCAGCTCCGTCAGGTAACTGAGCCGCCTGTAGTTTTCTGTGATGACGTCCGACAGCGTGCCGCCGTTGCAGTACTCGTTCTGTATGAGCATGTGGTCGTCCTCGGCCCATGCTGAGTAGTAGCGCACCACATGGGGATGCTGGCCCAGCACGGCGTGGGCGTACACCTCCCGCAGGGCGTTCTGTCTGTAGAGGAAGAGGAGGGGGAACAGACGGTTTTAATTAGAGACAGGCCTGAAGGAGGTTAAGCTGAAAGAGAGAGGGAAAAAAAAGGTTCCTCCAGTCCACACAGTTAACATATTTAACTCATTTGTTCACTCAAGCAAAGGAGACGTTTGATGACTTCAGGTTCAATGTGTGCAGGGTAATAAAACGACCTTAACAGTGGATCAAATAGTTACATATAAGAAAACAACGGGATACGCTGTCAACATGGACAGATTGTTACAAACGGCACTTACTCATCTACTGATCCTGCCAGGGGTTTCTTCGACCTCTTGATGGCGTAGATGCAGCCGTCGAGTCTTTTCACACACTTGAACACGGCGCCAAACTCTCCACAGCCGATCTTCTCCAGCTCGAGGAACTCAGAGGTGTACCTGGACATCATGTTGCTTTCCATCATGGTGATCCTCTGAGATGCAGAGAGAGAAGAACCGATTATTACTAAAGTGTACAACTACAGGTTTCTGACCTAGAACACAAAGCTAATAAAAGAAGGGAACTTTGCTCTGGGAAACATTTAAGTTACTTTTAACAGTTTCATCACAATTTATATATCAATAATTTTATCTGATTAGTCTAAAAAAAAAAAAAAAACCCTGCAACAGTATTCTAAGTTTCAATTTAGTAATTTCACAAAAGAACATATTTGGATTCCCCCCTGATCAAGTTTTTTTCCACTATTTTGTATTTTTATGGGCTGTAGATGAGTTACAAAACTTGGGAAGCAACTTACAATAAAGTTTATAATTAAAAAGAAACAGACTATTTATTCACACAAATGATGAAAATCCCTTGAATGTGTTTATTACCTTAGATGGGGGCAGTATTTCTTCCTCTCCCTCACCGTCACTCGCCTCCATGTCTTCTCCACAGGAGCTGAAAAGGTCAGAGACAATAGATGTTTTGTTAGCATTCTGTACAGCAGGGGGCAGCACCGGGTGCTTCACAAGCACATGGCAGAGTTCACCAGTAACCATGAGGTCCTGGTTCCCAGCCAAACCTCCTGTTCCTAGTCAACGGCTTTAACGTATCAGGTTATAATAACAATGGGTTTGATCTGTGTTCAATATGAGACAAAAGATTTTCATAACAGCTCTGCTACCCGTTATTAACACACTCCGTGGTATTCAAGGGGGGACGTTAGAATAAACCAACAGAATAAGGTAAGAAATGTGGAAATGTCAAATATCAACTGACTGCAACTTCTTCACTCTAACAGCCACTTTAGAGAACTACCAGAATCTGTGAGTCTTTTAGGGGCAACAACATTTGAGATTGATCTGGAGATTATGGAGAAACATACTCATTCCAGTGCGCCCGTTTCCTGTTGTTTCTCTGCTGTGTGGCCGACTGTATGAGGAGGGAGTCCGGTGTGAAGGGGTTAAAGTTGACCAGCGGGGTCTGCTGTCTCCGGCTGTCTGTGATTGACTTTCCTGAAGGCTCCACATTCTTGAACAGGGCGACTCTCCTGCTGGAGGATCCCGGGCCAGAGCCCCTCGCTCTGGACAACAGACTCTGAAAAAAAAGACAGATTCACAGCTTCGTTAATGTTTGAAAGAAGGAGCAGAAAGGAAAAACTGGGACTTAAAGTGCCCTTCCCTAAAAGCCAGATTACACTAAATAATATGTGGTTAGAAGCTCTCAAATAAAGTGTTATGGAATGAAATTGTCATTGAAAAATTAAAGGCCAAGAAATACAGAAATCTTTAAAAAAAAAAAAGAAAGAAAAAAAAGACATGCCCAGACATACAACTCCCAGTCGCTGAGTCATCTGGCTGTCTGACTACTACAGTGAGAACATTATGTAAGCAACAGTACAGTTGTCTTTTAAATGGTTCATGGTGCTTAACTGACACAGCCCCACTTTCCATTTAAATTCAAAAATTTGACCTGGTATGTTGTTATGTAAGGCTGTTTTTTTTTCCAGTTGCACATCTGGCATTGGGTCCAGGAGCAGCCATGCCTTTATTTAAAGGGCGTAAACGGCTCAGAAGATTTAAAAGACTTTTGTGCACTTTAAAGTCTTGGGTGTGGGTGTGTTTGCAAGAAAACATTAGTTTGAAACTAGTTGAATTCATGATCACTCTGCAGAAGAGCACACCTGCACAACATTTTAGGGTTTAGATTTGACCTAGTTTATTTTCATATATAGGTGACCTACATTGCATTTGATATACAATAAAGATGCAGCCAAATCTGTGTCAGTAGAGCTTGAAATAGTTCGCCCTTAATAGTTTGATGTTTTATTCAGAAACTGATCCCAATAAATGACACTTTTGGGTCAACATCGAGCAGACTTGAGGAGCAATTACCTGGTTTATAATGTGTTTTATCATATTTGTCTTGTTTCACAACTAACACAAGGCTGTGAGTCTAAAGAGTTAAAAAGTTGAATCAAGTTTAGAGATGTTTAAACTTATTTGTTGGTGTTTCTGCAATATATAGCAAACTTTTGGATTTGTGTTGCTTCTTTTGAAAATAATGAAAAATAAAAGTATTATTTCATAGTTAACATTTAAAAAAAAAAGGTTTTAAGCAGCAAACTGACCTTTGGTGTGTGTGGTGTATCAAACAATCGGAGGTTTCTGAAGGTTTTATGTGGAGGTGTGTCGGGACAGTCCGGGATCGGGGAGCTGGATCCCTCTCCGTCGTCCTGCACGTAAGACCGCTCCGGCGACGCTCCGTACAGCCGGGACATCTTCCTCGGTGACGGTGAACAATTGGCAAAGATAACACTGCTGGGTGACCGCAGGTGAGACGGGGACCCAAAGCTCTCCTCGTCCCAAAGCTCCACGTCGTCGTCCCCGCTGGCGGTCTGGTTCAGGGGGCTGCTGCCTCCCTCCAGCAGCTTGTCCACGGTGTCCCTCCGAGCTGGCATCGGGGAATCCAGCTCCGTGAATCCAGACTCTCCCCCTGTGCTGTTGTTAACGTCCTCAATGGGGTCGTCCTCCCCGTCGCTCGACGTGAACTGTAATTTCTGACGAATCGGTCGAGATTTCGGGGAAGGGGATCCGTGTCTATGGCGACCGTAGCTCGACATTTTCAGGATTTAAACCCCGGCTGCGTCGACGGAGAAAACACGCGGTTGGACCCCCACTACTAATGTAGTGAAGTTTCTCGCCAAATACACCCAAGTTAGACAACTTGTAAATACCTTAAATAAAGGTACTGTTTTAAAGATAGTCCAAAAGTCCTATAAAAGTGTTAAAGCTATGTTAGCATCCGAGGAAAGTTAGCTTGTTTGCTAGCTCCTACACGCCCATCCAGCGAACAGAAATGGCCACGGCGTAGTTAGCGATTATTCAATCACCAAATTCAGTCAAACATTAAAAACAAATACAAAACTACCCGGTCGGTCGAGTTTCGGTATCCGTCACAGCCTTTCTTAATGTCTCTCCGACGCAAAAAAAAACCACGTCTTTCCACCCTAAAAGCAAAACAATGTTTACAAAAAAGTTTGAATGAGTCAACACTCAACCTCTTCTTATCACGCGCGTGGCAAAGGACTTCCCGCGACCGTTGGTCACATGTCGCGGCGCAGCCAATCACAGCGCGTCTTCAAATTTTGAAAGATGGGCGTTACAGAGGGGGGTTTCGGTCGGCGTTACGTCATCTGTGGCCGAGCAACAAACTGGCGCGAACGCGTGCCTTTCATGTGACCGCAGTCAAACAATTACATTAACCTCGAGACAATGCGCCCATTATTTAGACAACACGATCACAAGAGCCGCCAAACATTAAAAGATCACAGTCACAACTCACTACAACCCCCTTCTGCTCGCTTTAATTAAGATAAATCATATCTAAGCCAATAATGTTATGCCAATAAAGCCTGATTTTTAGTAGTAAAATATCCCAACCACATGAAATCATAATTTAACTACACTTTCCTATTTGTCCATAGAAAGATGGAATTTATTTACTAGACCTTACAATATATTTGGTTTAAACAAAATGAAACTACAGTATTTGCACTTTAATCAAATTTAGGTTGATGAAGTAGGTGAAAATAGTGATGCCACCATGATGTGAATATAGCCCACTTAACAAGTCTAAATATGCATCCAGCTAAATAAATTATTAAAACAAACAACATTTTACACAAAAAAAGTAGTCAAGGTCTTCATGAACTTTTATCGGATGCATGAAGGCGGCTGGAAAAGTTTTGATTTTGCTAATCAAAGCCACTTAGCTAATAACTGGTTACTGCAGGTTACCAGCAAGATTCTCATAGTTAAAGTCAAGTTAAGGTCTCTTGATATAAAATTTAAGGCTAACATCACAGCAATAGAGGCAATGTAAAACAATTACAACAAATGTGTATTGGATTAAAACTGTTATTATTATTTTTTGGTCTCCTGTAGGATTAAAATTATTAATTTGACAACGAAAGGTCATGTAAGACTTTTGAGGCACAGTTTGGGTAGATGGCTGTTCATCATGAGCCTGGATTTGCCCAAGGTTTCTGCCTCTTAACAGAAAGTTTTGTCTTGCCATTGTAACTTTGCTAAATGTTGCTAAATGTTGCTAAGTGTTAAGCTCATGATGGATTAATATTGGGTCTTTATAATATAACAACAAGTAAGGACTTTTTACCTGTTCTTTTGTAATATTGGATAACAAGGAGTAAAGTCTGATACCTACTTTTTGTGAAGTGTCTTGAGATAACATTTGTTATGAATTGGCACTATACAAATAAAGATTGATTGGTTGACTGAATTTGAAAATCTCAAAATTTGAGAGTTTTGGATACCCTGTCCACCATTATTATTTACAGTCTCTGTCTAACACAGGAGCACAATGAGTGAAAGACCGATTCCACCACGATGCACCACAGGAAGTCATCCCTGCCTGTGTGTGTGTGTGCAATACTGAGACACTGTGCAATACTCTTTACATCATCTCTACTGTGCAATATTGAGATTTTGTATAAATTGCAGGATGACCCTCATGAAGGCCAAAAGCTAAAACGCATTGGTCTAATTAGTTAATAAAGCTGATCTTCATACTAAAAGTGTTGCTTCGACCTCTTCAAGCCTTTCACTCTTCACGAACCTGTTGGTGAAGTTGTGCCACAAAATCCCGCTCTGCTTCTTCAGTATATAAATTCCATCTATATATCACACTTATTGCTTTATTTCTGATTTATATTTGTTTATAATCCTTTATTTTCTTCTTCTATATTGTGTACAAGAGCGACTGTAATGCCCCCCAGGATTAGTTTAGTATTTCTGATTTAGATTACGTGAACAATGGATCATATTCAGTAAGATCTTTATGTTTGAATGTAAAAGAAACAGATAATTATAGCTCTAACTTAACTGCAGTAGTTTATTTAAAAGTATATCTTGTGTCTCAATGAACTGGGATCTTTGAAGAATATTTTTAAATACACTTGAGTTAACGTGCAGAGGTCCTTAACATGTGAAGAGTACTTAATCAGCTTCAATATCTTCTTTTCATACGAGTTGCTTTAGGCTAAAAAAGTTAGTTTTTTTTCCACTAATGGTGGAAAAATTAATTAACTGAACACAAACTCCCCAGTGTGCTTTTAAATGTTCACTTATCAGTTTGAGCTGTTAACACCGACTGATGATAGCACAGATCCAAATCTGCACATCTACCTCTCACCTCCACGCAATAAATCAATATGAACTTATAGAATAATTAACCCTTAACTGAATATCTCTTCTCACTATTTGTGCTTAAGGTGTATTTAAAGTTCACATCTGTGCAGAGGGGACTTGAGCAGTATATAACAGGGACTCAAAATCAATAAAAATCAAAATGTCACACTTTTCTTTTAATTAGAAATAGCATTAGCTGTACACTGCACTGTGCACTGTGCACCATAAACATTAGAAAGCATTTCACTCCCTCTTCTTTTTGGTTGAGGGATAAAATAGCATAGCAGAACTCCAGTTATCAAATTTCTATGTACACATAAAAGCTAAGTTCTTTTGTGGAAAAAAAACAAAACAAAAAACAAATCATGGAGGAAGACTCGTGATTTCTCTGGTCAATAAAAGTCCACTTGAGAAGGATTTGATCCTTAATCATAGTCCATAATGAGTCCGTCAATCATCGAGGCCCGGCGACTCTCCTTGTTGTATCCTTGATGCTATTCTGATGGCTTCCTCCAGCGATGGCTGATCACTGAGCTGCAGATGAAAAGAAAACAATGCAGGTAATACAAACATTGATTGACACACTGATTACCTCTGTTAATCGGCCACTACTGCTGATGTATTCTATTTACACTTCCACCTCTTTAAAAAGACAATACGGCCTCTGACCGTGACTGACCACTTTACAGGCTGCTGAATTATTGATGACTGTCACATGGGGCTAAGAGGAGGAGAGACGGTGTTAGCTTTGTAATTTACATGACAGAAAAAGCAGAAAGGGGGTTGATGGAAACACTGATCTTTAGGATGAATTAAGGGATAAGAGATCTGCATCCAGGTAGCAGTTCAGCACTGGCGTGCACCATCTAAACATTAACTCAAACATAACCTAGTTTGAATTTAATGTCTTCTTCAGGACTAAATAAGGTGACGCACCAGCTGAGATATCTCCAACATATGCAGAAGTTATAACTTAAATCTTACACCTAGCTCCTAGTAGGTGGAAAGCCCTCTGTAAAATACAGTTGTTATGATGTGTCATTTTGAAAGGTGAGATAACTTAGATGAGGAGGGGCAGAGGGTTTTACCAGCTGTTTGGTGCCAGCAGGGATAGATTAGATAGATTAGATCCCTCAGAAATATGATGATGACTTTAATTTCTAATCAAAGTCATTTTCCAACGATTGAGTTCTGTTTAATTACCTAATGTTACCTTAACCTTTTTAAACTAGCTCTGCTGAAGATTAAAGGTGTAGGCTTAATCATAATCCTTTGTCATATTTACAAAGGGTGCCTGTGTTGTCGTCGCTGTTTGTGGATTGACGTCAGTTCATGGAAGTTAAGTCTGTTCAGAGATGACTCGGCATGAGATGTTACACCATAACAAACAGCATTAGGAAAAATGCTTTTCACTGATTGGTCACACAAAGTCTAAACATCCTTTCTGCGAGAATGTTTATGCTAGTTTGGACGTTATGCCTTACTAGCTAACAGGAACCTTACTTCTCTGAGGCGTTTTTGTTATTAAAAATTGTCCATTTGAGCCAAACTAAAGTTGTCAAACTTTTAGATAACTTGATACTTTTCAAAAATGAGATTTAAAATGATACAATCTCCGTTAATCTAGTGACCGACTGTGTCAAAAAGTACCAAAGCTTTCTAAAAAAAAAATACAGATTTCCAGCCAGAGTTTTTTTATCAAAAGGTTCTTGTTAGCAAAAAAGAAAGCACTGTCTTAATTTCTCAAAATGTTGCAAATGTAGCTGTACAGGAGTTGGCTATTAAAAACAAGAAATTACCAAATATGGGTTTCCTCTGACTTTTCTTTCTGTTGCCATGGTTTCGAAACGGGTATCAACATGGTTTAAACCAGGTAAGTACCCTCTTCTTTAGTGATACACTTTGCATTGGTATCAAGGTAAAACAATTAAAACCACTATCTAAAAGTACTTCTATGTAAAACGTGCTTCCCTGTTCTGCAGAGTGAGCGTTGGTGGTCATCAAGAATCAGGATTACATGCAAACTCACACATCGTATAGTTGTTACCTTTTTGTTGAGTTTGATTGATCCCTAATCGAATGCACCAGCAGGAGAGCAGAAACACACCTACACCCCCTGAGCTCAACCCCACCTACCCACGATCTCCAGTTAGGCCTTTACGCTAACAGCTCAACAGGGTGTGATCTGGGGACGGATTATCTGACTAACATAAGTGCCCCCCCCACCAGACTGAAACTTCTGTCAGTATCATAAACAACAGAGCACTGAGAAGTATCACTGAAGTCTGCAGGATGAACCCCTAACTGATCCATCTCATGTAATGTCTGCATTTGAACACCATGTAGGAGCGGAGGTATCCAATCCTCTTCTAAATAATCAAATTCACACGTTTGAACTAAGTCTCCGTCTGGATACTAACCTGCACAGCGATGTGAGTGCCATTGGAGGTGGCCAGTAACGTGACAGGATGTAGGTCGTCCTGTTCTTGGCCGTAACCCGCCTCCTCCACCGTTTGAAAGGCGGCCATGTCGGGCGTCATGATGGCCACCTGAGGGAGACAAAAGACATTACACAAAAAAATAAATAAAGACTTAAACATCTGCTTTGGTGTTGGGACACAGGTCAGTTTGTGAGCACATCTGTTGACACCAGAGAAGTGCGTTGTAGGTCTGAAGAACACGCTAAACTAGAGTATCAGGAGTTTGTCCTAAAGCCAGCTGCTGTATCTAAAGCCTTCATCTACATAAACAGCACTTTAAAAGATTTATTTTAGAGATAGGACCGTGGATAGTCAGAAACTGGGGAGAGAGAGAATGGGGAATGACATGCGGAAAAGGAGCCACAGTTCAGATTCTAACCCGAGTGCCCGCTCTCGAGGACTTGTGGTCCATTTGATCAATGAAGTCGGAAATTGCGAGTTACCGGTCAGATAGGTCATAAGGAACACCCCCCTGAAGTTAAAACTTCTGAGTTCAAATCCAAAATGGCTGCTACGTGCACCAACAGTATACACTAAAGAGTTTATCAGCAGCTTATTCTTCTTTTTGTGTAATTAAATCAATCACACTGATACTATCGTGTTATTTTCACACTCAAACCATCACGTAGTGTGTTGTTAAATGTGACGCTCCATTAGGCCTCGGTAAATTGGGCGACCACACTAACTGCTGGGCTAACAGCGCCCCTGTCTTATATTATGATATAGGATTATGAAGATCACTTTTTTGAAAACTGAAAAGTCTGTGTCACCTTAAACTCTATAGTCCTGAGTTTCATAGATAGATAGATAGATAGATATACTTTATTGTCTGTCCCAACAGAGACAGAAATTCTCCTTTGACAAGGCTCGAACAATAAACACAACTTACATAAAAAACAGAAAGTGCAGTACATTAAAAGAGGACTTAAAAACAACAGTTTCTAAAAAGGGGGTCTATTTGATTTTGTTCAGAATCGTTATTGCAGAGGGAATGAAGGATTTTTTGTAGATGTTTTTCCAGGCCAGAGGGACTTTGTAGCGTCTGCCTGACTGGAAAGATTTTCCACCTGAGAGCATTCAGCTAAAGAATAAAAAAAACTCTAGACAGAAGAACAAACATGAGTGACACAAAAGTTATTGCAAATGTTTACCTGTTCATCTGAGCCGTCTGTCGTTACCATCGTGACAGAGTGAGTACCTTGCGTGGTGAGTTCGTGGGCCGGGATGGTTATGGTAGTGCCTTCTTGGGTTACCATGGTGATTGTGCCACCCATGGCTTGTAGGTCCGCATCTGAGATGCTGACCTGATGTGAGACACCGAACAGAGCGCAGAACTGTGAGTGTCACTTCATTTTGGTACTTTTAAATTTCACATCATTTCTGGTAGTGATGTCGCTGCGTTCCATTACCTGCTGCTGCGTTCCGTCCTCTTGCGTTACCAAGGCAACGTGCTGATGACAAGCCATCTCCGAGCTCTCAACAGGAACCTGCTCCGAGCCGGAGTCTTCAGCATCAACCACCGCTGTTGTGTAGCTGACGTTTGGGTCATCAATGGCGTCTGAAGATCGAAAGATTTGAGATTCTCAGTTTTATTTGATAATTTTCTTTTCAATAAATTTACTAGCGCTGTCAAACAAATACATTCAGTTGTCCAATAGTTAATCCCCTTTTTAAACTAATTTTTTTCCTTTTTTTTTTAATTGTTGGGCTTTTATTTTGAAATGTTGTACTTTTTTTTAAGCTGAGAGAACATGACTTGCGGTTTGAATTCAACCCTGCTTTTATTTTGAAATTAAGTAAGTACTTCTCTTGTAGATCAATGGTTACAACATTACCTTAACCACAGAAGAAGGAACTCGTTAAGGATTAAAAACAGCTAAAAGAAAACGATAACAAAGGTCAATGTGTGATGTCATGAGGTGGATATGACTTTGGACTCGTCAGCTGAGCTGTCTGAGAGTTTTTTGAAGTGAAATGAGACATTCAAAGATGCAGCAGTGTCGTTCTTTTACATCACTGAGACTACAGTCAGACACTGAGGAGGACTATCTACAGTGCGCCTAAAGGGACGAAATAGCATTAAAAAAAATGCAATTTAAAATATGTATATGTATATAATTTAAGACCTTAAAGATATATGTAGATTCCGCCGCCATGGGGCTCTCAATCAATATAACAATAACAAAAGATGATGTTGAGGCTAGCGGGGAATCATGGGAGTTCTCTCTGCGGTTGTACATTTATTTTCCCGTCTATTGCCTAATTGTTGCAGCTTGATATTCGGGCTTCTTCGCACACACCAAACTTTCTGAACACGATTCTATTACACGGACCTGTTGGGGGTTCAAAGTAGGCCTCCTGCTCCTCCTCGATGGGCTCTGTGTCGTTGTGGGCGGTGCGTTTGTGCATGGCGAGCGTTGAGATCTGCTTGTAGGTTTTCCCACAGTGGTTGCAGTTGTAAGGTTTGCAGGGCGTGTGAACCACGTGGTGTTTATAAAGGCTGGAGTATTCTGTGAAGCGCTTTTCACAGCCAGGCACTGTACACACGTACGGCTTCTCTCCTGCAGACAATGTAGACGACAACGGGAGGACACATTTTAACTTCATGTCAGTTCTCTCCACAGTGCTTAATTACTTTAGATACATTTATTTCTAGCAAACAGATAAATAAGAAGCTAAATCCTCGACTCACCCGTGTGTATCCTCATATGGTTCTTGTAGTTGGTTGCACTGGCGAACGAGCGCCCACAGCTCGGCTCGGAGCAGTAGTACGGCCGCTCCCCTGTGTGTGTTCGGATGTGAACTTTGCGGATGTTGGAGGTTGTAAACGACCTGCCGCAGCCTTCGACTGGGCATTTGAAAGGCTTTTCTCCTGCAGATAGGGAATGATATCGTCACAAGGGCTGCATAAAAAAAAAACTGAAATTGTTCCTTTATTTTTCTGATCAAATGAACCAGACTTTAGGGGCGCAGTGGTTAGTGCGCAAGGCCCCCATGTATGGAGGCTGTAGTCCTCCAAGCGGGCAGCCCAGGTTCGAATACCACCTGTGGCTCCTTTCCCACGTCATACCCCACTCTCTCTCTCTTATTTCCAGCTCTATCCTCTGTCCATTCTCTCCATTAAAAGGCACAAAAAGCCCAAAAATTAATATTTTTTAGAAATGAACCAGACTTTGGTCAAGTGTACTCGGAACCGGGCCTGGGTCCCTAGTGTGAAACCACCTGAAGAACAACCAGGTACAAATATCCAGCTCATGAAACCTCTAGTTAGCTTTTCACAGCTCATACTGTGTTCTTCCTGAAACCACCGGTGCATGACTCCTGCCCGGTGGTTTTAACTTAACTGAGGATGAGCAGCAGTTATCATTCCAGCTCCTTAAACCCAGTACCAGACCTCGGATACACACACACACACACACACACAAATTTAATTAACACTTCTGGTTCCTTGAAATGGTTTTGTACCTGTATGGGTTCTCGTGTGCTTTTGAAGGTCTCCAGAGGTTTTGAAGGACTTGCAGCAGTTCAACTCTTGACATCTATATGGCTTCTCCCCCGTGTGTGTGCGTGAGTGACTCTTCAGTCCATACCCTGAAAAAGAGACGGTCGTTAAACATCTCATCAAGCATTGATTCTGGTTCAGCTTTTCCTTTCTTTTTATCATGAATTACTCAGGAAATCTAAAGAAACCTGACAACATGTTTGCTTGATCTCTTTGTACTTTCAATTATGTATTGTGACTAATTAATAAGACACTATACTTAATATAACAGAAATATGTAAATGAAACGTTCTCCGCAGTTACCTGTTGCAAACTTCCTCCCACAGCCGGGATAATCGCAGACGTACGGTTTGTCTCCTGTGTGGGAGCGTTCATGTACCTGCAGGAGAAACAAACAAACATGTAGCTGGTATCAAAGGAAAAGGCTGCAGGGGAACAAAAACAATACCACATTTGGAGTAGGCAAAAGCAAAGCAACACATAATTTCTGTACACACAGAACACCCACGCTGTTACCTTGAGATGGTGTGCAGTTGTGTAGAGTTTTCCACAGCCCTCGTAATCACATCGGAAAGACTTCTCGCCTACATTTGAGGCCCGACTTTGCCTGTTGTCTTGACCCTGTAACACAATCTAAAACAAACAGAGAAACAAACAATATTTAAATCGGACAGTGAATAAAAAACGTCAACAAAATCTACTCTTGAAGAGATACTCTACCCGCATGTGGACGCCGTTGTCTGCTTCCACTCTGCCGTACGACCCCAAGGGATTTTCAATGTTCTCCACCTGACAGAGACGAGAAAGGACGCTTCATATCACAGTGTACTTTGTCTGAGTAATTAACATTCAGAACTTGAGGAATAACACTTCAATGTCAGGTTGTTGTTTTTAATAATCATAATGTTTTTTTGTCTTTTTTTCCAAACAAATTTGTCAAATATTCACGGGTTCCAACTTTTTAAACGTGCAGTACATGAACTCCACCACCAGGGGGCTCTCAATCAAAACATTAACAAGAGATGAAGTAGAGGCTGGAAGTGAATCATGGGAGTGATTCTCTCCGCTATATAGATAAAATCTGAATAATTAAAATTGATTTGACTTGTTGCAATACTCTTTTCCAGCAGAGGGCGCTATCTAATTTTTACTTCTATTGTTTGACGTCAGTAGCAAAAGGAGCACTTATCAGAGTTTTTATTAAGAAAAAATACACACACACTTACTTAAATTTATAAAGAATAATAGGGGAAATGGATTGTCAAGAGAATTTAAATAAAAAAATCATATTTATAAATAAATTGACTTCAATCTCATGTCTTTGTAAAAATGGCAAAACCCCAATAAATCGTGATAGAAAAATATTGTCCCACAGTCTGGTGATACTTATCGTGAGTTGAGTTTATTGTTGTATTAATATTATGAACACATGAAAACTTTATTAAGACCGATGCCAACCCACTACAGTACAGCAGTATATTTACCTTTGTGGTGTACTGCTCGAGCACGCTGATGGTCTCGGGGTCGATGGCTGTGGCCTCAGCCTGCAGGTCTGCGATGGTGCCGTCAGCCTGAATGGCCAGGATGGTGTTGGACTGGGGCATGTGCACGGTGTGCTGGATGTAGGCGGTGCTGCCGTCCTCCAGCTGCACCTCCTGCAGGCCGCTATGGTCATAAGTATCTGCACAGAAAAGAGGAGGAGGTTAACATGGAGGCACTGAATGAGGAAACAGGGCTCAGGTCCAGCATGAAAACTGTTGAGAGAATTGTTTATATAGGCAGTGATGCTCCCTAAACTACTGTTTGACAAACTCACTGTTTCACTCATCTTTAAAGAGAAAAGTTTTTCTAAATCGGTTTTCTCTGAGCAAGAAATACAAACAGGGTACCGAGTAAAATCCCTGATTTTCATGCACATGTAACATACTTTATCCAGTCATTTCCAGACTCTTTAAGTATTATCTGTGCATTAAGACCATTTCTATAAATGCAAAAAAGAATGAATATAAAATTTAGACTAGTGACTCATTTAGGATAAACAAATTGTTTTGTTAATGGCGTTTTGTCACATTTGGAAAATTCCATTATTTTGCATTTAAAAATTAAAACAGTTAGGCTTAAATTGTTGTAGTGTCTTAAACTGAGAGTTATCAACTTGCTGTTTGATTTTAACCCTGCTTTTATTTTGAAAAAAGTAAGGTTCTTCTGGTAGATCAAAGGAGCTTTATTATTTGCCATGAACTAGTTAATGTTGACAGCGTTAACAAATTGTATTCTGTATTTGGTTGAATTTAGTTTTGCTTTTATAGACCATGAAGACGTATCAGTCTTAATTTTAGTTCATTTTATAACCAGTTAAAAACTCCTCACAGCTTATATACGATTCGATGTGAGTAAAGAAACGTGCAGAAAGAGGAAATAAACTCCAAATGCTTCTCATGGACACGATGCTGTTGGTGTGTTTACCTTTGGGTGTGTGAATGTATGCTGTTGTTCCATCTTCTAGCTGCACTGCTTGTCCGTCCTCGAGCTGTAAACTATCTCCTCCTAAAACAGAAAAAAGGAACATACATATATAAACTGTACACAACAAAACAACAGTAACAATAACAAAGTCTAATTATATCCAGTTGAAATAAATGAACGCTTGTCAGTATCCAAAATACAACAAAGAACATGTTCTCTGTGTCCTAAGAAGGAGCAGGGATTTGTGTCTTACCTGCTTTAGGCATGGACACATGCTGAACGTAGGCAGCAGAGCCGTCCTCCAGCTGGATCACCTGACCGTCCATGATCTGTCCGTCTGAAAAGGCGGCTTTGGTGTCATGTTGGATGTACGCTGTGGATCCATCTGCAAGAGTGACAGCCTGCAGGCTCACCGTGTCCATGGTGTCCATCTGATCCCCGTCTGGGAATTGATTTGAGAATTAAATATATTTACTGACGACTTAAAGAAATAAGAAAAATCATGTTGTGGTTATTATAAGATCATGCGACAAACGTAAATCAATGCTACACATTTGAACCAACAAGTGTCTTAAATAGGATGACATTGAGGTGTTTTCTTCCTGACATCTAAAATTTGTGTTTAAAATAAACTGTTTATGTCCTTTTGATTGCCAGGTTACAGGGGATATTGTATCTTTAAGAGCTCACCTGCCACAGTCACGGCCTCTGTCAGACAGAGAGTGACCGGCTGCCCGTCCGCATCATGAAACTCAGCCATTCCCTGCGAGTCCCGGTTTATCTGGGCTAAGAGCATGCTTCAGCTGCTGGAGGGACACAAGCAGGAGACAAATTTAAAAATGTCAGAAAACACAGCCACACACTGAGGATAAAGATGCTCTGCAAGATGGTACAGCTAGTGAGGGAAGTAAGACACGCGCCAGACGACGCTCTGTCGCCAACAGTGATGGTAAGACACCCACAGGGGGGCGGACAGGGAAGGAATAAGCTCCTGAAAGTCCCTTTCATTTTATTTTATTGATCTCACATTTCTGCTAACATACACAGGCATGGGAGTTATTAAAAGTCATTTGATTAAACATGTGAACTTAGGAATTTGCAACCTATTAGCACAAACACAATGCAATAATTCAAGGCTTTTTATATTCAGTGTAAATGCAGTTACTGGTAGTTTTGGCTCTGTAAGAAGTTGCCAAGTCCTGCTGGAAAATGAAATCAGCCTCTACATAAAGCTTGCCAGCAGACGGATGACATGAGGTGCTCTAAAATCTCCTGGGGGAGGGCTAACACACCGATCCATGTCACGGATCAAGAAAAGATCATTTGGTGCTTTAAATATTCTCAACTCGCACAGTCACACTTGGAAGACAGACTGAGCTGCAAGTGTCCACAAATCGTCTCCATCAAGACGCTCAGACGGGATGGAACAGCTCCTTCTGTATGATCAAAAGTACAACTCTTACACTTCAGTTGTTGCTGCTTCCTGTTTGTATGAGAAGCCAGCACACAGTTCAAATAAATGTATTTGGCGTAACTTGTCATGCTGGTGTGTATCTTTATACAGGCCTTGTGTTTTTTTGTATACTTTTATCGTTTTTTTTTTTTGCTCTTTGAATAAGAAATGTTTCCTGCAGCTTTGTATAACCTTACACTTAACACCTACAACAATAACACTAATAATCATGATTTAAAAACATATCTGTGCGTATGCATCAGAATCAGATAGAAACTGAACAAAGTGAATCGGTGCCTCTCTAATGCAAAGCTGCACTGATGCAGTAATTCGTGCAAAAGGGGCGTAAACCAAGTATTGAGTGCATTAGAGAAAATACTAATCAAAAGGTCCAAATTCTGTATTATAAATTAATTATTGTTACGAGCCCAAATCATCTAGATTAAAACAAAAAACAGGCTAGAAACACTATGTGTAATGAATCTAGAATATATGAAAGTTTGACTTCTTGTATTAAATTACTAATAATACATGAATGATTTCTTTAGATGTGGTTATCACTGACTTTAATGATACTTACTGAAACACATCAAGAGCCCTGACATTTGTTGACTAATTCATTCAGGGTTAAGTTAAGCTGAATATAACTTTAAAGATATGTATTGCACGATGCCTTAATGGTTTTTATTTTATCATTACTCTTATTATTTACAGTCTTATTCAGGTGTTTTTGGCGCTTGGTCATTTGGGGCTAGCTCAGTGTCCGTGTAGCCTTCAAGTCCAAACATTGTGACTTTATAATGACATTATCTCTCAAACACTGGGAAGTGGCTGTGTGGTGTATGCTGTAGTCTCTCTCTCACACACACACACACACACACACACACACACACTGACTGACTGACACCTCTCACGGAGCTAAAGCCGCCGAAACGAGATGTCACAGGGAGGCTAGCTGCGATGCTAACAGCAGTGCTATCAACGTCAAAAAAAAAAAAGCGTTGTCACGACTTTTCAGCGATTATCAGCTAAATGTTTCAGTCATAATGTACATAATCGAGAGAGCACGGGTATCTAAAGCGCATATTTTAAATGTTAGGATGAGTCTGCAGCAGCTGGAGAAGCTAAAGCAGCTACATGATGAAAAGCTATGAGCCTCGTTTGTCGACGCAGTTATGAAACAAGAAGCTCATTAATGTTAACTTCAGCGTTTCCACTCGCTTTACACGCTTTAATGTCAACTTAAACTGCTTTTCCCCCGTTCTTCTTCTCTATTCCTGCCGCAGCCTGTCACTCCCACTCGCAGAGATGGCTCTGGGAATAATGCATACTGGGTAAAAACCAATTTATATACGAACCTCCGACAAAATTTCCAACAATTCCTCCTGTTCGACCACCATGCACCAGTGCAGGAAACGCTCGGCGATCTCCACACACCGGGAACATGTATGACAGCACAACCCCCTTCCACATGAGGCCCCCCGCCCATGCGCGATTTCCCACACGCTGAATGGTCAGAGAAATCACAGCTCGCGTTCCTATTGGTCGGCCGAGCTCCCATTCGAGTGTACGCTGCTGTTATTCAGATTCCAGGGCCCCTGGCAGACGCCATTCCGCGTCGGTTTTCGTATTGTCTCCGGCTTTTCGCTGAAAATGCTCTACGTAGTCTTGGAAAATAAATGTTTAAGCTTCAACACAAGACGACGGTCAATCCGGACTTTGGATATCAAACTTCGCTATGCCGCTGGATACAGCTGAATTTGTTTTTCGGCAACATAAACAGTGATGTGTGGGTCGATTTTTCGGCATCCATGTTGAAAACAAGGTCGTGTGGGAAAAAAGGGGGAATATGGGCAATGCAGTGAAGAGAGGCTGGAAGGGATGAAATGTCCTGTTGACACATGACAGAACAAACTACAAAGAGCATCTAACAAAAGACAATAACATCATCTTCACATACTAATAAGACATTTACATTAGATAGATGCAGAGCCATATGTTATAAATATATATGATATAGATATATATGATATAGATACATATGATATAGATATATAATATAGATACATATGATATAGATATATATAATATAGATATATATGATAGAGATATATATAATATAGATATATATGATATAGAGATATATGATAGATATATATAATATAGAGCCATATAATATAGATATATATGATATAGATATATATATAATATAGATATATAGGATAGGAGGATAGGATAGGATAGTACTCTATTGATCCCCAGAGGGGAAATTCGGGCGTTACAGCAGCACAGACAAGAAAGCTCAAAAATACACATTAAACAGAATAGATAAGATAAATAAAAAATTAAAATAAAAACAGGGGATATATACAGTAAAAAATGAATGATGAAGTTAACTGGGGGGAATTGAGAATTGAGACAGTATTTGCAGAGTATGATATAGAGATAGATCTTATATGGGATGGGTTAGGTGTCACATGAATTGATAATGATTGTGCTGTCGAAACCAAATTTTTTCCCATTTTCAACAGCAAAAATTCTCACTGAGTAATCCTATTCTGAAGGAAAGATGAGATTTTTGTTAAAAAAAATAAAAATAATATCATATATGTAGTCTAAAAAAAATCAGCAACGACTGCTTTTGTCTACAAGGGTCGCCAAAATGGACACAAAGTGAAAGTTCTTCACAGGAGCTTTCATAAGAAATATGACAAAAACATAAAAATAGCCTATTATTTAGAAAAATAAATGAAAAGTGACATGAACGAGATAAATCAAGACGAGTAATCAAACAGGAGGCAAAAATATAACTTCATTAAAGAATACAGGTTTTTTTTTACCTTAAATGTTATATCTACATTTTTATATATAATTTTATATATACATATATTTTTACCCTTTTAATTTAGGCATATATTTAAATCATTCTCAGTTTATTATTTAGGACTAAAATAAAGAAGTGTGACATTAGGATAGGATAGTACTTTATTCCCCAGAGGGGAAATTCGGGCGTTGCAGCAGCACAGACAAGAAGGTCATATACAAAATACAAATTTAAACAGAATAGATTAGATAAGATGAATAAAAATAGGGAGTATATACAAGTACAAAATGAATGATGAAGTTAACTATGCATTAAGGTAAACATTAAGGTTCATCATCAAATTTTAAAGTTCTAACTAGACGGGCCACACTGAGATGAGTAAGCGAATGCCAATCGGCCTTCCTGGATGTCGTGCCCCACAGTTTGAGAACCAATGCCCTAAAATCATTCAAACTAAATCTTGAAATTACAAAATGACGTTTTGTCAATGAAACACAAAAACTGTTTATCAGTATTAGGCTTATTTCTTTAAAATCACGAGGCTGAACATTCAGCTGACCAACTAAAATTGGTATTTCAAGCAATAATTGTTTCTGTTGAATGTTTATACAGCTGAGTTTATAGAAAATCATATCTTAATAGGCCTCTGCCCAGGGAAAGGCCTATAACATCTAGTCTTATATCTATTATTTTGTGTACCACTGATCTGTCTTTGATTCGGTGTGAAACATCAGTAAACAATCATCCAAAAACAAATAAAGATCTCAGTGCCTCACTTTCAAAACATTACTTATATTTTTTTCAAAAGGAGTCACGATTCGATGAAGTGACGTTTTTATTCCAGAGTTTTCAGGCAGGTTGGAGCAGCCAGGAGACGCAGGTACAGGAAGACACTTTCAAAATAAAAGCTCGAATTCGTTTGTAAATAATTGTATAAGGAGGCTATAATCATAAAGCTTCAGATTGGATTCGGTTTTTGTTGTCTTAAAAAACATTTTCTTAGGATCAAATCGACTGAGCATATTTGTAATAAACAGATTTATTAATAGCAGATATGGTGCTTGCAGCCACCATACCTTAGAATTCTTTTTGTTATAAGACATCTTATTTTCACTTATAGGATTCACAATCTGTTTTTTTTAAAGGCTTCAGTTATTAGAAATAAAGCTCAAATTCGTTTTCAGTTGGGAAATTGTCCTAAAATAGTTCTTGAAGCTGCAGGCTACACAATCAAACATGTTAGAGTGGTTAAGGGATGAACACCTGTAAGATATCAGACATTTAGATAACCTATGTCTGCATGCAAAAACTCAGAGCTGAATAAATTATTGCACTTTTTTGGTTAACATAAACACGAATAGATTAAACATTGGTTTTTTTTAACTCAGTTTGCCTCAAAAAACCTTAAACGTGTATGGTGCTGGTTTTTCTCATTAAACTCTCCAAGACAATGAGTTATTGGACTTCCATTGTTTATCATCTAAGTGCCTTAAAAAAATTAAAAAACCTTAATAGAAAAAATTGAAAGATCTTAAATTGAACAATGTAAAAACAAATAGTTGTCAAAATATGGTAGGCCTATTTGATATTTGATAGTCTATTTTTAACCAACTTTTGTCTCTCCAGTTCCCTATGCAGAGACAGCCTATGTCTAAAGATAGATAAATATTTGAAAAGTAAAGTAGACTTGCTTTCTTAAACGGTCAGATTAAAGGTGTTAAAGTCTGCTATAAACCATAATTTTTTACAAAGGCTTTATTTTGAAAGGTTTGTCCGGAAGTCATATAGTTAGCTGTCTGGCTTGACCATCTGTCATAATGAGGGTGTCTCCTCTTTTCTACTAGGCATTATCGGGGATTCCTTGTTGTTACGCAGGTGTGTACAGGCACAGACGCGACTGACACACACACACACACACACACACACACACACACTTTGCCTCGGCTGGACTCTGTTGCCCGTCATCATGTTCAAGGGGACTCGGAAGGAGACTCGAGGGGACTCGGGGGTCCTGGATGCTGCGGCTCTGAGGCAGCAGAGGAGGCTGAAACAGGCGATCCAGTTCCTCCATAAGGACTCAGCTGATCTGCTGCCTCTGGATGGACTGAAGAAGCTCGGGACGTCAAAACAGGGGGTGTGTCTCTTTATACAGGCCTTGTGTTTTTTTGTATGCTTTTTTTGTTTTTTTTTGCTCTTTGAATAAGAAATGTTTCCTGCAGCTTTGTGTAACCTTACACTTAATACCTACAACAATAACATTAATAATCATGATTTAAAAGGGAATGGCTGATTACCTCTAAGAAATCCACTGTTAGAGGTAAAAGGGGCTCGTGGCCTTAAGCGTCATCACCTTAGTTTTGATTTATTTCCCTAATTCATTATAGCCCATTTGAACATGTGGAGAGCAGAGATGTTTAGGGAAATAATGATTGTTTAAATCCAAAATCAATCGTGACTTCTTTGTGACATGCCACAAATCAAATATTGCATGACCTTAATATTTACAGTCTATGTGTATGACAAACACTGAGCAAGCTAGCCAGGTCATTAAAGTGGATTAGGCCTACAGAGCTCAGTAGGTGACATGGATATAGTCTTAAAAAAAAGTGTGCTTGTTCTATTTTGCGCACCAGTTTTAGTCACTTAAATACACGTGTGCAAGTGACACACATGCAATTTATATAACTGGTGCATGAACGACTAATACAATGTGCGTGCAAATGACTGAATCATGCATGCAATTTATAAAACAGGTACACCAAAATAAAAATTAATATACATGTCGCATTGCAGGCTCTGTGTTGCAGACACAAATGTGCTAGCATATAAGCAATGCTAGATTTTCACTAACTGGAAACAGATATTGTAGAGTTGACTGTCTCTTATAAGAAATAACAGTACAGTACAAACATCACTAAGGGGTTAAGTTGTGAATAGCTGACATGACACTTAGCTGACAGCTAGCAAGAGCAACTCAAATTGACAATGCACCTAATTATTTTTAACTTTACGCCTTCATGTAATGCTGGTTTACAAGTTAGCAAAAGTGTCCAAAACTGTACTAGTCTTTAGACAGGTTTATTTCTGCTGTAAAATTAGCCATTTTAATACAGGGCTCAATGGGGGTTCACTCACTTTTGGAGCTAGCCTCTAGTGGCCACATGTGGAACTGCAGTTTTTTGGCTCTACAGTGTAGATTTCTCCACACAGCAGGTTGCTGTTTGCCTGAATGATGAGTATCTAACATTCTTTGACCATTGTATTGACTGAGTTTAAGATCCAGCCTTACCCCGATATTAAAGAAATGTTTTTTTGTATTTCTATTGCAGCAGCCGCACCACATCATCCAGAAGCGCCAGCTGGAGGCCAAGCTGTCTCAAGGGAGGATGGTAACTCTAAACAACAGAGAGCTGCTCCTGAACTTAAGTCAGTTCAATTCAAATGAGAATGAGGAAGAAGAGGAGGAAGATCTAATATATGTGCCCTGCAAGGTGGGAGAACAATGCCGTTTTGTTTGGTGTATTTTTGATGTCTTCCTGCTTCTCTGTTTAGAGCTCCTCTGTGTGTTTTCAGTGTTTCGGAAAGGAGGTAAATCTGCTGATCGACAGCGGCTGCAAACTGAACCTGATGTCCTCACTGACCGTGGAGAGATCCGGGTGAGACGTCCACTATCTGCTCTTTGACTTTCTATTCGTCAGATCTCATTCAGCATTTTGTGAGTCATTTATTTGTTTTTGTTTTGTTCTTAAAAGTTGGAAAGAGCTCGTTGAGGAGAACAAAATGGAGGCGGACGGTTTTCCTTTTCAGAGGAAGCTTTGCATCGACGGACAAATCAGAGAACTCAGCCTCACCATAGGAGAGCTCAGGATCATGTGCTCCTTCGTTGTAGTCGGTGAGGAAGAAGAATAAAACGAACATTGATGCCGAACATTATATTCAATATAATACATTGAAGTGTTATGTTATGATACGATTGTCTGTTATTTTCAGAAAGTAACAGACCGCTGATGTCTCTGGGCTACAAGACATTAAAGGCACTAAAGGTAAATTATCCAGCTTTCAAGAAATTAAATACTTAACTGACTATTTAGATGTTTCATACAAACATGCAGCCAAAAATGCTTCACACCGCAAAAATGAACAACACATATAGAAAATATGAAGAAGGATGGACAAGTGATTACATTTTTGTAAAAAAAATGAAAAAAATTAAACAATAAAAAGACGTACTAAACACCAGGGTTTCCAATTAGTAAAACTAGCCTGTATATAAACATGGACGTAATGTCAGTGATGTCACCCAAGTTTCTGATGCAGATTTTAAAGCCTATCATTGGGGTTTGCCATATTGGAAATGCTGTCTCAAACTAACTTTCGGTTAACCTAGTTACTGCTCTAGCTAAGGCGAGCCTTTAGCCTCCGTACAAACAGCTACAGCAAGCACGGCAGTCAGTCGGACCAGCTACGCCCCTTGTTTTCAATGATGCATATTCTTCATAAGATCAAAACTGAAGAGTTAAGATTAAAAAATTCACCCCCCTTGACAGTATGTGCCGATAAAGACGTGAGCTATTCAGACCAAATTCGTGTTTTGTACGAGGTTGTAAACATGTTTATTGCCGCTGTAAATATGGGCTCTTTATAATTGGGTGTGTATGGGACACTCGGGTCTTTTGGAGCCAGCCCCAAGTGGACATTTGAGGAACTGCTTTTTTTTTTTTTGCACTTCTACATAGGCTTCATTTTTCAACACCAGAGGTTGCCGCTTGTGTAAAACACAAAGATGAAAGCTATTTAAGTTATATCATGACTTCAGTTTTAGTGCCAGCTTAAAAGAGAGGACAAGGCTGAATGTGCATTGATTAACTAAGAGAGAAATAATGCATGATGTGTCATTGTGTTTCCTTTTTTTTCAGTGTGTTATCGACACTGAAAAGCAGATGTTGGTGTTCGGGACAAATGTGAGAGAGCAGGTTCAGTTTGCCAAGAAAACAAACAATGAAAGGTAAGATTTTATTACATTATTATGCCAAGTATCTACGACATTAAAATATTTATATTTACAACAGGGCATGCTAAATAATCTATTACATCGAATTCTTCTTTTCTTCTTTTTGTTCAACAGTTCCCACAACTTCAGCGACCAGTGACTCAATCTCCCTGACCTCTGACGCACACAGTGATCTAAAGCAATACAACTATTTATTAACACAAGAACAACTAGACGCCTCATCGTGGGACTTTGAAATTTTCATCTCATTCATTCTCACTTTCACTCAGCTTGTTTCTTTATTGCATTTATAAGTCAGATGAGTGATAGTAACACTGATTTCACTTGTTTTTAACATTACCACTATATACAATGTATACAGTCTTTGTTTTTGTTTTGTATACCGACAGCAGTCTGCACAGAAGCAGCCCCCTCAAATTAACAGCTCCTCGAGTAGCACTTTAAAGCTTCATTGTAGTCTTAGCTGTCACTACAGTAGTTTGTATTGTGCAGCTAGAATCAAAGTATTAGCAGAACTCGTAGCACTTTAGACTTTAAGATTGTGATTTAAAGCTCTTATAGCAAAATGTATATTGTTGTGCAGTACATTGCTTATTATAATAAACGTTTGTAGTAATACGTTGATGTTGAACAGATTGTTCAGGAGTAGAGTTTAAATATTGAGCACAAGTTGTTGCATTTAGTGCAATAGTATTTTCTAATATTGTTTTCTGTAGCCTATTTTCTAGAACAAAACGTGTATTTGCATTAAGGTCACTGCCTTGTAATGTTTACAAAAAGATAGAGACACTCCTGATATGTTTTCTCACTCTACTGTAGCCAAAGTGCAACACTGAATAAAAAATAAAATCCTAAATGAAGAGAACATTTTTCTGTTCTTTGTTTTTCCCCCGATGTTTTTCACTGACATAGCCTACATATTACGCCTTGTGCTATTTTATCTATTAGCTATTTCTAAAACTAGGACAGCCACGTGAAGCCTTATGATTAAAGAGTGAAGAGACACACACACACACACACACACACACATTAGCCTAATCCTAATTCTGTTCTCTTAAAATGTGAAATATGAGTTTGAGACACATTTAAAACATGAATATTCCCCCTTTTCTGGCCTTTGCTTATTCTCTCTTATTCGTCTCTGTTGTTGTCTTGCACCCTAAAAACCCATCGTGAAACATCAGACCCTGCCTCATTCAGGACGTTTACTTCTCAGCTGTGGCTGTAGGCTACCATAGCAACTGTAGCATGACAACAACGTTTGGTAACGCCTCCCAAACAACTGATTGGCAGGTGAACGTTCTATGAAGAGCCACGTCTCCATGGAAACCAACGTCCACAGTGAGGGGAAGTTGTCGTCTGCAGCTGACTGAGATCAACAGAACGAACTGCAGGTACTGTAAATGCAGCCGCTGGGTTTGTTTGTGTGTTTAACTTTTGGATGATGAAGAGGAATAAAAATAGTTGTTGTTTTTTTTAGAATTAAGCTGCTTATTGTGAAGACAATGAACATTAAAACTGTTTTCTGTTTCAGTAGGAGGAAGAGTTCTGTAGTCTTTTATTAATTTGATAGAAAAGTGTCTTTGGTATTCTAAACTTTAAAGGGCCTATATGTAGCCTAACTTTTTACATGTTTTTTTACAAAGTTACATATAGCCCCTTTAAAAAAAAAAAGAAAAGAAAAGTTTGAAATTAAAGTAGTAAAACTTAAGTTTCTCCTCAGGGGATGAGAGCAACATAACAGCAGCAAAAAGTTACACATCAAATCAAAATACTGATATTTTAACAAACAATGACAGTTCATATTTAGCCTACATAGGCTACATATCTTTAAATAAAGTTCTTATCTTTACTCGCACAAACATGCAGATATTTTTAGTTTATCTTGTTTCCTCTTGCCTCCTTGTCTCTTGTCTTTTTGGTTTATCTGAATAATAAAAACCTTGATACCATGCTTAAACCTGTAAAAACAGAAAATTGGAACACAGAGATGAAATCCAGACAGATGGAGGCCTCTGAAGCTGCACTGGTTCCACTGTTTGGGGGCAAACAAAGATGCAACATCACTTTCATCGTGGGGAGCTCAGAGGACATGGGAGCTGTTCTGGGATCAGTGAAACGGCTTCTGATCCAGACGCTGCTGATGAAGGCTTCACACAGAGACTCTCTATTCAACATCATGACGTACTCAGGAGAGGTGAGGACGGACTGATAGACTGATAGATAACACCTGCAGCACTGAAGCCCACACAATGTAAATTAATAAACCAATTTATTCATGGAATAAATGCATGTGCATGCAAGAGCTGTGTTAAGTCTTGATTTTGACTACTTTCACGTTTTTAATATAATTGTTTGTTTCCTGTTGATCCTGATAGCTTGTTGTTCGTAGAACCTCCATGTTGCAGCTGATTACCCTGGAGCTGACTTTTGAGATTGTCTTTATGTGAAACTGATTTTTTCTTCCTTCCTCACAGCTGACCTGTTGGTCCCACCACATGCTCCCCTGTGCTCCTGACTCAGTATACATAGCTCTGTCCTGGATTCACTCCATCACCTGCAGCCCTGGCAGAGACCTCCTGGCAGCCCTGTGTGTTGCCTTCACTGACCCCGCCTGTCACGCCGTCCACCTGCTCTGCACGGGGCTCCCCGACCAGCCTGAGGCCGTGCTGAGAGCTCTGCCCGCCCTGGCAGCTGGTCGACCTGTAAACATCTTCTACCTGAAGGACTCAGGTGCTCAGGTGGACAGGAACTCACTAGACTACCTGCAGTGTCTGACAGACGCCACCAGAGGGAGCTGTTATGTGATTCCATTCGGTTTGAATGGAGTGTTTGAGAAGGTATGGATGCACTTATCTTCTCCTCAGATGGTCCAGTTCCCACTTTAGGAAGTACATTTTTTTCACATTTGGTGCTCACAAGATGTGTGTCTCTGTGCACGTTGTCAGGCAGTTCCTCTGCATGTTGTGGAGAATCAGTCATCAGCGCCAACAGACTCTCCAGTGAAGTGTTTCTGTCTGACCTCTTCAGTCTTCTTCCCACACAACACGTCATCACCTGTGCTCAGGTTGGTCTCCATAGCTACACCTTTTGTTTGTTGTTTACAATTCATGGAAAGACATACTTCATTGTTTGCCATCATGTAAGAAGGATAATTAATTCCCTTAATACTGATAATAGACAAATTAACAAAAATGATAATGATATTAAACATGCATCAAGAGGATGTTTTTCACTTCCAGGCAGTCAGTTTCAAAAAAGGTGAAATACAAAAGTACTATTAAGTGCAGATTAATTCAAACTTGTAATGGTTTGTCATCAGATATTAAACATTTCATATTTTAAAAAATCTTCACTAAACATCAGCCTGTCTCTGTTTAGGACATTTTTGGAGCATGCTGATGTTTGTGGTGTTTTGCAGTCTGCTTAGTTTTGGTTTGCTGTGTTTTCCCCATGTTGACTTTGATTTTATAAACTATAAAATGTTACACATACAGTATGATGTAACATTAACTTTAGTAATCCTAAAGGAAAAGAACATGTGTGACCTCGGTTAAAGTTTAAGGGTTTGAAATAAATGAATGAATGACTGAATGAAAGGTATTGAACATCTAACCTTTCTAAGAAACAAAGATGGTAGATTTAAATTTCCCTTATTCTGCTTTTTTTTTTGTGTGATCCAATTTAGTTAATATTCCAGTTTATAAATAACTCTCATAACAAATATTAATCAAAATTACATAAGCTTAATATGTTGGGTCAATCAGAGCAAAACAAACAACTTTTTTTTACAAAACTAAACTAAAGGTGATGCCCGTAACATCCCACCACATACAGTATATACATTTTAAAAAGATCCCCAGATGGATGTGTGTTCAGTTATTAGATAAATGGGAAGGTAAGAAAATCAGATGTGTAAAGGTTGATATGATTCACAATTCACATGATTTGTAGTTCTTTTACTTTGGGCTCTTGTACAGGATGATACAGTTTCCTCTTTAGCACCATGCATCCTGTTCTCTGAAAGGTCCAAACTGATAACGTCTTGATAAACAGATAACGGGGAGTGCCAGTATTATTATTTTTTTGGTTGTGGTTCTGTATGGTGTTAAATGAAAACCACACCAAAGCACAACAAAACATCAGTTGTTTCCTGACTTCTCCCAGGTGCAGTCTGGGTAATCCTCTCCAGCCATGTACCTCCTTCTTGCAGCCCGGTCTAACCCTGAGCGGTCAGCAGTTTTACCCAGGATGCAGAGTTCTGGCCCGGAGGGAGATGGACGGTCTTTATTACTCGGGCACTTTGATACAGCAGGTGCAGGTAAAACATGCTGGGGTTATATTACACTTCATAGTCATAGTCATTTTTAAGTTTAAATCTTAATGTTTTACCATGCTGAGTGACCCAGGAGGAACTATAACATTGTCTCTTCTTCCTGTGTGTCAAACCTCAGGGCTGCGCTGGAGTTTGGATTGTTGAGTTTGACCACCCAGGAAGCCCCGGTTTGGGGTTCGTCCCCTCCCAGAGACAGCTGGCCTGCTCCCTCGACATGGTGACCCACGCCAGAGCTCTCACAAGCTGTCTGGTACCCGGTGATGCTGTCCTGTCACCATGGGAACCAGATCTGATACGACACGGGCCGGGGAGACTGATGGCCGCCACAGAGCGCAGAGATGTTTCAGGAGGTTTGGGATAAAAGTGGTTTGTGTTAATTTTTACGACCCAATGCATTGGTGTTACAGCCTGATTACTTAATGAAGGCGCAACGGTGATCTCCAACCCAAACTAAAATATCAAAACCCTGCAATCTAAACATACCATCTTAAGATAGTTACTCACAAAAAGGGAACATTTCCACATTTCCACATATCTAAAGTCTCTACTTCTCTGTGAATCTCTCTCACTGTCTTTGCAGTTGACGGTGTTGTGTGCCTCCGGGTGTTGATGTGGAACGGCTCCGTGTCGCTGGTTCCTCACAGCCTGGTTTCACCCATTTCAGCCCCTCAACACGACAGAATAGTCAGAGAGCTCCAGATCCTGAAAACTCAAGCTCCAGATCGATGCTGCAGCTGGCTTCGTGCTCGCAGCTCCTCCTGCACTCCCCGGCTCTTCTGCAGCTCCAGGTGTCCGTCTGCATCCTGCTGTGGTGAGAACACGTTTCAGCACGGGTGTAGGTCCAGCTTTGGAAGAACGGATGGATTTGAGAGGGCGGAGCGAGATAAAAACGTGGAACAAAGCGATCCAGATGCAACGAGGAATGACCCTGAGGTGCCCTCGCCCTCTTCGTCTCTGTCTGAGGGTGAGAGCAGAGCGGTGAAGCTGAGGAGCAAACAGCAGCGTCCTCCCTGGAGGTACTGGAGAAGAACTGGACCAGAACCACAGCACAGACAGCCAGGTAAGATATGTCTCGTCGTGACCAAAACAAAGAGTTCTGATTTAATTTGTTGACATTTAAACAGGTGAAGGAGCTTTCTAGAAATTAAACGTCACATATTATCCTCCTTTTCACTACCGTCTGTGAAGTTTCTTGTTCTAATTCCACTCTGATCCTGTATTTGATCATGCCTTTAAACCCCTCTATTTCAGCCCTGCTCAGAACAGGCTGTTTCTGTGTCTGTAGCTTTATATGTAAATGAGCTGTGTCTGACCACGCCCCCTCTCTGGAAGGGCTTGGGTGCCAATTGCTTTCTTGCACCTTGAACAATTGTTTAGGGTTGAGAAGGCAGACTCAGAGGGCAGAACAAACACCTAGCTGTGGGAGTGTCACCCACCTGGGGGAGGGGTTACTGCCCTTTGTGATGTCATGAAGGGAAAATCTCCAAACGGCCTGTTTGAGCACACATTTTCTGAAAAGTGGAGCAGGGAAAAGACGGAGAGGATGGACTTTTCTCATGATTGGGGGGTTTGTTGACAGACTAGAGACACATGTTAATGTTAGAGAAACATGGTGAAATGTATTTGTATAATATCTGACTCTGCTGCTCAGCATGAACTATTAGATTTAATATTTCAAAACAACACAGGACTGGAGGATGGGTGAGAAATACATTTGATACACCACAAAAATAGTGACCTTTGAGTTCTGTTTAAACTGATGTTGACTGTAAGCTCAGGTTGCACTTTTTATTTGTGGAATATTTTTTTATTCTGCTAATCAAGACAGAAAGTGTTTAATCTTAAAATTGAAATCCAATTCCCACACTTGGCCATGAACCTTATTTATCATGGCCAGAAGGGTTAACAGTTTCCCCCCAGTATGTTAAAACTGAAAAAAAAGAGAAGGGGCACTGGTAGCCTAGTTGTTAGTGCACGCCCAAAATACGGAGGCTGTCTTCTGCTGTCCTCAATGTGGATGGCCCGGGTTAGTCCGACCTGTGGCTCCTCCCTTGATGTCATTCCCCACTCTCTCTCTCTCTCCCTGTCCCTGATTTCAAAATATGAAGATTTGTCTAGTCTTATGGGCCCTTCATACTCTTCATTAACCCTACCTACACATGTGGATGTATTTCTGTATCTTCCTGCAGGGAGCGCAGCAGTGCCAAAGAAGACATCACAACCTCTGAGGTTCAGCTTCCCTGTCCCTCAGATAAGCGCCTCGCCCAATCACAGCTCTCTGTTTCTGTCACTTCCTGGTGCTAAAGGAAGAGCCAACGTCAGAGATGTTTTTGGAACGACCAACTTCAAACCTCGACCACCGGCTGGACTGCGGCCGTTTTCTGCCAACAATGCTCCGGCTGTTTACACCTGATTCATCACGTGTAAAACAAATAAAAACATTATCATTTAACCGTAGAGTTGGAAAACACAAACAAGACTTTAATAAAAAAAATACTTTATTCATACACTGATGTGGCTTTAGTGCAGGAAATAAAAATGTTAAGTGCATTATTATATGATACAATCTACATGATAAACGCTCCGGTATAATGTAATAAAAATATGGCTTCTATATCAAGCAATTAAAAAACTTTGATAGCAAAGTAAAATGTAAACTCTTGAAGCAAAAATATGTCTATAAACAGGCAATAAACACACAGATAGGTTAGCTTTGTTTGGTTTAGTTATTGACTGCTTTGCTCATGTGAGACGTCAGAGGTTAAAGGTGAGGTTGATGCTCTCTCCAGCTTTGAGGCGGACCAGCTGCGTCTGCTGCTGGGACTCCGGCACGCTGGCAGTGATGGCGTACGTCCCTGGAGAAACCTCGATGTAGAAATCTTCATCGGCTGCAGGCTCAGGAGCCTGAGGAGGAGAATGAGAATCACATTTGAAAGATTTTACTTTATCCTTAACCGACCGACACAGCTGGAGAGTGAAGATGACGTTACGCTTTGTTATCTCTGTTTTTGTCTTGGTCTTCAATGCTGCCACACATTCAGCTGCCTCCACAAAAGTTTTAACAATTAATAAGCAATTAAAACAAACAAGCTCATAGCTCGTAACAGAAAGAAATGTGTTGTTACCTTGCTGTGTGGGGCCTTTTGATGTTTTCTGGTTGACAGTGCAGGTTTTGTTGACCCAGCAGCCTGCCGTGTGTGGAACCGGCACACATGGCTCCTTTCAGTTTCAGTGGGCTCGGTGCAACATCCAGACCCATAAAACTTCTGCAGCACAGACAACATTCACATGTTAGTCCATGTTTGTAGCTCAAAAGCACAAGAGAGATGGTTAATAGTCGCTGACCTTGCACTGATAGGTCGTCTGTACCATAAGCCCTGCGATGGCTGCAAAGACATCATCGAGCTCTATGTGTGCGTCCTGGATAGTGAAAGGAGCATTTGACAGGAGTTGTTGCAAAAGAGTCACAACATAAACTGTTGGTTGGGGTTAATATACGGAGAACATGAAGCCACCTTGACTGGGATTTGTGCGTCCTCTTCTGTAGCAGTGGAGGTCTGGGATGCTCCAGTGCTTGTCCAGTCCACACTCCGCCTGGAGGCCCGCTCCAGCACCTCCAGGCCCAGACTGGCAGAGCGCCGCAGAGAGGACTCCAGCCAGGCTTGGCTTGCCATGAACAAGTCAAACTAAACTCAGGAGACCTTCACCTGAGATTAAAAAGAGCAGACAGCAATTCATCAATGTCAAGTTTCCTTTAATGCTATGCATGAAGGCTTGAAAGAGTGAGTTTGATTTTAAAATATGTGTATTTTCTAAATTGATACTTAAATTAAAGGACTAATGTTAAAAAATAATTGGTCCCAGTTTCTTAGCATGACCATTAATTGTTGTTTTTAATTGGATAGATATGAAACTAAACATATGTTTAGTTAAAACACGCAGGTTTAAAGTTCACCTTGCTTCTGACTCTCAGTCACAAGATACACTTTGTTTACCTCTTCACCACATTACTAATGGGCTGCTGTTTTGTAATCTTTTATTTAAATTAGTTAAATATTAATGCATGCAGGGCGCTGGTGGTCAAATGGTTAGTTCACGCCCGGTGTGCACAGGATGTGGTCCTCAGAGCGGGCTACCCTGGTTTGAGTCTAACCTTAAGACTCATTTCCTGCATGTCATTCCCCACTCTCTCTCACTCAAATTTCCAAATCTATCCACTGCCCTGTCTCTCAAATAAAAAGGCCCCCAAAAATACAAAATAAATACTAATGTATGTTTCCTTTAAGTTTGATCCTAAATTAACATAGGCCTGAACCTTAATGAAGTCTTCAGGGAGCTTTTTATCCAATCACTGAGGGAAATTTAAACATGAGTCAATAATGTTCATATTGTACACAAACTACCAACCGCATTTTACACACTGCGCATGCGTGAAGATTAACCCTCCAAATGAAAGTAGAGAGCGGACAGATTTCACTTTTACCTACTGCAAAACTTGAACGTCGACTCGCGTGCTCACCTAGAACACCCGTACGTCATAAGGTTCTAACTGCACGTTCACATGTTTACGTTTTGTTAACTTCAGTGTTCTACGCGCGGTGTCAACACATCTCCGGCGAGGAGATTAGTTACTTGTTTACCTTGTTTACACACGGACCACCGGGCGTTTCAGCAGGTGGTCGCACACACATACACACACAAGCTTTCAGGGCAAACAGCACCTAGTTTAGAGATATAATGCAATACTCACATATCACCTCATTAAGGCTGCCTCCCCTGCCAAGTTCAGCTGACTAGAGCCGTGGTAACGCTGTTTTCAAATGACGGTACAGGAAATCCTGCATGTTAAACCCCGCCCCCCTAGAGGTGGTTCACTCAAACAGGGGTTTCATTTGTTTCATCTGATAAGCTGTTTCGAATTGCTGTCATTTAAAACTACAGTTCTCGACATTTTCAAGCAAATAAATTAAATTGAAAATAAATTGAATTTTTTCATTTACAAATTCGTATTTTCGCCACGTTTCTGATTTAAAAGAATAATCCTTGGGGGGGGGGGGTCATTATTTAGTATACAATTGTCTCCAATCTCAAGATTCTGGATATGTTTCTGCCTTAAGACTCAACAAAATAAAGACAACAAACAAAGGGACTCATTGGTCAGGACTGCTTTCATACTCTTACATGTGTGTGAGGCAAATTAACAATCATTGTTGGTCACTGTATTCAGTGTGCAATGGGTCAAAGTCTGAGGGGTAAAGGGACAGTAAATGCTAACACCATTTCCCTAAATAAGGTCAGAATTAATATTTTCTGATTTTTCCAGTATTATTTTCTTAGTTGTTTCCCTCTCAGAAAAGCTTTAAATTAAACAGCTCACTGAAGGACATCAATTGGACCTACTTAAGACCAGGCAGAAATAGTTCTATTGAAAAGTTCAGGTCAAGGTTTCATGATTCCCTCCAATAAACCTATTGATGTATTTCCCTCCCACTAGTTTCTCTTGTGACCTTTCAAGCTATTTCTACAGCCATCACTTCTCATAATTAAGGGTTTCCTTACTCACTTCTACCAATTGTGTCTATACTCCTGTCAAATTAAGGACTTACATTTTTTTTGGTTTATAAATTCCTGTCCTCAAACCTGTACTAGTCATAAAGCAATTTATTGATATTTGGTAACAAAAACATTACCACGCAAGTCTATAATCATAGCTGCAGCATATTCTGTATCATAAGTAAGACAAACAGGACAGCTACAAACAGCTCTGCATTCTACCACTGAATCCTACTTTGCAGATTTCTGACATCAATCAACCATAAGCTTATTTGGTCAATAACCGTAAACTCTAAATGTATACTTAAGTAGCAGATGCTGTTGCACAAACTATAACTGTCACATAAAGAGGTATTTAAAATGAGACATGACAAACATAGTCCCCATTTATACATTTTATTTTTGCAAAAACAGACTGACAAGAGCATTATGCCATCAGCACACAAGCTCCTCCGGCTGCCTTGATCTTCTCCTCTGCCCGTCGGCTGAAGAACTTGGCCTTGACGATCACAGGCTGCTTGGGCAGCTTGCCTTTGCCCAGAACTTTGTAGTAGCCCTAAAAAAAGAACCAAGAAAAGTAGGATTAGTGCAACCAGATAACCACATACATCTGCAGAAAGAGCATCTACATGAAGTAAAGCTGCAGTATTTTCTCCATTTTGGGAGTCATTCTTTATCTGCAGTTAATAAATCCAAATGAATGATGGTTAGTCTTCATTCACAATTTTACTATCAGTGAAACAATCTAAACTGGATCAAGAGAAAAATAATATACAACAAATGTAGTAAATGTGTCCAATAGGCTCTGCGAAGCATCATTACATAAAGCCTTCCTACAGAGAAAATGTTCATATTAACACAGGTACTAATTCCTAAAGCCTTCATCGAACATAAAGTTTAGTAATATCAAATTATCTTATTGACAGGCACTCACATTACACATGATTAATGTGTTTTGATTAATTCAAAATATGGTTTTGTTCTGTCAAGTCAAGTACATGTTTAGATTTTGCACCAACAGTTATTTGGCACAGAAACCACTCAGGCTTATATTAATCAAAGGTTGGGGGCTAGAAAAACACCAAACGGAGCCAAATTGGGAACTGAGCTCTCACATGTCAGAGATGAGACAACCAAATACATCCATCATAGAAAGACTAAATAAAAATAGTAAACATGGCTTATATCAGAAAAATGGTACGCACTAAAAGTAAAAATAAAACCCTTTTTGTACAACCACACAGCTGTCTTTTTAAAACGTACAGTATGTAATGTCTGCAACCACCGGGCGCCGCAATCAGAAACAGAACATGCCGTTGATTTTGGGCATTTTTAAGTCGAAGAGAATCATGGGTGCTGTAAATGTTTCAACCACAAATGCAGATAAAACCATCCAAACTTTATTTGAAAAAGAAAAAAAAAAAGGTTGGCCATGGCAATTTTGAGCAGGTTTTTATTTTGTACAACTAGAGGACACATGCAACTAACTTCACTGTTTTAGCAACTTTATTCCTTTCTTTGTATCAGTATTATCTTCAGTCTTTGATTCCAGTTTGCAAAAAAACATCAGCTTGTTCTTTGACAAGAACAAACATTATTCAGTCTTAAACTAACCCAAACTCCAGCCACTACCTCTTTGAAAGTAAGAAGTGGGAGAGACAAAAACATTTCCTTGGGAATTAAAAAAAGGCCCAATACTTACAGCGCGCACAGCATCAATGATGGGGGCAGGTCCCTCTGGTTTCTTGGCATAGTTGAGCCTGGTCTGCTCGCTTACAAGAGTCCACAGCTTGTCCAGGTTGATGGTGGGGCAGTGGGTTGTGTTTCTCTTCAGGTGATAATGTCTCATACCCACCTTTCCAAAGTACCCCGGATGGCTGAGGAGACACAGCAGGGACAAAGGTTAATTTCTGTGTATGCAGGGTCGGAGATAAGAGATGACCTTAGGAAGCAAGTTAGGCAGTGTTTGTTAGCACTGTGATTACTGAATCTGAATAATAATGTCAAGGTAACTTTCATCTCATACATTTCTCTGGCCCAGATGAAAAATGAGTCCCATTTTTGAGTCTAAGACATTATCATGTCAATTTAACACATTATGCAGCCAAATTAAACTGGGTTGACAGTATTCATTCACACGTCCCTTTAACAAACAACTTCACCAGGTTCAATTCAAATCCCTTCTTCCTATGAGTTGACTCCTCTGACGCGGTCTAATTCTGATTTAATACGACCCTAGCATCAATACAGCAACAGCATAATGATAAAGGAAAACCCATTTGTAACTGCCCATGTGGGTGACTGGCCTACAATAAGCCAGTCGGTGAATAGGACCAGTCTTCAATCTAAGAGGACTCAAGCACACCAAGACAATGATTTGTGTCAGGGTGAGACTCTAGTCTCTACAACATTGAGTGCGTTTGCATGGACTTGAGTATCCTAGTTTGCAATGTGTTTTGATAATATCCCATTTTTGTGTTTGTGCAAGTAAACATCATCCCAATTACCAAACCAGGACAAGTATCCCAATTTTGAGAAATGCAGTGTCGTATATGCCTTACAACAACCTGTGCAGGCGTGGCCTGAGCCAAGTGACGCCAAAGAAAAACAAACATGGCTGCCGCAACAAATGTGTCTTACTTCTGAAGCTACAAAGAAACACAGTTCTGTCTCTCTGTAAAGAAGGAATTAATTACAATTGGGAGTTTAGATAGGCGAAAGCATCGAAAAGTGACAGATTAAAGCCTGTGGTGAACAGGCCACAGGACGCCAACAGTCAAGTAGCCTATTCAAGATTACATTACATGTTTCTATTGTTTTATTCTAGTGGAAGCAGCTGAATGTTTGCAGCACATCGAGTCCAAGACAAATTTGCCCAAGGAGTCAATAAAGTGTATGGTGTAGTATGTAAACGCACTCATTACGGGTAACTAAACTGACCAGAACAGCACCAACACAGTGAAAATACACCACCACCAAAAAAGATATATAAAGACTACTAAAACAAAAGGTCCAAAAACATTGTCCAACTCAATTCTAATACATATGCACTGCTCTGAAGGTAACTTCCCAAAACTTAAAACTTGGACAAAGCACTATGAAAGCATTAGAAAACAGGAGATTGTTGATGCATTCACTGAGGAGCATATCATCTTTACATATACACCTACAACAGCCTACAACACAAGCACATTAACACGCTGTCTGGACACCATTAACTCCATCAAACCACCTACTGATATCTCAACATGCTAAGCAGAACTTACTATTTGTCGAAGTTGATTCTGTGGTGATGCATACCACCAGCATTACCACGACCTCCAGGATGCTTTCTGTGCTTGCCTGTGGGATGGAAAAATGAAGGTTACCCATGTATCCCATGAACACAGTAACAAATGTGACGTAGCTGCTGAGACCACCTGTGGACAGGTAAGACAAAACTCACCAATACGACCATGTCCGTGGCTGACATGTCCTCGGAGCTTCCTAGTCTTGGTCAACTTGGTCGGCTGTCAACAAGAGGTTTAACATTTGTTAGTGACTTCATCATTCAATGGTCTTATCTCAAGTGACTTCTTCACTAAGATGAAATAACAACCGAATTGAGTACTGAACAATACCAGCGATGATTTTAGGCTGAAACATATATCTGCAGGCTTTTAAAAAGTGCCTGCTGAACAATTACATGAAGTAACTGAGTGCCTTCATGCTGCTTAGCCGCTTTGGATGCTAATGCTAACTGAACTGTATTTACCGATAAACCTCACACTAGTCCAACAGAATGAACTATAACTTAAGGTTACAACCTCAGCTCACATTGTCACGTTTGTGTTGGACAACAGAGGGTTTAAGTACGCGGTTATTTCACGTATGAAACTACACGTATACAATGTGGGTGACTGCTGCTGCAGCCATGGGCCCAGGAGATCCGAACTATCACACACTAAATCGCTCATAAACAGCTTAAATATTAGTATGTCACGTCAAAACCGTCCAGTAGATGACTATAGGACATGTATGAAACATTAGCCACGTTCGGATGATAGTTTACAGTAAAACTGAACAAGGATGGGCATAGATTTAACGCAATTTCTAAGCCAAGAGATACATTATAGCACCTACCATCTTGGAGGCTAGTTGAAAGAGGAACGGGATTTGGAGATCACGCGGTTTTGTGCGAGATTTGGCTCATAGCAATAAGAGTGATAAGGAATCCACAGCGACGCCCAGTGATGGATGGCGGCATAGAGTGAGTTTCAGCGAAATGTACGAAGCAATACTAGCAATAATGCCATTTAATTTGATAAAATGTGATATATAAAAATGAAATAAGAAGCCTACGTTAACATCAGTTAATCAATGATACGTATGAGCTGTGTAAATATGTTTTGTATAATGTAGTAGGCTAGAGTGATGGCAAAGTTTGCTCTCTAATGCATATGAATGTAAAAAATCCGATATCCTATTTATATATTCTAATCATTTAGCTATAGCTCATGGTATTTTGTAAATTTTAAACATCAAGTCCTAAAAATATTAATTCAAGACCATTTGATCTGTTGTTCTTCGCAGGATAACTTCAAAACTTGATTGAAAAATAAATTGGGGGGGGGGGGGGGCGGTAGCAGGCTAAAAGATTTGTGAACCTCTTATGTAAAAGGCATAAAAGCAGTTAAAACTTCAGTACAGTATGTTTGTTCCTTCTCCGGCTTGAAAATGACATTTAAACACCAGCAGAGGGAGACAGAGTAAAGCAGAAAAAGTCTCAGATGTTTTCGGAGTTTCACTTTGAGCTTTTCCTGGGTGCTTTTCTCCACATTCCCAGGACCTTCCTTGGGGCTTGTTACATTAATGAAGTTCAAACGATGTAGTAAAGTACAAACAACTGCAAACTTCTTCTACTACACAAACATTTATAGCGAAGGTCTAGAATGAATAGTTTGATATTTCCCACTGTACTCTCACTTCTTACACACGGTGTCCAACCTCATGTAATCAAGTCAAAATAATGAATACCTGCAAGAAACAATCTTAACTTGGCGTGTGTGTGTGTGTGTGTGTGTGTGTGTGTGTGTGTGTGTGTGTGTGGGCGTGCGTGTGTGCGTGCGTGTGTGTGTGTGTGTGTACTCTCCAGGACAGATATCTTTCACCTGTGCTGGTGAACCCTGATTGGTATGCAGCCGCAGCAAACCAATCAGAGGAGAGCACCTTTAAGAAGCTTGGCCAGCTCGACAGTCTGGGCTCGCAGCTTAGTTTGTTTTCAGCTCGCCCACTGTGCCTCTTGTTGTCTTTCCTCCTTATTCATAGAACTCTCGCGTTGTTTAGGGTGCTGTTCATTTGTTGTTTTGTTTGGTAAGTGAGCATTCTTAGTTAGAGTCCTCGTGTTATTGATTTGAGCAGCACTTGGTCCTTTCTGCCTCACTTATTTGTTGTTGTGTCACAATTTGACTTCTTTTGTTATAAATAACTCCATCTAGTTTTTATGTTACTCCCCCCCCCCCCCCCCCCCCCCCAAGACCTGGGTGGTAACACGAGTCCTACGTTTGGTCTCTCTCTCTCTCCCTGAGGTGAATTTAGTATTTAAAATTTTGAAACTTGAAGAAAAGTGAACCTCTGCCAGACCCTGCAGGCTGTAACACAAGTCAGGAGCTCTGTGTTGCATTATTCACCCCACATTTACATACAACACAATGAGACAACAGTGCTGGAAATGTGTACAGCTGAGTTGTACGTGCATATCAACTGAACAGTGTGTTGGCCTCTCAACGGCTTTATCTGCCTTCTGAGGCTTCTGCCGCTCTGCCAGAAGATGTTGACGCAATTCAGACGAGGGTAAAGACCCTCTAACTCCTCACTGAATCCCTTAAAGCCGCAGTTACCCATTAAACAAGAGAGAGAGAGAGGGGGGGGGGGCAGGCAGAGCATGCCAGATGAAGACAGATATTGTTTCTGTGCTCGTTTGTCTTTTTTTTAACATCCTCTCTCTGCAGACACTGTTTACGGAGGGCTGGAGCCAAACCGGGCTCTGTGGTGCTTTTAGACATACACAGGTTGGCTTAGACACAAATTCCTTCACCATGATGAAACATGGTCCTCGTTAAAAGATTAATATTGCAAACTTTCCTGCCCTTTGTGGCAATCATGCAAGAACTAGGATTAAAGTATTTGTTATTTGCCTTACAGTCTCAATCCTGAGTGCACAGAAGAGCTACAATACATGTAGGCATACGAGCAGGGAGTGATTTCAATCAAGCATTTATGTGCCCTGATCCATTTTTCAGGTGGATAAAGTGCCTGACACACCTTCTGAAAACAACCAGACTCTTTTAAAAATGAAGCTGTAAAGTCGTGCAGTGGTGAAGTCTTCATTTCCAACATCGGTTTTAACTTTCTGAAACACAGCGCATATCAAATCAGGTTTACGCACACTACAATGTTGGAGTTATTTCGTGACTACTGTGTGGGATTAAGGGACATCTAGTGGTAATGTTGGAGATTGCAAACAAATATTTTACACGTATTTTATCCCCCCCCCCCCATCGAAAGGGAAAACTTCATGCTGTGAGTGACTAGTGTAAATGAGCAAATTAAGAGACTTTTAAGGGAAAGTCTGTCCTGAACTTTTTCTAGAAATGTCCATGAGTACATGTGTGAATCAGCTCCAAAGTGAGGATGAGGATTCCCAAAATGTCTTTGTAATGATGTCAGGGGATGAGGAGCTGAATTAAGAATACTCGAGTCCTGTAGGCCTACATGGTTATGATTAACTTGTGTTTCTCAAAGTAGATTCATGCGCTGTGTCATCTCAAAAAAGCAGAAATAAAGGCCAAGAACTTGTGCATGAATAAGGAAACAGACCGTGAAGATACTTCTGTCAGTAGTTTCAGTGTAAAAGCAATCAGCCCTGCAGTGTTTGCAGTAAGTAGGGAGCTCTTCAATCCTGTTCCTCATCTTTGTTTTTTTTCCTGTTTGCTTTCTCTTTGTTTTCTTTTGTGTCTTTCAGCGGCTCCACACAGACACACAAGTGGAGATCCTGGATGTCCCAGTGGTTGTTAACACTGCTCTGCTCTGTAATATGTATTGTTTTTCACTTTAATAATGCAGAATGAGACTTCTTATTTCTTCTGTTTTTACATTCTCATCCAAGCGAGCCGAGAACACAATGTTTGCCTCAGCCTGAACCCCGTGGGAATCAAACCCTCTGTCCCCGGCACTCTTTGGACCCGAGGAGGAAGAAGTTACACTGACTGAACACAAAAAGACACGAACACGCACGGCTGAAAATATCCCAATTAAAATAAAACATGTCAGCGTAATGGAAAAATGCCATGAAATGCATTAAAGGATAAGGGAAATTAAAGAAAATAGAGGAATCCTTAATCCAGGAAATGAAGTCATAGAGTTAGTGAGCGCACTCTTCTTATGAGAGTGTGGGATTTGGCACATTAGAGAGTGTGTGCTGTTACATAACGAAAGGAAGGAAGAGAGGGAGACAGACCCATAATGCAGATTGTAGGGTGCGTCTGTTGGGTTCATAAGACAGGGTGTGATTGATTATGCTGGGAGATAATAATAATAACTTTATTTATATAGCACCTTTTAAAAACACAGGTTTACAAAGTGCTTTGACAAACAGCAAAAACAAGAACAAACTAAAGCAAACACAGAAGAACATAAACAACAGCAAGAACATAAGAAATGCAAAATACTAAGAATAATTAAATACAATTCAACAGAAAAGAACCCATAGTGCACGATACCCAACAGACATATATAACCCGACCATCACAAGAACCATTATAAGAACCCAGGCAACACAAGAACCCAGCAACACGAGCTGAGACCAGATGTGTTGGAGTGGGATAAAAAAATGGCGCTGGCATTCCAATTTTCAAACACAACACCAAACCCAGCCAAAGGTTTGAGCATTAATGGCTTGGAATAAAACCTTAAAGTGTCATGATTTGGTATTATTTAGTTTTCTATTTTCTGTTCTTACTGACGACGTCTCCTTCCTCTTTAGATCCTTGCTTGTGTTGTACTTACTGTCTGATGTTTGTCGCTTTGGATAAAAGCGTCTGCTAAATGAAGTGAGTCATTTTCCAGTGAGTCGCAATTCTGGAAAAAGAAAAGTTGCAGAAGAGTCTGTGGAGTGCTTTTTAAACATGTTTGCTTTGTTCTGTTTCTTATATATTTAAAATGTTTTTCTTTTTTGCCTTTTTCTTTTTTGCCTTTATTGGATAGGACAGCTGAAGAGAGACAGGAAATGTTGTGAGGAGAGAGTCGGGGGTGAAATGCAGCAAAGGGCCGAGTTCTGAATTGAACCTACAGCTGCTGCGACGAGGACTATAGCCTCTGTACATGGGGCGAGCGTCATGACCGCTAGGCTATCTGGGCTCCCCTGTTCTGTCACATATTTTGTACAGTCTGAGGTCTAAACTGCAAAAAGCTCCTCTTATGGGACCAATGGATGATATCACTGAGACTACTTCCATGTTTTATACAGTCTGAGAGATATGATTGGCTGTCAAAAGACCTCACGAGGAGATTTTCCATTAGACAACACCACCTATAGATGAACACGCCAGGATCACCAAAGAGGTAAAAGGTACTGCTGTGTCCACAGGGTCACCAAAATGGACACAAACTAAAAGTTCCTCACAGGAGCTCGTACCCAGGTACAAGACATCTCAGACCTGGCTAGACCTACATGTAACACCAGCATTGCTGTACACTCTCTTCAGCTGAATCTTACTGCTCACTAATGAGTCCAAACAAAACACTTCATACAAAACAACATCAAATGTAAGAACAATTAACATGACTCAAAAGTCCCTGGACAGAGTTGTGGAGGTTTAACTGGATGTACAGGTTGGCTCCAGGATGCTGTGACATCACAGTTGGGTTTGGCTACAGGTGCATGTGAGCACTTCTCTGATCTAATGCCAACAGAGATGTTGGGCATTGTCACTGGTGTTGTCAGCCATTGGTCTCTTGGTAGAAAAAGAAGAGGTGGAGGCGGAGGCGACAAATAAGGAGTGATACTAATGGGTGAAAGCATGGATACTACAGTGGCATGCTCAAGAGGCTTTCCTTAACCTGTGTCGAGAGCTGGAGATAAATGAAACCTCTGAACAGCCAATCAGGGCGATTCCTCTCACCAACTGTGCCGACGCGAGTGTTTCAGTTTGTCAATCACAGCATGTATGTAAGTTCAGCTTTAGGACAGAAGGCACCTAAACACACACACAATCATCACACCTTTCATTCCCTCTTGTGTTAGCAGATATTTGGCTGCAGAAACCTTCATTGTTCTGAGCCCTTTATCTTCCTCCCACAAAAACACTCCAAGATGGAAGAAAAATCCTGAGGGATTTCAGCGGTGAAGGCTTTGTGTGCCGACCTCAACCTGCCCTTCAGCTCCCTCTGCTTTGTCAGGAGTTTTCTTCTGTTTGTGTTGAGGTGCCTCCAAACGGAGTGCTGCCAGCTGAAACCAAACAAAGGGGGAGATAAAAATCAGAAACACGAACATAAAAGTCCCCAGATGGGGAAAAAAATGCTCAGAGTATTTTGGATAAATGGTGAAATTTAGACTGATGAAAAGGTTGACGGGAAATTTGTCTAGAAAATTGTCTTGAATTTGGAGGCAGAGTTGAGAAATGAAGGATGACTATATGACAACCAAAACGCCAGACACAAAGTGAAACATGCTTTAAAACGTGCCTCTCTATATAAATGGGCAGAATAAAGTCATGATCTGCATTGTCTACCTGTCAGCGTGTTCAAACCTTTGCTAAATTACTGTTTTTGTGAGGAAATTCCTGCAGACTGTGAACTTAACAACAGCTTCCCGGTGTGGATTTCCAAATAATAGGTGTGTATGGAGAGCGTGTCAGGATGTTGTCACAAGCACGCCGCCACACGCCTCCTGGATATGGAGCCCCTTTGGAAAACGAAATTCCAATGAGCTCAGAGAGTTCCTGACGAGTGACTCGGGACAAACATCGTGTGACAGCTGACTGAAGCTTTTATTTACCTTAATGAGCCACTGAGGAAAACCAACAATAACATGTTTGCTGAATGTAAACATGAGAGCCTGACTGACACACCAGCAGCTCTACATTAAGAATTCATATCGGCTTAGCAGGAAAATGACCACCAGTGTGTGATAATGCTTTAATTCAAACACCTCTGTAATCTGTAACTTCATACAGGAATAAACATTCATCAAAATTAATTAACAATAAATTGAATCGATATGGTGATGACATTTAGGATGGTTTTGATGCTGACTGGAACTCTCAAGAACAGCTGTCGATGGGGCGCTGGTGGGCGCAGTGGTTGGTGCGCGCCCAATAGGTGGAGGCTGTGGTCCTCCGGACGGGCAGCCCAGGTTCGGGTCCTGCCTGTGGCTCCTTTCCCGCATGTCTTTCCCTACTCTCTGTCTCCCTGATTTCCAGCTCTATCCAATGTCCTATCTCCATTAAAAGCACAAAAAGCACAAAAATAAATCTAACAAAAAAAGAACAGCTGTTGGTAGAGTCGGTCGTCTCTTAACCTGAAGGTCGAGGGTTCGATCCCCAGCTCCTGCAGCAGCATTTTCGAGGCATCCTTGGGCAAGACACTTAACCCCTTATTGCTCCCTCTGTGTCATCTGTGGTGTATGAACGGGATTAGTTACTTCTGATGGTCACTTTACACAGCAGCCTCTACCATCAGTGTGTGAATGTGTAGGTATGACCTGCGGTGTAAAAGCACTTTGAGTAGTCAGAAGACTAGAAAAGTGCTATAAAAGCTCAAGTCCATTTACCATAAACCTGTGTGTCCAATCGGCCTTAAAGCTGACTTTGCTCCTCTAGATCCTTGCTTGTGTAGTTCTTACTCTCTCTCTGTCGCTTTGTATAAAAGCATCTGCTAAATGAATTGTAGAATTGTACACCATGAAAACAGTTGTTCTCAACTGGCCGGGCCTGGGACCCAAAATTGGGTCGTGGGGCTGTTTACCAGTGGAGCAGGCTTTAGAAGGTAACCAGGTGTTTTCTTGAACTTTGACTCTATTTTTCCAAAACATTTTGTGATCTTAATGATGTTTTTGTGTCCTATGTAAATTTGAGCTCCATGCCCTCCAGCAGGAAAGTCAGGTTACCTCAACAGGTCCAACAGGATGCAAAATGATTTCACTCAGTGCATCATGTAACTAAACGTACCCAGTATGAATCATTTTCCTGTTCACTATCGATGACAGATTATGTTTTTTTAGGATGGTTTACTTTGTGTTGTCGCTTCATGTATACCCATAGTTAAGTATTTTAATGTTTTTAAGTCTATATACCTGTACTTTCAGTGTGTTTGTGCTGCGAAACAAGTTTCAATGGAGACAATAAAGTGAAAGTTGGTAATTATAAAGGTTCTATTGGAGTAGCTCTGTGAAGGGAAATCCTCCTGAAGGTCACATATTCTCCTCATTTTCAACAGGTTTCAATAAGTCTCAGAGCTCCCCAAAACATGTCTGTGAAGTTTCCTGTATTTGATCATGTCTATAAACCCCTCTATTTCAGCCCTGCTCAGAACAGGCTGTTTCTGTGTCTGTAGCTTTAAATGTAAATGATCTGTGTCTGACCACGTCCCTCTCTGGAAGGGCTTGGGGGGCTTGACCTTTCTCGCTCCATGTCCTATTCATAGCTTTCACGTGACGTCACACTCTTATGGAACTGCCCACCTGGAGGGCAAGAAAGGCTCTCTACCACTGTACGCTACTGAGAAGTTACTGGTCACAGTAGTGGCCCCCTATGTGTTTTTATCTGTTTTATTTCTAAATTTTTTAAATGAAATACAGTTGTTGTTTAATATGATAGGCTACACTAACCGGTGAGGACACGAGCCTGAGTTTTGTTTCTACAGAATTTAATCCGAGAAAAAAACAGAAATAAGGGCGTTTGTGGATTAAAACAGTTAGACCCTCCGCGGCCCCTGTGACGGGAAACATCGGACTTCTCCTCATCCTGACATCAATTATAGTGTTGACTAAATCTAAATGTTCCTGCCTTTAACTCAAATTACTGCCCAGAACACTAAAATTGACAGCTGATACTATCGCTAGCTAACGCTAACTAGCTAACGCTAACTAGCTAATGTTAGCTAATTAGTACTCACCGATGCTTGAATGATGAGGAATTTCTTGCCCTTCACATCTCGAACAGCAGCATTATCGACCCAGACCGATCAATAATACATAAAGCTGCCTGTATGTTTGTAGACTTTCATCCTACAGCGGTGTAAGAAGAGGGATTCTCCTCTAAATGTCAGCAATATCGCTGAAGTGACGTTCTGGTGTTACGGTTAAAAGAGTGACCATGTTAACTGATGACTTTCAGACTGAAAGTGTTCTAACAAATGCCTCTCAGTTCAGTTTTTGTATTATCATAATGTCATAATTACTTATGAGATATGTTTTAATGAAAGCTAAAAATATATGCTTTCGTAAGTACACGTAATGTACGACATCCAGACTCATTCGGCTGACAGTCACCAGTTAACATGGTAACTCTTTTAACCGTAACACCGGCACAGACTTTGCCATTTCTAGCGACATAAATAGTTTCCTGTGTGTTGTTAAAGTATCGCCTCAAACTTAAAGTTTATCTTAATATCTTAGTTTTGCTATGGTTGTCAGGTGATGTAAACATGTGTCGTTTATAGGAGATGGAAAGCTAGCTGTGGGAGTGTCACCCACCTGGGGGAGGGGTTACTGCCCTTTGTGATGTCATGAAGGGAAAATCTCCAAACAGCCTGTTTGAGCACACATTTTCTGAAAAGTGGAGCAGGCAAAAGACGGAGAGGAGGGTCTTTTCTCATGATTAGGGGGTTTGTTCACAGACTAGGGACACATATTAGTGTTAGAAGAACATGGTGAAGTTAATTTACATAATATGTGACCTTTAATGTTTTTAAAGTTTAGTCACTTCATCTTAACAACTCTGACTTTTTGTCCCCATATTTACAGAAAGTGGGCGATAAAGTACTAAAATTGTAGCTTGTAAGTAACTTTCATACATATGATTAGCTATCAAATATGATGTTAGCCAGGAACTGCTTGAATTAGCCTTTTGCCCAACAGTAACTTGTGAGTCATCAGATATGTTTTATACTCAAAATATGGGCCGATGTCCCTCCAAATATTCACTGTTCATTATCTTTTCAGGTGCTCAATATTCAAGAAGTGGTGTAATGATAACGATATGACACATACTCCAAATACATATAAGAACCTGGAATACATTTGAGCTTTCCATCATGAGCAAAGCATCAGAGAAAAATGTCTGCTCTGTGAAAATATTGAACCAACCATAGTCTCAATGAGTTGTTCCCCTTTTTTCTTTAATTCTTTAGGGTTGGGCAGGTACAGTGTACAGAAGTGCTGCGGGAACGTATGTGGTTATGTTTGTGTGTGCATATGGAAAACAGATGAAGTCGTGGAAGTTTTTTCATAACCCCACTATATCAACTCCTGATGCCACAACAGAGTAGTGACCAACTTTGGGTGCCGGTAGTCGAGTGGATGGTGCGTGTGCCCCATGTGTGGAGGCTGTGGTCCTCCAGGCGGCCCAGGTTCATGTCCAGCCTGTGGCTCCTTTCCTGCATGTCGTTCCCCACTCTCTCATCCCGATTTCTGGCTCTATCCACTGTCCTGTGTGGCCCAAAAAATAAATAAAATAGTATCCAACTAAATCCAGGCTGATCTGTCTGGAATTAGAGTGTATGCCTGCACATTTGAGATCAAAGCTTTCCTTAATAAGGCCCCTAATTGGTTAAAGGAAGTCTTTAATCTCATTATCAGCTCCTCTCAGTTAAATCACTTAGAGACTCAAGGTGGCACGTCTTTTAAAGAGCACAAAATCAGCACTTTTCTTTGACCGATAGCTTCAGAGAAATAAAAGCAGCAGCTCCTCTCCTGCTCTCTGTTTTCTCTGTGGAAGCCTGATGCTGTGGTGCATTTAAGTTCTAAAGGAAAATGTGGTAACTGTGAACGACTCTGTTCACAGTTACAGAGATTGTTGCAGAGATGTGATGATGAAATGAATGTTAAGATGAATTAAATGCTGACATCTAGTACGATTAACTACTGAATCAGAGAAGAGGTTTTTAATGGGAAGATGAAGTCACCTGTTGAACAAAGTCTGACTTGTTTTCGTTTTCAAACACGAGAGAAAATGTTGCATTGTGGGAGTCTTACACCAAAAGAAGTCATGAAACAAACATCTGTATCGGAATCGGTAATCGGCTAAATTGTTATTTCAAACATCAGTATCAGCATCAGCCCTAACTTTCCTAATCGGTGCATTTCTTCTTTAAAGAAGAGCTGATTTCATATGCAGTGCAAAACATACCTTAGACCTTATTTGTGTCACACTCCACTTAACTGATCAAAGATGTGAAACATGCCTGATTAAACATTTGCTTTTGGAGCGCTCCTCATGTCGCACTGACATCATTGTATGATAAATGACAGCGTAGTGTCCCTGAACTACTTGTGTTGATGGATCATTTAGGGATCAATGTACTGTGCATGGAGCGGTTGCTTCCTGATTTAAAAAAGTAAAATCATGACGAGGCAAGGGAGACAACAAAGATCCTTTATAGTCGGATGTAGTAAATATTTTGCATGATAAACCCGAAGACCACCTGTTTAAAGTTTAACTCACATCTCTCAGGCTGTACCCAGGATTTTAGAAAAACGGAGGTCAAAAGTCCAGTTTCCTCTGTCACTACCTCCCTTCAGTATATACTGTAGGAAATGATTAACAAGCCAAACCAAACGTTTTTTTTAAAAAGAGAAAGTCTCTTAGAGCTGTGCAGTAATGTATTCAAAAAATATTATATTGTTAAATTACAGTTTGGTACGAAAAAATCAAAGCTGCTCAGGTCTCGGCTTTTCTTGACGTGCATAAAAAAACATTTGTCATATGTTGATATAACTGTTAATATTGTCACCTAAATGTGCTGAGCAGTACTCAGGAATTGAACTGGCACCTCTTGAGCTACCAGACCAATTTCCATACTTGGTCCGCATTGGACATGAACCAGTGACCCTCCGGTTCCCAACCTAAGTCTCAGTCTGTAAGGTTACTGTATGTATTGTATGTATGTAACCCAGCAACCCATCAGGTTAAAATGAAATAATATGTTACTTTTTAACTTTTGTTGCAGGAAAAACTCAGTTTCAACACCAATAGTGCACGACTAAAGACTTCTGTAAAGAGAAGCATAATAAACTTGATCTGGTCTTTCTTCCACTTTTGCTCATTGCCATGTTTTTGTAAAGTTCAGAACTTTCTACTTTTCTTTTTAATAAACCAAATTTGAAAAAAATGTAAGCTGAGAAAGTATTTGGATATTACTAGGTCCTATGTGTGATCCCAATGTTGCATTCAATGTCTTTTCTGTATTCAGTTATCCATCCGTAATCCCCAGCTGCTTAAAAAACAGGTGATTAATTGATGTGTTAAATAGTCTATTTACGAATAAAATAATGAAATTCAAACATTAACAACACCAATTAACTGAGAAGGTTGTTTTTTTTTACGATTTTTACTCAGTTTGACTTCACCTGTGCCTGTGTAGCAAAACGTATACATAATATAAGCCTATATCCGTTTAAAATGACTATGTTTAGCTTGAGATATTGTTTGTCCGAGCTTCTGAGGAGTCCCTGAAGGCAGCGCTGGCCCTGGCGGTGATCATTGAGCTCCCGGGAGACTCCATGGAGAGGGAATGACATGAAATAGGACTTCAGACCGGATCATGGCGGCGCCTCTCGGGCGGGACACCTTACCTGAACACTGGTGTTACGGTGTCTGCGCGGACGGCAGAGTCTTCTTCATCAAGTGAGTGGAAGAAAGAGCGCTTTACCGCACCGTGTCTCCCGGTTTAACGGGAGTTGTCAGCTGGTGTTTCCTTCCCGGTGGTGTAACAGGTGTTTTTCCTCTCTCTCTCTCTCTCTCTCTCTCTCGCTCTCTGTGAAACAGCGATGAGACGCGGACTACTACCTGGCTGCATCCTCGCTCCGGTGAACCGGTAAACTCCGGACACATGATCCGCTCAGGTAGCTCTGCGGGGCGGGTAGCCCTGTGTGTAATGTGCCCTTGTGTGTTCACTTTATTGTGTTTACCTTGGCTGCCAACTTCAAGTGTTGCATTTAGGGCCCAGCCCCGAGAGGAGAGGAAACTTTCAGGTGTCACCAACAAGTCTGTGGTTTCTTTACAGACCTACCTCGGGGATGGGAGGAAGGTTATACGGACGAAGGGGCCAGTTTCTTCATCAAGTAAGTACCTTCCATCTCTCTGTTATTACTACAGTCACCTGCGCAGTACTTAGAGTGGCCGTGCAGCTTAATGCGGCTCCTGCCTCTAAATCCCGGCTACGAGCAGGACTGATTACCGCAGGGACAGTGTGGATTTAAACGGGGAGTGACTGGGACTATGGCCTGCTGACCCACTAATGACCCCGCTGCTTTCATTTTGCTGCCGTGCATATTAAACAAGGATAGAAACTCCTTCACGATGTTGCTTTTGGACATTGGATTCTGGTATTCACTTTGCCTGAACTTGTTTTTACATCATGCAGTTTTTTCTCCTTATCTCAAGACTATTTTTGAATTTTGCAGCAGCCATAGCCATACCTGTGTTTACAGTCAGTTTTCTCTCTGACTGATGCTGAGCTGCTAACATATGAAATATATGGCGGATTTCAATAGGCCAATGGGTTTATCCTTTTTTTCAACATAATAACAAACTATTTGTGGTGGAAATTACTCTAATTTTCCAAGATATCTTAAAATTGTGCCATTTCTTCGGGGCAGTTTTTAAAGGTTGTAGACCATAGAGCTCAACAGAGTGCTTCTATAAGAAAAGATTTTTCTCTATAGCAGATTTGATTGTTAAGCCATAATGTCATAACCATCCAAGGTAGACTCACCACGAGTGTGAAACGATGGTTTACGCTCCTGTAGAAGACCAGCTTTCATACGATAAGAAGAACGCGGTTTAATCGCGATCTCAGGGAAAATAACTCCACTGCCCTAAATCCTGGAGTGTTACAGCGACGTCTGTGATTGGTGGAGCCCGCTGTTACCATGGCAATGTTTACCGCCCCTGCAAACTTCGACTGATGTTCCTATATAGCCTACACACAAACTACAACATATTACAACATTAATATGAACAGTATTAACACTACATCAAAGATACATTTAGAATGAAGTGCGCTAAACTATTGTTTATTGTGTCTCGTTGGAATTGCAATGGATTGTGGGATGTGTAGTTCCTTCACTACCAGAAATATTATGTACAACAGTCTTCTACCTATTTCTCTGTTTTCGTTCTCGTGTTTTGTTTTTTGTTTTGCTGAATTAAATATTTTAAAGTCGTGAGTATTCAGGTAGCTGGTTGGCTTTTCTGAAATGTCAATGGAGGAGCTTGTACAGCGCTTTTCTAGTCTTCTGACTACTCAAAGCACTTTTACACCGCAGGTCACACCTACACATTCACACACTGATGGCAGAGGCTGCTATATAAAGTGAGACCATCAGTATTAACTAATCCATTCATACGCCGCCGACAAAGCAGCGGGAGCAATTCGGGGTTAAGTGTCTTGCCCAAGGACACATTGGACATGTGGCTTCAGGAGCTGGAGATTGAACCCTCAACCCTCTGGTTGAGAGACGACCAACTCTACCAACTGAGCCACAGCAGCCCCCTTTAATGTTACAACAGATGTTTGTGGTAGAGTAATACGACAAGTGTATAAGCTGTTTTCTAAGATTTACTTTCACCTAGCCCGACATAATGTAGTTAACAGTTCTTATAGCTCGGCGGCTTGTCCTAGAAAATTGTTTAAAAAAAAATCAAATCTGCCTCTAATAGCCCAATAGTCAAAGTGTTACTGTGTAGTTACAAATTATAATGTGATATTGACTGAACTTCATCTTCTTCTCTATATGGAGACTGTAGTTTGTGGTGCTCTTAAATTGTCCTGCACCATACAGAGACGTGTTGTGAATATTTTGTCAAAAATCTTAGCAGCATATTCTGCACGGATGTTGTCTTTCTTGAGGAAGAACTGGAGTGATTACAGACAGAAAGAGAAGAGTAGGATCACTTGTAGTACTTTCTTTTTGTGCTGAAATTGGCTGAAAATCAAATCCAGCCTATTTGCTGTTTTTGGATGAGCTTTCAGTCTTGGAAATGTTTGTTAATTGGTTCCTGTCAAGGCGGCAAAACAAGCTCTGTGTCGTTTTTCTGTCTTTAGTAAATAATAAATGTTTACCCACGGTCATAATTTACTGCGATTCCCAGCACATTTAAGGTGAAACCCTTCCACAAACTCATCAAGTGCTTGATTTGTCTTTGTAGTCCATTAGAAGGATGAACATCTTTTATCTGTAGTTCATTCTGTTGTCTTGTTGTTTTGTCATGCTGCGACTTAGCGTCTCTGTGCGTACCAAAACAAAACGCTCAGAATACAAAGAAGCCGTTGCCCTTTCACCTTGGTGCATTGTATCAGTGAATGACTGCTCACCTGTATCGAAGCTGCATCGGGAGTCACGTCAACGCTGTGCCATTCCTTTTTGCCGTCTGATCTTTTGTCTGCAACAATCAGAAGAATAAAGCACCAAACAACAGCAGGTGGGTGCTTTGGCACGCCGAGCATTTGGTTCAGGACTTTGGATGGACGCTTCAAATGAAGACTCTGAACTTGGCCGAGGACTTCATAACCAAAACGTATAATGCACGCTTGACTTGGTCGTATTTCTGTCAAAGTGAACATAAGAGACACTATCACTGACCTGTTGCCTACTGTATGCGATGTCATCCATTTGTTTGAGGTACCGTTTTGAAGCGTCTACTTTGGCATTGCTGCCATCACATCAGGATAGAGCTGGAGAGGAGTGAGGAGTATGGAAATGCTAAATCTAACTAACAATTAGCCTGGCGTGGTTAGCAAGGCTCACGGTAGCTATAAGATAATGCCATGGCCTCCCCACATGAGGCGTGCCGTGACCTAACCACTAGGCCATCTGCTCCCCGTCTCTGGTCACGCTTGATGGTTTTAAGCAAATTTTTTATGGTGGTTTTACTGACGGTTTTACACACTGTGGTCACTTGATGTTTTTTTTGTAGTGATGTATTTTTAAAGATGTTTTTGTAGCTGAGTCTATGTGCCTGTATCGTCTCTACCTTGTGTGATTTAAACTGGCTGCTAAACAAATCTCAAAGTGCAGTTTGAGTTGAAGTGAAATGAAGATGAATCACATCTAAACTTACTAGATAAATGCTCATTTTCTCTTCTGCTTCCCTGAATCTGACTTCTCTTTACAACCTGTGCAGTCGCCCCCTGCTGGCTTTCGATGTAGTATTCTTTTTCTTAATGTCGTCTGATCTCTGACTATTAACTTATCACACTGTATCCTCAATTTCCTGCTGTTGCTTTTACGACTCTTATTCTCTTTTGTTGTTTGTACTGTCTCTTGATGTTTGCTTTTTAAGATTTTAAGGTTTAAGACCTTTTTCAGACCAAAAGTACATCCTCCGTTTACACCGCCAGTGACATCAAAATATATTAAAGCATGTTTTTCTGCAAACTGCAAGGTGGATGAAGTAGTGTTGAAGTCAAGACCACACTAACCAAGACCAATACATACCCAAGACCAGAGGGGCTCCGAGACCAAGGCAGGGCGAGACCATAAACATCACAGAAAAATCATCATCTTGTGTGCAGTGGGCGTGTCACTCATTTAGACAGTAAGCTAACACAGAGGAAGGTTGCAGACAAATGGGGGGTAAACACATAACTACAAATGCATTGAAGTTATTTTCTTCTTTTAGAAAGGAGCTTTTTCCTTCTAATCACAGTGATGCCGGGGAACAAAAGCCTCTCAGTGGTGGTCTTGATTTAAAATCCAGAGTCAGTTCAGTATGAGACGGAGGCAAGACCGAGTAAAGATGCTTTCAATTCCGAGACGAGACCGATGCCTTGAGACCAAGACCAATCTCGAGTGCTACAACACTAGGATGAAGTCTTCAAATCGTCTCTAATTTGATAACGAAATCTGAAAAACGATTTTTTGCAGACTGAAATTCATTGCTGTAAGCTCACCATTTGACCAATATTTGTTTTTTATGCCACTATCTATCAGTAAAAATAGGCTGCTTGAATCTTGCATATTAAATACTAGAAAAGAAAAAACCTCAGTTTGTTAATTTTCAGTTTAACTTTGGACTGGGCTCTGCCTCTTCATACCGTACATATAGTTGGTCTGTATGATGTTTTCATTGCGTGGGTTTGTTTGCAAAGCCCCCTGATGGATAATTGATTTCTCCACTTGCTGAATATTCATATTAAGACCGCACTTCTTCTAAAGCCTCAATAAGACAGAAAAACATTCACTTTGTGACTGTCAGATTTCTTGTCTCAGTCGGTCATAACAACCCCCACCCCACCACTACCCCCTCCCCACCGGATCGTGGGTTGGCGGCCTGCCAGAACAACCCCCCCACACCCCCTCCCCTCCCCACCGGATTGCTGATGGACGGTCTACCTCCCCCCACCCCCTTGTTCTCTATCCCTCTTCCTGCATCTTATCCCATCTCTCCCCCTATCCCTTTCCAAGCCCGGCGCAGTCTAGGCCTGTGAAGACTGTTTCATTATGAGCCGGGGATCCGACCGAAGATTTCTGCCTTTTAATAAGGCAGTTTTTTCTTACCACTGTAACTTTTGCTGCTTTGCTAAAGTGCTCATGATGGATAGGCCGGATCTTTGTAACATAGCAATAAGTAAGGTCTTTTACCTGCTCTTTTGTAATGTTAACAGACAAAGAGTAAGGTATTTTACCTGCTTCTTGTAAAGTGTCTCGAGATAACACTTGTTATGAGTTGACGCTATACAAATAAAAGTTGATTGATTGATAGTAATCAGATGATTTCGAGTTCTGCTGGGATTTAGTGTTTTACGACTCTGGCTCCGTGCTTCGTTATCGGGCAGACGGAGATTAAAGTGTCAGTGCAGAAAACAGGAGTCGGAGGTCATTCAAGTTGCTGTTAATGCTAACTGCCTCAGTACAAACTGTGGTGAAGCTGTTTTACACAAGTCAGCTTAGTATGTCGTTGTGTTTGACGTTAATTAGAATCCATCCGAGCAAATACTGAAGCTGTTTTGTTGTGGGCTGATGTGTTACTCAGATGTTTATGAAGCTGTTTTCACATATGCACACAAAATATCTAGACAATTTCAGGAGGACTGCTCCGGAGATTCTCCTGACCTGGCTGTTCACATATGCGCCTCACAGCGGGAGACTATCCCTGTGTGACAGGAGGGGGGCCGAGGGGGTCTCCCGAGGTAAGACCTGCCTTTATATAGACGCTCAGTGTTGTCCAATGGAGGGAAAACGTCAAGAAAAGAGCGCCACACTGTTAAATAGAAAATGTAATGCAGCCTTTTAATGACGTGCATGGAGATCGTAGTGGTAGCATGTTTACACTCTATGCACCGTGCAGCAGACACAGGATTTAAACGTTACCTCCCCTCCTATTGGCTGGAGGTGAATTCTCTGGAGAATATCCTGCTGAGTTCTCACATCAGCTCACTCGGACTTGCTGCGGAAAAAATACTAGGGGTTTGGAAGGAGAAACTCCAGGTGAAGTTTGAGCGAATAACTCGTCTGTTTGCGTTCACACACATACAGCTCCTCCTGGATATGTCTGCAGTTTTTCAGGAGATTTCTGCAAGTGTGTGTTATGTGAATTTCTGCTAAAATGAAACCGTTGGTTTACGCCACACCTTCTCTTGTTTTGCCTTAAACTCAAACTCATTCAGTATTTTAATTGGCCATCAGGCTGTTAACAGTCTGTTGTTTGTGAGTCGGTCTTAATGTTCAAAGCTGTGGAGCATCTGTGGAATTTCTCCCAAAACGTAAAAATGCTCAGCCTTGATGCCTTAAAGGGAGAAAAGCCACAGGTGGTAATCTTGTGATGCGGCCTTGTTCAGCAGCTTATGTTCCTGTCCATCAGGTTAAAAGCAGTAATGAAGTTTGAGAAACTCTCTGAGTCGTCAAGGTTACTGGATTTACCTGTCACTGACTTCAATACAAACAATCCCTGCTACTTTTACAGTTTGTAACGCGACAGCTGTGTCATTGTCTGAAAGTCGGTGGCCTTCGCTGACTGAATTTAGCCCAGATGTTCCGCAAATCAATGGGGCGTGCCATGACACCTGTCACTCATTTAAACGACAGAAGGGATTGGATGAGGATGCTCACAAAATAAGTCAATTAAGAGATATCATGTTTTTCAGGTTGGTTCCACCAAAAAAATGTAAAACATTTGTATTTAGACAAAAAAAAAATTATTATCCCCGTTGTATAAGAAAGGTAGGGCTCATGAAAGCATGATGTCATCAAAACTGAATCGCCAGCTTAAGCGGGGTTCACACTACAAGATAATCGGGCTGATTTTGGGCTTCCGACTAAAGTCAGCAAAGGCCCGATTATCTGATGGATCCAAAGATTATCTTGCATGATTCTCCTGTCGTGTGAGGTGTGTTCAGAGTGATTCAAACCTCCCCGATCTGCTCGCAAGATGATCGGGGGCCGCCTCAATTTGAAATCGGAACAGAAATCGTGTCGTGTGGGAAGAACGCAGAGGACGGCCGAGCACGCACTCTGTGAAATGTCAATAGCCAATAGGGAAGCAAGCTGACAGAAGCAGGAAGCACAACTGACAAAATGTTCATTGTAATGGATATACCAGCTAACAGCTCAACACATTTAGCTCGACAATCATATTTGTTAAGTTTTGACCGCACAAGATTACACATTATGATACTCTGATGAATGAGTCTGTTGGTGTGTGTGGTCGTCTCGTTGCTTTCCACACACTACAAGAAGCGAACTGTTAATCTGTCATGATTTGTCTTCATGTGTGGATTTAAGTGGAAATCTTTGAGTGTGTGCCTGGCCTTCCAAACACAAACCTGTTGACTGCTTTTAAAGTCGACTGTCGTACTGTGGTGTTTTGTGACTTTCTCTTCAGGTGTGAACAGAAACCTTTTCTTTATGAGTCGAGTAATATAACTCTCTTCTCCTTCAGCCTGAGAACAATATTTGTCTCCATCTCCAAACTTTTAATTGGCGTATGAACGGTATTTCTTGAGCAGAAATGAAAGGTGAAGTAATAACAAACTTGAAGTCCAATATCCTCTTCACATCGGAGGGGGGCTGTTTGTCTAGAGGCCATGTTTATATAACACCCTCCCCCCCTCTCCCTGCTCGGCTGTCTGTTCTGGATCCTCTTCTATCCCAAAAATGTTTTTCATGTTTTTATTACAAGCAAAAGAACAACACAGCTCCCCCTGTGTCTCCGCATGGTTCTCTTCAGACTCTCGCAGAGTTCTTGGCATCGACTTATTTGGAGAAAAAGAAACCTCATTTCATCCCTCTCTCTTAAACAGGAAACTATCTGCTGCTTGAGACGTCGTATCTCACAGCGGACTGAATCGCTCTCAGATGTTCCTTTTTATTGTTTTAATGGAGCCCAGAGAAATATCCTCTGTGGTTTAGAAAGTATCCAAACAAACACAGCAAAGCCAAGAGTGATACTCTTAAAGTAACTTCTTATTTCTTTTGTAAGATGCATTTTGTTTTAGTCAAAGCGATGCCGACCACTCGATGGAGCACGTCTCAGTCTGAGGAGTGAGCTTCTTCATGGTTTTCTATTATTGATGATTGACTGGATGTTTAAAATAATTTTTAAATAGGTTGCATCCTCTTCTTCTGCAATGACTTCATATCAGCAGACCGGAGAGAAAACATTCTGTTTATCCTAAAGTTTAAACTCAAGGATTCACGTAAATGTTGAACGATTATAGGGATGTGAACTCGAGTATCTTGATATTATGTTCAGTGATAATGTATTGATTCTAATATCACTATAGATCATATTTCATAGTTCCCGTCTAGATACTTTTTTTTTTCAATTGATTAGTCAAATTGTTATTATTGTTTATTTTTGGGCCTTTTTGTGTCTTTATTGTAGAGATAGGACAGTGGATAGAGTGAGAAATCAGAGAGCGAGAGAGTGGGTAATGACATGCGGTACAGCAGCCGCAGGCCGGATTCAAACCCTCTGAAGGTCTCGTTTGAGCTCATGACGCTCAGATGACGAGTCAAACGTAATATCCACCTCACGACATCAAACTAACACCATAAACAAGCACTGTCATGATGTGTGATGGAACAAAGGATGAGTAATACTCATGATGGCCACAAAAATGATTTATTTTGACTTTGCTTCGATTCACTCTTTAAACCCAAACTAGGATGTTGTTGGCATGGCTACATGTCAGTTCCTTTTTATGCTGAGGTTAAATTCAGACGCATTTTATTCTACAGGAAACATAGAATCTGCCTCGCCATGGAAACCGTCAAGTCCACTTTTACCCACAAATATAGAAATGTTCAAACATTTGGAAGGGAATGATGTAGAGTCAAGAAAAGCCATTTTTGATCTGCTGGAAATAGTGACCTTTTGGCCTATTATAAGACTTAATTATGCAGGTTTCATTATTGTTTTCTGTTGAGGGATGAATAATCGCTCCTCCTGGACTTGTTAATATAAACTAAGAGCAGAGTAAATGCCTTTGCTTCCAGCTAAATAAAGAGAATTTGGCATCGTTTAACGCCTTTATGAGTAGCGTTTAGCATAAAAACATGAAACTCCTGTTTTTGGTTTTGTTTTCCTACAGACACTCACGGCAATATATATTTCTTCTGTTAACCTTTGCGAGTCCCAAAAGTGTTGATGAGCTCATTGTAGACGTAGCAGCATCAGCATCAGCAAACAGATTGTGTCTGCCTCTGGCTGTTTCCTTGTTGTTTTTTCTCCCCCCTGTTCTTCCCCAACAGACACTCTTAGTCATTCTTTGCCCGGGCTTGCTTCAGCAGCGCCTTCTTATGTCCCCCTGTGGACAAGTGGGACGAAAGTATGAGTTTGTTTGACGACTTCCACCTCCGCTGGTTAACCCCCCCTCCCCTCACATACCTCTCTGCAGAATTTATCAGCATGTGTGTCAGTGTGTGTTATAGTCATTTGTTTGTCTAACTTTCCCACTATTTGTCCTCTATCCTGTGTTTGCTCACGCTCATACCTACGTACATGCAAACAGACATGATGTGTCATGAGATGTGTCATCCTCTCTTACCTCGCTCTGAGGGGCCTTCAGGAGCTCCTTCTCCTCCCTGTATCCTGCAGACTCTCACCAGCAGGGGGCTCCTGCTACAGAGAGGTGTGGATAAGATCCAAGGAGGGATCAACCTCCTGCATGACTGGGTTCAACTGGAGGGGATTTAAGGCCAGCAGGAAGTAGAGGGAGAAAGAAAGGGATGGAAAAATGTGAGAAAGCCAGGCGGAGAGTGTGAGAAGTCAGGGTTGTGTTGGTGCTGAAGACAGCTGGATGAGTCCTGTCCTGACTCATTATCCTCCAGCTTCTCTAATCTGAAGGTGTGAGAGACACGGTCACTGACCTGCGGAACCTCTGACTCTGTTTACAACCTCCTGTAATATAAGGCTGTTGATTTCACTTTCCTGCAGTAAATGAAATATTTGCAGCAAAATAATCAGATACATTTGGATGCAGTATTCCTTCCTGATTTAGACTTGAGTATTGGCCATTATCCCTCCAATACCAGTATGATAATAAACAATAGACAGATCTTTTTTTAACTTTGATATAATACAAGTAAAAACCAAACAAAATCCTAGTCCCCCAAAACTGGGTCATTTTCTTGTTTTTTAATTACCAAGAAAGTGCATGCAAACCTTTACATCGGGGAAGTTGCACAAATATTTTGGCAATGTTTCATCACCGCAATTTTGCTAACAGATTTATGCAATGCAGACAGTGCTCTCTCTTGTTGTTGAAGCAGCAGCTTTGTTTCAAACCATGACTGAGGATCTGTAGTTGTTTTTTTGTTTTGTTTTAAAGCTTTTAGAGATTTTATTTTGATTTTAAAGGTCACATGTCATGCAAAGTACACTTCACCTTGTTTTCTAACACCCTAGTTTCCCTAGTTTCTCCACACACCCTCTAATTATGAGAAAAGTCCATCCTCTCTGTCTTTTTCCTGCTCAACTTTTCAGAAAATGTGTACTCAAACAGGCGGTTTGGAGATTTTTTTTTTTCCCTTCATGACATCACAAAGGGCAGTAACCCCTCCCCCAGGTGGGTGACACTCCCACAGCTAGGTGTTTGTTCTGCCCTCTGAGTCTGCCTTCTCACCGTAAACAATAGGACATGGAGCGAGAAAGACCAAGACACCCAAGCCCTTCCAGAGAGGGGGCGTGGTCAGACACAGCTCATTTACATATTTAAAGCTACAGACACAGAAACAGCCTGTTCTGAACAGGGCTGAAAGAAAAGAGGGGTTTATAGACATGATCAAATACAGGATCAGAGTGGATTTAGAACAAGAAACTTCACAGACATGTTTTGAGGAGCTCTGAGACTTATTTAACTTGTTGAAAAGGAGGATAATATGTGACCTTTCAAACATGTGGTATCGAAAATGATCGAAATGTGTCAAAGTATGGACATTTTTAAAAACCTTCTCATTCGTGGTAAAACACTGATTTTTGACATTTAGCCTGCTGTAACTGACTGCAGTCTGCTACACTATCGTTGTTCATGTCCCCCATCATTACATGAAGATGAGGACTATCAGTTCATTGTGTCGTATAAGTCATGGTACTTGTACATTGACTGGCATACATTCCCAAAACAGATACATCCTGATATAACGTCAACTGTTTTATAAAAACTAAAACTCATAATTGAAATGTAAAACCAGTCTTCTCCAGCTCAGTGCTGATGAATGACTCAGGAGTTTGCAGTGCACCGAGGTGACGTCTCTGCAGAAAGCTGACTTTGCAGTGATTTGAACGCTGCTTGATTGTCAGAGTAAGGACAATGATCGTATCACCAAGCCGTGACCAAGAGGCTTATCTCAAAGCAGCTTACACTAATGTCAGGAGTACGGCCTCCAAGACTCAAACCTTTAAGACTCTGTGTTTGTGTTGACTGTAGGTACCACCAGGACCTCTGATTTTGAGTCATGACTTTGTTAAAGGAGGTGGGCTTACTGTCTGCATAGTGTGGGCTCACAATGACACACATCCAGTCCTTCAAAGTGCTCAGCATGAATAGATACTTGGTTAAAAGCTTTGCATTTCTGTTTAAAAAAAGAAAAAGAAAAACGAAACACAGCAGCTCACACTCTTTCTCAATGAACAGCGGGATAACCTTGAATGTCTCTGTCATATACCTCCCAGACAACCAATAAGAAGAATGAAAGGATGAGTCAGAGCAGAAAATATTCCTGCGTTCCCGGAAAGATGTGGGACATGAGCTGGCCCGGCTGTTTCCATTTTTCAAATCTTGATTTTGAAAGAGAGGTGTGTGGTCCCCAGGTGAACACAGCTCTGAATAGACCTAAATATAGACTCTGTGCACAGAGAAGGCCACGCTGCATTAGGCCGAGTCGTCCTGAATGGCTGCTTTCAGGTTGTTTTCCCACTCAGAAAGGACATCTTCATGCAATACTTTTAGAAAAGCAGATGTTTTTTTTCCCTTCCTGGTGGACGCTCTCTGTGGAGCTGCTGATAAAAACTGATGGATCATATTAAAGGCGTGAGGACACAGGGCTGGTTTGTGCTCACCGCCTGTCGCTCTTTGTCCTCGGATGAAAAAAAGAGGCTTTGTTTTGTCGTGGTAAACCAAAGAACCAACAGTTCTCTGGCAGACAAATAAAGGCTGGAAGAGAGCGCTTTGTCAACAATGGCGTTTCTGTTGTCTTCATTGGTTGAAGGTGCTAACCGGTTCCTGTGTTTGCTTTTTGAAAACTGCAGGAGAGTTTAAGATGACTTCCTGTAAATGTCAGCCCAAGGACGCCGTGTGTATCCAATGTTTTGTGTTCTGCACTTAATGATTCGCTTTCTGGATATTTGCTTCCAACACCTGCTTCTCTGTTTCAGCGACATTTAGCAGAATTGTTTATTTTAGCCTCATGACTGTGTTTCAGTAGACTTCAGATTATGAGGGTCAATCAGTAACTCTCAGAGGTGTCCAGGTGAATCATTTCATGACTCTATTCTTGTTTCACACATTTCAAAGGTTTATTGTTGGCTGGAAATTTCCTCCAAAGTGGACATGAAAGAGTTTAAATATTTGAAGGATTTACCTGCTGCAAAGCTGAAATGCTTAATAGGAATGCAACATGACAGGAGATTCGGAACATCAGACCCAAAAACAAAGACCCTGAAATGACTCACATTTCTCAGTTGAATCTCTGCTCTCTCTTGTTTTTGATCTGAGTCATTGTTCATAAAGTAAGGCAGCATTGACAGCATGAAAGGCTTAGAAGAGTTTTTAAACAAGTCCTCAAAGAACATGTTCTTAAGATACGACATACTAACCCTAACCCTGTCCCCAGAGAGTCCTGCAGTTACAAGAGAATTAAAAAGTACATAAATAGAGATCATACGATTCCACATATATATAAAAACACCTTCCTGCAGCTGTGACATATTGACATGTTGCACAGCCCTTTGGCACATCATCCTACATGACCTCTTATTCAGAATATTAACGCACGTTGGGACAAATTAATGTTTATAGCGGTTCAGCCTGGACCCTGAATCTTCTCCCAGAGGAGTAAGAGCTGAAACTCAGAGTAACACTAACATATATTTCTGCTGAACTCCATTGACTCTCAGTCTGAAGCACATACGCCAGGCCTATTCAACTGGCCGCCCAGGGGCCAACTCCGGCCGGCGGATGACATCAGACTGGCCCGCGGATCAGTTCCAATAAAAATTAAATAAATCCTTAACAGGGGGGAAAACTTGTGAAGGCTTGTAAAGTGTTAAAAACAGCAAAGCGCTCCCGTTTAATAGAACATCTTTGGTCCTGTGCTAGCAGCCTATCACAAGCTTGTGTTGTTGATTGAAAAAAACATAAAACATGGGTCCTTCAGCCAAAGTAAAAAATAATCATAAAAGTAAGAAAAGGACAGTATGGATCAGTTATTTTGGTGCCATTCCCAACTTTCGACAGTGGAAACGCAAATAAATGCGCAGCGTACCGGACCGAACTGGACTGCTTTGTGAAAAGAGGCTTTACATGTGAAAAATGAGACCCATGTTTGTTGTTATTGAGGTTTGATCTGATGCTGAACTGGAATACCAAAATAAAGAATAGTCAAAGCTTTGCATTGAGCCCTAAAAACAAAATCTGTTTCTGAGTCCGATACAGCGCTGAACTTCTTATGAAATCACAGCGTGTGTATTGATGTTGTGGTTTGGCTTGACTGAATACTTTCACCACTTTTTGTTCCGCTTAAAGCCAAAGAATCAAGTCAGTGCAGGAATGCTGAGTAAATATTTGATGATTGTTTGCCTCTCAAGGAGACAGAACGTAGAAGCTTTTGAAAGAAAGGGTCTTTTTTCTTTTTGTTCGAGAACAACTTTGGAAAAAGCTGAGAACATTTTCATCAAGTTCAGGTCAGGGAGCTTCCAGAGGGAGAGAGAGTATCTGCTGAGGAGGCAGCCTCTCTCTCTCTCTCTCTCTCTCTCTTCCTCTGTGCTGGCTCTCTTACTCTTTCTGGTTTTTGGTCAGTCATGACAGATGACCCTTCTCTCTTCCTCTGCTGCACCTTCACCTCCTGACCTCATTTATTTTCCTCTTCCTCTCTGAGAGGTTGAGCGAGGTCGAGACGGATGGGGAGTCCTTCTCTTATCAGTCCAGAAAGTCACTAGTGAGGTGTGAATTCACAGCTCTTGTTTATAATTACAGTTTCAACATTTAAGAATCACATTGAGACGAAAGAATCCTGCGCACGACTCTCGCTCAGCATCACCAATTAATTAGAATAAGTCATGACGTTTCGGTCCCTCTGAACCTTTGACAAGTGTGTTCTCACTTGTCATGTGTGTTTGTCATGTGATATGGTAGTTTGGCTTCATTATAGTATAAGAGGAGGAAGAAACGTGTCATCCATCATGATATACAGTCAATGATTTTTAGGTGAAGATTATTTCAAGATTATTTTTCTCAAGTTTTTTTACACAAGCCAAGTTATCTGCAGAGGTATCACCCTCCAGTACAAACTGTCCTTGAATCAAGACTGATACATATAATTAAAGATCCCACATTATTCCCATGTTCACCTTTCATGTTGTCAGTCTGTGAAACCTTTAGAGTAGCAGCTCATAAAACTCCTTATTTGTCTGATGTCAGCCTCTGCCTGAAACTGTTTGTTTCAGCTGCTGTCTCTTTAAGGCCCCCCTCCCCATGTGCCCACTCTCTTCTGACTGGCCAGCTCTCTGGAAGCCTTTCCAGGGGGGCAGAACGCTGCAGGGCTGCCAGGGTGGGGCAGCTCTCTAGTGCTTGGAGACGAGAACCTGTGCAAACGGCTTCACTTCCCTAAGTAGAGGCTTGAAGCCATCTCAGGAAATCCAACGCATGTTTTCCCCCGTGAGCTGAGTGAAATAAAAACCTCACAGCATATCCGTTCGCTTTTGTAACATTTGGAATCCAAATGTGACATTTTGATGGAGTTTCAGGTCTGAAGATCTTTGATTTAAAGCTGTGAGCTCCGTTTGTTTCAGGAGTGACGTTAATGGAAGGTAAGAGTCTGATAAGAGCAGTGAGTCAGTGTTTCTGTCTGAGTCTGACTGATGGTATTCAAACAGAAACCCCACAGGGAAACAGTCAGCATCGCTGCTAGCTAATGATTGATCAACAGCTCAGTGAGAGAGTGTGTGTGTGTGTGTGTGTGTGTTTGTGTGTAGTCGAACACATTCTTGTTTCCTTGTTTCATAGTAACTGTAGAAACTCAGATAAAAGAGAAAAGGCTTCTTTTATTCTCTTTCAGATCACCAGAGCTGACGTCAAGCATCACAGATATTTATCAAACAAACATCTTCATCATCGTTGGTATTAACTTGTACAATAGATCTTTTTTTTTTTTCCAACACTCATCGAACAAATGATCGTCTTCTGTTCTCTGTCATCTTTGTGTCAGAATTGTTCCATTGAACTCTTGAACGGTTTCTTTCTTTCCTCATTAGCTGATATTTCTCAGCTCAGTTCTGAAGTGGTGCTGTGGCCAAAACCCAATCAACCCCCCCCCCCCCCCCCCCCCCCCTTTGGTCCTGTCCTCTATCTGAAGTGCATCAAACAGGAAATGACAATTCAGACTGGAGCAACACTAATCTACAAGGCACTTTTACTTTTAAACGATTCATTGATGTCTTAGTTAAGGCAGGGTCATGTTAGACTTCTTAACAGATCGGAGGTGTTTTGGTATCAAGCCTTCAGCAGTAGGTGAAAGATTTGAACCCCTTCTGCTACCTCAGCTTGGGGTCAAAGTCCTTGCTACACAAATCCTTTGAGCTTCATACTCAGAACATGGAATAAACAGCAAGCCATTGCTTTAAAGCCATTATGAATTATGCACTTCTGAAAATTTCAGGGCAAATTGATGCTCGAGATTCTAAGATGGCGACAGATGTAAGAAATGAATATCCCATAAAAGACTGCCTTAGACCCCGTGTTGAGCTAGCGCTTTTTCTGTGAGCCAGCGTCTTTTTTTCCATTGTTTCCTAAAAGGAGAGGGCGTTTGCAGCATCAGGCGGCCGCCCAGAGAAAAGGCGAAACATTCAGCTTTTGTTTGCCGAGTTTTTTAGTGCAGCCACTCCGGGCGCTTCGATTTGAAAATCTTTCAACTTCTCAGAAAGGCGCTGTTGACTTCACCGGCGCTCTTTTTTTCAAATGTACGATATTCCCTGTAGTTTTTGCCGCCTCTTTGCTCCGTGTCTGATGGGGAAAAAGCGATCTAACATAACGCAGATGTCAATAATGTGATGTCATAATGTGGCATGAAGCGATGTCACGTAGTCAAACTCTGACATGTTTTCATGTCAAACATGGGAGAAAATGGTGGCATTGTAGGAGTCTTACACAAAAAGAAGTCCAAGAGAAACATCGGAATGGGCAATCGGCTAAATTGTTATTTCAAACATTGGTATCGGTGTTGGCCCTGATCTTCCCAATCGATGTATTTCAAATGATTTCGGTTCATACTACATACTCAGTGTGACGTCCAAGACCAAGATCATAAATATCACTGAAAAATCATCATCTTGTGTCACGCACTTAGACTGTGACACCGGGACAGTTGCGGCCGTAACCCGGGGGAAAGAAATCTAATTATGACAGAATAAATGTTCATTGTTTTAGAAAAGAATGATCCTTTGAATCAAAATAATGATGTGGAAAGAAAGCCTGTCAGTAGCGGTCTTGATTTAAAATCCACCGAGACAAGACCGAATCAAAATGCCTCTGATGACGAGACGAGACCCAAACCTTCAAAAAGTGGTCTAGCAACCGGCCATGAGACCAAGACTGATGTCGAGTACTACAACAATAGCGTGCGCCTCTTGAGTGTTTTCTTTATATTTCTTGTCTTTGTTTTAAATTCTCTTGTAACTCGGATGTTTTATTTTGGAGACATCTATTCTTGGTCTTCCTCTTCTTCTAGCTCTCTTTTTCTTTCTCACACTTTTATTCGAAGATTACTCCTTGGGGTAATTTCACTGTGTAGTTGTGTGTGTGTGTGTGTGTGTGTGTGTGTGTGTGTGTGTGTGTGTGTGTGTGTGTGTGCGTGTGCGTGAGCTCAATCCTATCTTTGAAGATAGTCTGAAAATGGAAGTCTTGAATATTTAACCTTGCCCCGAGGCTGCCTTATTAATCCTCAGACTCTCAGACTAACAGAGGCCGTCATGTGGTCCATCACGACGCTCTCTGGGAACAGAAAGGATCATATGTACGGATAGAAGCAGAGCGACGGACCGCACGGGTGAAAAATGAAGTCCGGAAATGTTTGCTGTGTCCGGTTCGGTGTGAGACAAACTGCCAGCTGCTTCCAAAAAGAAAAAAAAAAACAAATAATGGATGAAAGAGTTGAGAGAGAAAACTCTACAAAGAAACACCTACACATCTAAACTTCTAAACTTTGAGTAAAGTTAGGATGATTCTCTCTCTTGTTATCATCTTTAAATAATGTTTATTTGCTTGCCTTCCTACACGTCCCTCTTTTCTTTTTAATAATTATTTCATTGTGCAGAGTTCAGAAGCTGACAGGCTTTCTTCTGCTGTTATTTGAATCAAAAAAAAATAAACAAGGCAGAGCAATTTCAATATTTATGAAAGTCAGATTTCTGTGACAAATTGTTACTCAGGTAAATGTCACTCCTACACATGCATACAGATGAGGCTCCTCACTTAAACATTTCTTGAAATGTCAATCAAGCCGTAAAAGAAGCCGATTTGTGTGCAGGGCCGCGTGTCTCTCGATGGACTGGGAACAGCTGCAGTCCATTTCCTGCATGTTAAAGAAGAAAGCCGAGTCATACATGGAATTTCATCTTCCCTTCATGTGTCGACTGTCTGATCAGCATTACGTCCTCCGCTCTTACATAATCGTTAAAACCTGTCAACCATCGAGCGCCTCCATGAGGACTGGGCGTCACCAAAGACTACTCCTTCATATCCTCGTCCGTGCTTTGAGTTTTCCAGAGTTTAATTCCTGCTCCTTGTGGGGTTTAAAATATAAGTCTTGCAACCCTTGTGAAGTCATGTCACTCTTTGAGGGATGAGCATGAGACGGGCTCACAGTAAACAAATCAACATGATTTCTGTAGCAAAACGACACTCCTGAGTTAGAAATTCACATGAAGAGACAGCAAAGTGTCAGTCATCGCGCCGGGTCTTAGAAACAGGACGTTGGCAGTGAAGAAACCACAAATGAATGACAAAGCACAGAATGTAAAAATGTAAATTTGATGTAAACTCAGGATGAAGAACCTGACGGATCTGTCTTTCAAAGAGGCGTTTTTTGTTTTAGATGTGTACAGTTTATACTCAATGTAACTCACTTACCTTCTCCAGATTTTGGAAATACACATACGTAGGTTAAAGAGCTTGACTTAATATACATTAAGTCAGTGGTTCTCAACTCGTCTTGCCTCAGGACCCACCACCTACTCCTGAATCTACTACTACCTACCTACTGCAAGAATCGTGTCCCAAATTTCTGATATTTTTCGACCTGTCAGATTTATTTACTGACTGACCTCAGTTGGTACAAAAACATGTGACAGAAGTAAGAAACTGAACAAAATAAACATGTTTTAAAAAGCTCTTCATAGACTTTTCCAGGCAAACATTCGCGACCCACTGAAAATAGCTCGGCGACCCCCCCCCCCCCTTGGTCCCGACCCACCAGTTGAGAACCACTGCATTAAGTAATGAGGAAAGATTGTCAAGTGGACCAAACCTCTTCTCTTGGGTCAAAGTCCTGTGTGTGTTTGTGTTCACCCTAACTGTTGGCATTTAAGCTTCCCACCCTGAGCGAGATGTCAGAGGAAAATCTCTGCTGTGAGAATATTTTCAGAGTAAAATCAAAACTTCAAACTAGAGGAGAATGTCGGGTTTGTTTAGTGTCATTACTTGAAACACTGAGCCACAGCAAGGCACTGCAGCATTTTTTTTTTTTGAAGATTTTTTTGGGGGGCGTTAAATTCCTCTGTGGGGACAGGACAGTGGACAGTGGATAGGGTCAGAAATCAGGGAAAGAGAGAGTGGGGAATGACATGCAGGAAATGAGCCACAAGCTGGATTTGAACCCGGGCCACCCGAGTCTGGGACTACAGCCTCTGTACATGGGGTGTTCGCTCTAACCACTAGACCACCAGCGCTCCAAGGCTGCAGTATTTGACGATATCTGCCATAGTTATGAAAAATATCTAATATGGAAAAATGCATGGAATTAAGAGCCTACAAATGGAAACATGCACCAACAGCCGGCTGAATTTCTCCACATGACGAGCCCACGCGTCTCCATAACGTGGGACCGGCTTGTCTCGCTCTTTTCTCTACATGTCTGCTGTGTGCGGAAAAAGGGCGGAGGGGGTCCATCTGTGTTCAACACTGAGCGATCGAGGACGCACACAAAGGGAGGGATTGAAGGACACGGATGCAAATTGAGAGCGAGGAGAAACAACAAGATGGTTAATACAATGTTGTGGCTCTTAAAGTCTGGCTGCTCGTGGGAGACAGTAACACTTCTGTCAGCGAGGAGGAGGAGGAGGAGGAGGGCCAGGCCGCCAAAACATTAGCAATGCAACCGAGAAGCAGAAAATCATGTGAGGAGAACCGGGGAGGTCGGAGACAGAGAGGACAGGAGAGACGGGGGAGAAACAGAGAAGGGATGATACTTAGAAATCAAAGTCTATGATCTACTTTCTCAGTGACTTTTTCTTGAGATTCTCTTGAACGTAAAGTTTGAGACTGAGGAGGAAACAGCGGCGAGAGAAACAGATGTTACATGTTGAAGGTTTGCGATGAACATCTTGACGGGAGGACTCTAAATTAAAAGTTTCCAGCAGCTAAAAGTGAGGTTTCAGAGATACAGAGTAAAGAGGACCTTTATTGTGAAAGGATGGGTACCTGCTGTAGCCGTGACCCTACACAGGAGGCTGGTCATGAGCTGGTTACTGTTAAACGTCACGCTGCCTGGCCGTGGACGAGCAGGGCGGTCACTAGCCATGACCATGATCATGAGTTTTCCACGTGGAACCTGACAGGTGACACGAGGTAAGTCCATGGTCAGATACTACATCCTCAGGGTGTGACCCTATCGTATGCAACAGCACTGTGTGAAACTTCAAACGTGGTCACATCAGGACAGCCAATCGAGCTGCCGTATTGACGACTTTCACAGAATTACATTAGTTAATCGATATTAATCCGAATTTTTATTGCATGTTTGAAATTTCATTGTTTTGCATTTCAACCTGTTTTTGTGATGCTTTTATTTTGAATTTTAGTACCATCTTAAGCTAAGGGTACTTCACTTCCTGTTTGGATCCTAAATGAAAACAACTCAAAGGACCAATAAAAAAGCAAAACGTCTGATCCCATGGGGAGGATGAGAGTTTTTTTTTGTGTTCAATGAGACGTTCAAAGGTGCAGCAGTGTCGTTCTTTTCCATCACTGTGACTACAGGGAGACAATGCGGTGGCTTAACTACGGTGCGCCTGAAGGGACAAAATAGCACATGTTATTGTATCTTGTGATAATGCAATTTAAAATGAATACATCATTTTGGATCTTGGGCGGCTGTGGCTCAGTTGGTAGAGTCGTTGTCTCTCAACCGGAAGGTCGAGGGTTCGATTCCCACCTCCTGCAGCAAAATGTCCGATGTGTCCTTGGGCAAGAAACTTAACCCCAAGTTGCTTCCAAATGCGTTTGGTTGGATTAGTTACTTCTGATGGTCACGTTAAACAGCAGCCTCTGCCATCAGTGTGTGAATGTGTAGGTGTGACCTGCGGTGCAAAAGCACTCTGAGTAGTCAGAAGACTAGAAAAGCACCACTCAAGCTCAAGTCCATTTACCATTTTACCATCTTAATCTCAGCACGATTAACACAATACCGCAGATTAATGTCGGCCTAGAATGGTGGTTGAATGTTGTGTCTGTGTTGTAACACAGCCGCCTGCCACAAGCTGGGGCTGTACTTCTTGTTAATGGGCCTGCTTCCCCTCGTATGTAAACCAGCACAGTGGACAGATGGCATGTGGCAGTATTTGTCAGTGTTTTGACTTAGAAAATGGAGATATACTTTAGTTGTATGTATGGTGTGTCAGGTTAAACTTGCATATAACCACTCCAGTGGCGCGAAGCTGAGTTTGATTAATGCTTAATTGACACAGAAATAAGTCTCTATTAACATCCCTAGCTTAACCATGTCAGCCGAAATCATACTTTTTAAATCAGCTTTCCTGCCTGATTATATTTTAATCATCGTTTCCAAAGTTAATAGTTTTGAACTGTTGTTTCTTACTTTATTATACCCCCTCGTGGGGACTTTCTGAAAAGTGCATTGTTGGCCTTCCACTCACATGCCTTCAGGCGACCAGCGAGGTAAGGCGAATGGTAAGACAAATTGGTTGCAAGCGGCGAGCGAGCGCTGCAACACCCCCCAGTATTGACCCGTGAGAGTCTTTACGTTGGCAGGAGTTTGTGTGCTTCGCCCGAAGAGCAGGAAGTGGATTTCAGCTCATTAGCTTCTTTTATTTCAGGGTGAAACACACCTTCCTCGGTACAGTGCTTCGCTCTGCAGGCACACAATAAAACGAGTAGTGTGTGTCGTAGTTTGTCAGCTTTATTGTTTGTAACAGGACATAGGAGACATAAAACGAGACACACACACACCTGTTAGCGAGGGTGTGAGTTTCTCCCAAATGTACACAAGTGAACACACACACTTCTACCGAGTTCCTGTTGTGTCTGTGTCAGTGTGGGTGGTGGTTTGAATGTAAGCACACACTCACACTGATCACGAGCTGAATGCAAACACAAGATTATTTCAGCTTGACAAGAGCTGTCTGACTTTATTGGCACGCTCCGCTCTTTCCTCAGAATCACTCAGCTGGTCAGAACATAAAGATCCTGCCGTGTGCACGAGCGAGCCTGAAGGAGCTGGAGAAATGATGCCTGAAATCATTTTATTACTACTAGAGAAAGATTGTCCTATAGGTGACAAGTAGACGTTTGTGTCAGCCAATAGTTGACCAGTCGTTACATGTTTGTGATATTATATTTTGGGAAGGGGCTGAGTGGAAAGATGTCAGTGTTTCATGGCTGTAATAGAAAGAAACGTTCTTTTTAAACTATTTAAATAAGTGAGAACCCCCCTAATTACAACACTGATCTCTATCTACAGATTCTACATAACTATGCTGCATCTGTAGATCGATTGACCAAAATTGAGGGGGCGGTCCTCTAAGCAGGCAGACAGGGTTTGAATGTGTCCTGCAGCTCCTTTCCCTCTTGTCATCCTCTCGCTTGGTGTTATGTGTAAGGATGTAGTAAACCCAGTACTGCATTTCTTAAACGCACAGTGTGTAAAATCCGCCGCAAGGGGGCTCTCAATCAAAACAATAACAAAAGATGACGACGAGGCTAACGGGGAATCATGGGAGTCCTCTCTGCTATTTCTCTGGCTTTGATAACGGTTGGAAATATTTGAGGTAATGTAAGTACTCAATAAAAAATTATATATAACTTAGGCTTAGTCCATTTGATTAATTTAGATATACTTGAATGTAAACATTGTCATACAATTCTACATACTAAACCTTTAATGTACATCAAAATTCTTTAAAATTATTCCAAAGAAACGCATTTGCGCTTTGTGCCGGCTCCACTTACTTTTTCACTTCACTCCACTTACTTTTGATCAGAAGGAGCCGTTCCATCTTGTCTCAACGTCTTGATGGAGACTATGTGAGAGCACTTCTTACAGTTCAGTCAAAACGTCTTCAAAGTGAGACTGTGCGAGTTGAGAATGCTAAAAGTGGCCAACCAATCTTTGTCGAACGCTGACATGGATTGGCGCCTTTAGTCCGATATGTAAATGACGTATTCGATCAGATCTGTCCCATCCCTCACTATAGTCACTCTGAATGTGCGGTGAAAACTTGTCAGACTCTCTTCCACTGACTACATTTTCAGTTGACTATTGCTGCATTCATGTGCTGCTCGGGTGGTCCCAGTTTCCGAGTTGGGAAGTCGTTCTTCCAACTTCACTGTGTTCATGTGATTTCAGTTTGGAAAGTCTGAATGTAGTAAGAACAGCACAAAAAAAGTGTTGATGCTACAAAAAAGATTATTTAATTGTAACTGTTACAAGTTATATTTGAGCAAAAAGTTGATGTGCAATAATTGAATTAATAAGAAATATGTTGACATTAACAAAACATATTTTGGCCCCGATTTGATGACGATTCTGACGTCAAGTCGGGAGGTTTGGCACCTAATTATTTTCTGAGTTTCCGAGTTGTTTTTCCACTCTTCAGCAGGTGTTCATGTGCATTTTACAACTCAGAAAACTGTTTTTCCGATGTGTCCGACACCACATGAATGCAGCATAATAAATGATTCTTCACTAATCCCGTATTATCCTGCAGAATGGTTGTTACTAAGTCCTGCACCCAGTCCAAACCTGTCACCAGTTTGTCTCAAACCACAGCAAAGCTTTGAAATCTTAGAGATGCATCGTACTGCTTTCTCTGCCTGAATGCTCAAACCCAACCCTTTCTTTTTCGATTTTAGCAAAAGATGCTGTGTGCTTCATGATGTAAGAAAAAAACAACACGGGCCAGATGGAATCCAAAAAATTTGAATTTCAAAACACATCAACCCAGAAAAGCACTATTTTACATTTAGAGAGCCATGTGTGGTGAATATGCAGGCTATGCTGAGAGGATAAATATGGCAGCTTTCTTGATAACCCGTCTTGAGTGTAAGCTTTATTTATTCCTAATCAAACACAGTGGCTGGAGATGTGTGAGGCAGAGAGCTGTGTCTGTGCAGCACTGCAGCAGGGCGGGTTTCTTTATTCAGACAGTGCAAATTCAATCCAAGAAAAAAAAAAGCACAGAGTGAAGTGGGAGCTGTTCATTATACAACGGCAGGCTTTAAACAACCAGGCCAAATAACCTTGATGACATCATCAAGGAGAGGATTTTATACAGCTGTTCTCACAGAAGTATCGATGAATTCCTGAAATACAAAACAGAAACTTCAGTGCAGAAATTACTGAATGGCAAGCTGTAAAGGTTAAAATCTGAGATGAAAAATGACGCTTCAGTCTTCATTGTTAACACAGTTTGTACTGGAGTGCAGTAAAAAAAAAATCTCTCGATGTCCTCCTCTGCATGTCAGCCCCCCGTCATCCCAACATTGTTTGTCCTCCATCTAATAAAAGCAAATATGACAAAAATTGTTTTAAAAGAACAAGATTTCTATGGCTAGCAGAACCGTGCACCCCATGTTCAGAGGCTATAGTCTATAATCTATCCTCTGTTCTCTTCTACATAACAGTAAAGACAAAACAAGAGTGAACGAATATGACGCTCTAAAAGAGTAACTTTCTTCAAACTCCGGATGTCTGAGGGGCGGGGGGCTGTGAGCTGAGCGGCTCTATTTTCTTTGACTGAGCTTGCCTTCTTTATTTCTCTTATAACCAAAGTATCCACATTTGACCCTATATGTCCATCCATTGTCTTTACCGCTTTTCCCGTCCGGGTTGCGGGGAGGCTGGAGCTGATCCCAGCTGTCAATGGGTGAGAGGCGGGGTACACCCTGGACTGTTCGCTATAGTCAATCATATGGACATATAGAGACAGACAACCAGCAGGAGGAAGCCAGAGTACCTGGATAGAACCCATGCATGCACGCGCAGAAAGGCCCTTTCCGACGGGGATTTGAACCAGGAACCTCCTCGCTGTGCGGCAACAGCGCTAACCACTTCCTTATAAGCCAATATGTTCTAAAACCAAATAGACTGGCAATAAAAACCTCCACAACAGCAAACAGGTTGGAGATACAGGACTCTGACCTGGAAGGAAAGAGCTGTGTCCCCTCGGCTATTGAAGCTCTGAACAAACTCCCACATTGACGTTCACATTGGTTGCTATGGTTACTATCATGTGCTACAGTTTATATGTTTCTCCTTGTGTTAAGTGTTTACCCATATGTAACGGATGTGGTCAGGGGGGTGAAGAAAACCAGACTTTGACTGTTTTCCAGCTTTTATTTTCTGCAGAAGACAAAAGAACATTCAATTTGCCTTCTGGACATTTGTTTTCTGCACCTCTGCTCCTACACATGCAAAACGGCACTGTCCGAGCTCAAAACATATTTATATTACATAGAAATACATTACAATCATCATTTCAGTATTTTAACTACATGTACATATTTATAACCAAGAGCTGCTACAAATGGCTGAAAAACTTTGGTTTTACAGTGTATATTAACAATAAATCTCATTAAAGAAACATGAGAAACAGTATACCAAATGGTAAAACAGTGACACCTAGTGGACAAAATAAACGACAATATGTGGCTGTAAAACGAAACAGAAAGTATGAAAAGACAAGGAAAAACATGCCTGCAGAAGACAAAAGAACATTCAATTTGCCTTCTGGACATTTGTTTTCTGCACCTCTGCTCCTACACATGCAAAATAAATATTATTTCAACTGAGAATATCTGCGGCGCTACGTCAATCACGTGACACAGGCGCTGTAGGATATTACACAATTCGCGCCAAAACCACTACATTCAAACAGTCTCCAAAGTGAAATAAAACTCTCAAAACCTAAACAAAATGACTGATTAACGTTGTATTACTATCAGTTTATAAAATAAACCGAACATTACAACTTAAATTACTTATTTTCCACAGTAAATAAGGTAATAATGCAGCAACGTTTTTACATACAACTTCAGCAATGCAAAACGGCACTGTGAGGGACAGACGGAAGGAGCTAGAAGAAGCCGCAAAGTGCCAAAAAGGTAATTCTCAAGGGAAACATAAATTTGATAAAATAACAGTAAATATACATAACTCGTTAAGATAAAATTCACAAATACTTAACAGAAATAAATTATAAATGAAATCTCAAATATAAATTGTAAACTGTACTCAAAAATAAAGTGCATTTTAACTCCGTTACACATATACACTGTATATGTATCCATGTACCAACTGTGCAAGCTGTGATGACACATTTCCCCCTGGGGGAAAATACAGTATTGTATTGTATTGTAAAAAGCAATAACATTTGAAAAACATGTGTCTCCTACACTTACATAGCTGAGCATTGGGGGCTACAAGCTGAGCTTCCATTAACTTTTACGTTCTGGTTCTTTGATAAAAACCCTGATATCTGACATCCTTCATTTGTTAACATGAATAAAAAAAAGGTACACAAACAAGAAACACTAAGGACGTCTGATGGAAATGTTTTTTTTTGTCTACCTGACAGCCCCGATTGGCATAAAAAATGTGACACTCCTGGTTGATATTGGCGTTGGGTCAGGTGCTGAACTGAAGCTTTGTTGCTTTAGTCCAGTTTTGACTGACAAAATTCTCTGCAGCCGTGAAATACTTGCAGCACCGAAGAAAGACTTTGTCCCGAGGATTCATGAATACTCTGGTGTTTCCTTTATGAGGTATTAAAATGCATGAACCAGATTTACATTGTAGGCATTCCTTAAAGACGCAGGGTATTGAGCACACTTTGACAGTATTACACATCAGCCTGGCGACGACGCAGAAGCAGCTGGATTCATGTTTGACTCTGGAAACACTTTGTTCTCTGTGCGCTGCTCCCTGCTCCCTGCTCCGATGGTGGGAGTCGCTCTCTGGAGGCATCCAGTCCTGTCAGCCTGGATGTCTGTCGTTGGCGGAGAGCTGCTGCTTTTGTATCTGGAGATGTAGTCAATTATTCAGGAGGAGGATTTACCTACTTACTGCTCTCTTGATGTGACACTGCTGATGATTACCGTAGAAATCTAAACAGGGAAGGCTCACCTTTCTTTTCCTCACATTCCTCACATTCCCCCACCCTGTTGCCCTTTTCTAAAGCTCCCTGACTAAACCCCCCTGAGGTAATAATATTGATTTACTCATGACAGAAATGGGAAACGGTTGTAACTAAGTCTCCCTGAAGGGTTTAACCTGGAGGATGTCAGATTTGTTTATGCAGTCACTCGCTGCTGTACTCTGCCTCATGTGTGGGTGGTACACTCCTGATATCAAGACTTTAAAAGTCATATCTGCAAAATACATAATACACAGGGACAATTAAGCAATACTCCGGGAAAGTTTTGATTAATAAATACCTCCTAAGAGATATAAAAAAGATCAGTCCACAGAGAAATAAAGATTACAGTGCATTTAAGTCCATTATTGTTATAACTTTACAACAATGTTTCTCCATTGAAAAAAATCTATGAATGGTTTGTGAATGAATACCACACAGTAGTAAGTAATAAACATGGCAGTAAGTGTAGAGATTTATGAAACAAAAACCTGCCTTTTGGGGCGCCGGTAGCCTCGTGGTTGGGGAGCGTGCCCCATGTACGGAGGCTATAGTCCACCAAGTAGAGGGCCCGGGTTCGAATACGAGCTGTGGCTCCTTTCCTGCACGTCGTCCCCCACTCTCTCTCTCTCTCTCTCCCAGATTTCTGACTCTATTCACTCTCTTCTCACTAAATAAAGGCATCCAGTGCCCCAAAACTGGGTGCCGAAGGCCTAGTGTTTGGTGTTCGCGCCCCATGTATAGAGGCTGCAGTCCTCCAGGTGGACGGCTCGGGTTTGGGTCTGGCCGGTGGCTTCTTTCTCGCATGTCATTCCCCACTCTCTCTCTCTCTCTCTCTTACTCTATCCACTGTCCTGTCTACATGGGGGCATAAAAAGCCCCAAAATAAACCTTAAAAAAATAACTTGTTTGTTTCCAAATGAATGCAACATGAGGTAGACAAATCAACATGTATTTTATGTTTAGCTCAATGTTCTGCAGATATTTTCAGATAAAAGCCCGTGGGACTTTCTCAGTCACATGTTTGTGTGAGTGTTTGTGTCAGGCTGTCTGCTCGCTGGCCGACCTGTTTGGTATTCAGGTAGTGAATCTGCTGTTCGGTCGCCGCCAAGCGCTGTGTGTGTTTGACTGAATCAGGTTAGCGGTAAAAAGCAGTCCATTAGTAAAAAGACTGCTTTTGTCTAATCCCCTGTGGTATTGTGATGATAAACCACACACTGTGGCAGGAGCCAGTTAAATGGAAAACTCTCCTTTTTTTTAATTTACCAAGTCCACTTTGTGAAGAGTGTGAAGACCCCAGAATGAGACGGATAATGAAATGTTCTGAAGAGGACTTTTCATGATGATTGTTTAGCTTGTAGCATTACTGAATGCATCAAAAGATTGGTCGATGCAGCGTAAGTATAGCCTATTGTTCAGCCTTTTGTAACATGAGTGTGACTTCTGTGTATTTGATTGTTGTTTTAAGATCACTTTGTTCAGTGCAGAGATGATCCAATATCATTTTGATTCTCTTATACAGATAGTGTGAATAGGATGAGCTGCCAATGAAAGTCTGGTCCCCATTTTAAAACTCACACACATGTAATGCTGGATGCCCAAATTAAACTTGGGTAAAGTTTCAGCTCATGAGGTAAACATGTTGGAGTAATCCCAGCATAAGTCTGCAGAGGGCGCTACACGGCTTATTCTGCAAGTACCGCAATAGTTCCACGATATGAAAAGAAGAATTTCATGATAAAGCTTCAAGCCTCTATGTAGGCCAGTGAAACCTCTTACTAAGGCTCTCTGCTCCCTGCAAAAGAGGGCAGTTCTCCCCTGGCAGCCCTACAGTGTTCTGCCCCACGAACGCTTCCAGAGAGCTGGCCAATCAGAAGAAAGGGGGGGACTTAAAGAGACAGCAGCTGAAACAAACCGTTTCAGGCAGTGCAATTCGGGGTCTTAAAGACGCCAGTATCAGATAAATAAGGAGTTTTTTGAGCTGCTATACTCTACATTTCACAGTGAACATGAAAGGAATGACATGACAACACTTACTGTAGCTCAACTACTGCTGCTAATCTGGTACACTCAGCGCTGCAGAAGCTGTCAATTAATGGCGTTATACCCCTTCTTAAAGCTTCAAACTCAACTCAGAAAAGTGAACACTGACATAAATCTGAATGGTGAGAACTAACTAATGACAAAAATTGGGTTTGAGAAAAAATCTGACTTACATTTATAGTTTGAACTATTCCCAATCTGTTAACATTGCGGAGGCGGAGTTTGTGACCTATACTGCTGCCAGTCAGTAGCTCCAAATGTTTTGGCTTCACTTTGGAGATTAATGGAGTGACACTTTGACTAATATTAAATTCTTCCCTAGCTCTTCATTGTTTTTTGTTTTGCTATTCTTAGGAGATAAATTACGGCCAATCAGCTTGCTCTACTACTCTAAAACAGTATTTATCAGTGAGTCGTCATAATCCATCCATAGTGCTGATGGCTGTACGGGCTAGAGTTTTGGAGCATGAAACAAAATGTTATTCAAGGCCACAGTTTTGGATCAGGGTACATTGTGGTTAACTGAACACCACATGACGGGACGTGAGAGGACGCTGGCGTGTTTGTTCGCCGCTTCTCCTTCTAAGCCTAAAATCTTGACTACTTTTGATTCGTGCAGTATTATTTTGACCTATCCCTCCGTCTGTTGTGTCAATTTGTATTATGCTTTAACCTCAGGTTAATCTTAAAAAATAAATCTGACTTTATAGCTCCTTTTGAGCGCTCACATAGCCTACCTGTCGTCGGCACCTGTCAACGCTGGCTTCAAACCTCTGCTCCCAGCTACCGGATCCTCTTGTAGTCGACACATCCGGCAGGCTCACCACTACTGGCGGCCTCTTTCTGGACACCCTGTCGGCCCGCAGTTTGCGGTCTTTGCTGGAGGAACTGCCGAAGAACTACTGTTCACATCAAGCTAGCTGCTAGTCCGCTCCCGCGGCTAGCCCAGCTAGCCTCCACTCCGGTCTCTGGGGCTAATGTCAGCAGCTATCGCCAGCAACCGACTTGGCTGCCTCCCGTCTTCTACTCTCCGCTTCCACACAGTCATCCTCTATAGTTCGTCTGAACATCCTTCACTCAGCACCACTTTGACACTCAGACTGCTATGCTGTGGATCACCCTGACGTGCCTGTTACTCTGGTTGACAAGCCTGTGGCTACCGGCTAACAACTCCAGGATCAGCAAAACGACATCCCCGGCTGGCATGGCACTGAAATACTCCGTCGCACAACTGCTCAAACTGAACGATAACTCCACTCCTACATGCATCTCCGCCATCAAAACCCTTGGACTACTACGACGACCCAGATACATCCATAGATGCTCCCGGCGCAAGTTTGTTTACTCCCGGTCTAGCCAGCATGGCCACTCCATCCCATCACTCTGGTCAGCTGAGCGGACTGACACACCCCCACTACGTCATCGTCACAACAACGAACAGACGCGCTCTCCCTGTCTACGAGCCCTGCCTCGAGTTCCCCTGGACATAAACACCATGCAAACCCAGATGAAATTCACTCTGTTTAACACCCGGTCTCTTAACAACAAAAGTGACATTCTCAATGAATTCATACTGGACAATAAACTGGACTTCCTCTGTCTCACTGAAACTTGGCAACAGCCCCTGGATTATCTCTCACTCAACCTGACCACACCAAATGGATACACTTACCTAGACAGACCACGCACTGAGGGCCGAGGTGGCGGCATTGCAGTCATACACAGACAGGACATAAAAACTAGCCTCATCTCCCTTCCTCCTGCTCCCTCATTTGAATCACTTACTTTTAAACACTCATGCACCACACAGCTGGTCATGGCTGTTGTCTACCGCCCTCCCAAGACTAACCCATCATTCCTCTCCGACTTCTCTCATTTTCTGACCCAGCTTTGTGCTCTCTCTCCCTCCATCCTCCTCCTTGTTGATTTTAACATACACACAGACTCAACAATAACCACTGAATTCATGGAAATACTGAACTGCTTCAACTTCACTCAACATGTCAACTTCCCCACCCATAACCGCGATCACATCCTAGATCTGGTCTGCTCCACTGGTCTCTCCATAAATCACCTCTCAGGCATGGATCTTACCATCTCCGACCACCTAGCTATAAACATAAGCATTGACATTCCCACCCCCTGCCAAAACAAAAACGCTCAATCTACTTCCGCAAACTCAACACTGTCTCCCCTTCCGCCCTATCATCTGCCCTCATGGACACAATGTCTGCATACCCTCCCCCTGACCCCATCGCACCCTCTGACCTCACTGACTACTACAATCGCACTCTCTCCTCCTGCCTCGACCAGCTCGCACCAATCAAAAGCTTTTGACACCATGAACCATTCCATCCTTCACTCACCGCCTTGAAACCACCTTCAACATCACCGGCACTGCTCTCTCCTGGCTCAAATCCTACCTCTCTGACAGATACCAGTTCATCAGCAGTAACCACTGCAAATCCCCCACTGCTCCTCTCTCCCAAGGTGTTCCCCAAGGTTCAGTTCTCGGACCCCTCCTCTTCATCATGTACATGCTCCTCCTTGGTCACATCATCCGATGCCACGGACTCCAGTTTCACTGCTTTGCTGACGTCATCCAGCTCCACATTGCCACCAAAGCCATCACTCCTGCCACTCACTCAATCCTCACTGACTGCATTACAGAAATAAAATCCTGGCTCCAAACCGACTTTCTCAAACTCAACTGCGACAAAGTCATCATCATCGGCCCCAAATCCCTCATCAAATCCACCAACAACTTCTCCCTCACCATCGATGGCTCCACAGTGCTCCCTTCCCCCCACATCCGTAAACCTTGGTGTCATCTTCGACCAAACCCTCTCCTACGACAAACACATCAAACACATCACCAAAACAGCCTTTTTCCACCTCAGAAACATCGCCCGCCTCCGCCCATCCCTCTAATTTTCAGCTGCCGAGACCCTCACCGACATATTCATCACCTCCAGATTAGACTACTGCAACAGTCTCCTCTACGGATCACCATCACACTCACTCAAGAAACTCCAATACATTCAGAACTCTGCTGCTTGTCTCCTCACACACTCCCGCATCAGAGACCACATCACCCCCGTTCTTCATGACCTATCGGTCCTGGGGGGACAGGGCCTTTTCCATTGCTGGATTGCTGCTCCCACCCTCTGGAACTCACTCCCAAATAACATCATCCGAGACTCCCCCACACTCACCTCCTTCAAGAAATCCCTCAAAACTCACCTCTTCATCACTGCCTACAACCACTAACTCCCCCCCCCCCCCCACATTACTTCTTCATTGTACTTTCCTCGTCGTTTTTTGTTTTGTTTTATGTTTCTGTCAAAGCGTCTTTGAGTTTTCTGAAAAGCACTATATAAAAACAATGTGTTATTATTATTATTAACTTAACAATACCCAAATCCTGCATTTTAGGCAGTACACTGCCGCTTGTTATTTTTAAACTCAGTATCGCAAGAATCATTGATGAATTTAGACATTGATAGAATATTGTGCAGAGTTCTCTGTGACATGTTCACTTTGCTAAAACCTCAAAGATATTATTTTCATTGTGATTTATCAAACAGAGGAAAGCAGCACATCCTGAAATGAGGACAGGCCACAGCTCAAATATTTGACTGAATTCATCATCTCCTCTCTTCATCCATCTTTTCATTCATAGCTGTCTCTGTCACGCAATGATAGAAGAGCTAGTTCATCTTGTTGATCATTGAACATTGTGATGAAGGACACGCTGAAACATTAGTGTGTTTTCAGCATTAATAAATCACAGATGGAGCTCAGGTCGTTATTTTGAGTTTTTAGTTTAATTACACTTGTAAGAGTTGTATTTCTCCATCTCTGTAAAGCATCCTTTCTCCTTGTGTTTTGCCGTGTTTTCTCCATTAATCTGTTACTGGTATTGAGGCTAAACATCATGTGTCTCCATGGTGGTTGTACGCAAATCATAATTACAAATGCAAATTGTTTATGCAGATGTAATTCATGAGCAAATGTTTGTTATTTGATTGCACATACAGTGGAAATATTATCATATGTAAACCATAAAGCAAATGGAGCATGAAGTAAATTTTCAGATGAGAAAGTCAAAAACACTTGAAAGGGAAAGTCGGACCAATAAGTGTCCTTAGCCTCAGTTTCTTTTGCTGCTGTAAGAATGTGTTTAGTGGTCTCATTTTTTACTCCCATTTACTGCGTGCTCTAATGAGCCTCATGTGGTCGGTGGCTGTTCTAATGAGGCGTTTAAAATTGCGTTGCTGTAAAAGAAGGCAGGGAGAATTACACAGAACAAAGGCTACTGTGTGTTTTAAGGGGTATCGGAGCTCAGTTAAAGGCCTTAGCTGGGAGCAAAAACAGGAACGCTCCACATGCTCATCTCTCAGTCATCAGCGTCACATTGTTTGTAAATGTCACACGGTCATACAGTGAAGGTCGACTTTTAATCTCAGGTAAATGCACGAGTAGAACTGCTCAGTCTGCTTTCCTCTCGACTGTCTTTAAACTCCAAGGATCTGCTTTGAAAAGAATCGGTATACAGACAACTTACCAAGAATGAAGGTATTTCTCTTTCCCTTTAGCCTTTAGTCTTTAAGCCCACATGCCGTTCAGACTTGAGCAATGACATTTAATTGATAGCAACATTTAACAAAACACCTGTATTGATAAGTAATGTTTTATCTAATGAAGACGATAAAGGAAGAATGTGTGACATTTTACATATAAATACAGCATAAATCAAGTATATCCTCTGTAAATGTGTCTCAGAGTCATGACTGTATAAAATGAGTGAGAAGCTCGAGTCCCTCCAGCTGTACTGTTGTCAGAGCCGTGTTTACATCATGTTTACATGGCCGGGACGGCCTTGTGTATAAAGCTGTTTCAGTCAAGGACCAGAGAAAAGAAGAACATACTCACTGCTTATTTGGATGTCTCATAAGTGTCTTTAGATCACAGTCATTCTGTGTCAGTTTATGTGCAATGTGAAGCTATGAGCTAACCGAAGTGTGCTAACATTAGCCTGCTAACACAACAATGCAGACCACAGGCCATTGCAGCTCGTGCAAAGGAACATTTTGTCCGCTTCTTGGTGCTAAATTATGGTGCGTACTAATTCATAATCCTTCGTGCGAACGCGAGTGGAGAGGGGTTGTAGGTGTGCCGCTGGAGGAGAGCGGGTGCTTCAGAATAGCAGAGGTGTCGCTAAACAGAAGTTTGTTTTGGTTTCATGCTGGTGCTCAAGGGCGACATCTACTGGATCCAAAAGTCGTACATCTTCCTTTTGAGCTGCACGTTTTAGTTGAGCAACAAAAATGACACCATTATTGGCGTCCAGAGAAGTGTACGAAATGTTTTGTTTATCGTGCTAAATGAGAGCACTATGTAGTCCACTTTAGAGGACTCCCTGTGTAGGGGGTGAGGGTGTGATTTTAGACACAAGCACTGATATTTGATGTGAAATGGCTGTTTTATTGTTTAAGTTGTCTTTTGCTTGAAGGAAAAAAATCCTTAATAATGTGACGGACAATTTTCAACAATCTCAATTCAAGACAAATGAACCCTCTGTTTTCTTCAGGCTGTAATCGTTATCAGGAGAGCACTCAAACTGAAGGCATTATCAAAGTATCACAGAAAGATAATGTTTCAGAAATGTCTTTACCCTATCACCCAGCCCTAATGACGACACCCTGTGTCTGTATATTTGTCCCTCTCTGACCTCTTGAGCAGAAACAGGAAAGCATAACCTTGAATTTTCTTTGGTGTCAGCAGCGACTGTGATGGAGTGACAGTGAGCTCTTCTTCTGTTCTGGCCGTGACTGTCGGGGCCTTTCACTGTCACGGCCCTTTGAAGGCTGACTGAAAGGGGTCACTTTTGGGCGGGGGTTTGGGAGGATGTGGGGGGTTGAGCCGCCCCATTCCTCAGTCACAGAGAAGCAGCGAGGGGCCCGGTCATTTCCATTTCAATCAGAATCAAAGTGAATTCAGATCTGAAGCTGGAATAATGGTGATATAAGGTCATGGCGGTTTTATTTATAGTACTGGTGAGGAGTCAAAAATGATGAAGTGTCACTTTTTATCAATTAGAGATGCTTTTATAAGACCAATATGTAACTCTGACACCTAGCGTCTAAAATGGGTACTGCAAATTCAAAAAATTGGAGAGAGCAGTCTACTCCCGCCCCTTCCTCCCTGCCTTGTCACAGACACTGAAGCTTCAGTGTTTAGCCAGCTCTGCATCTGTCTTAAAACCTTTCAGCGTTCAATCCTCTCTCCATTTTTCAAGCATCTCCAATATCTATCCTAGTTTCATTATGGTTGTGGAGCTTATTAGAAACATGCAGAGGCTTTTTAGGTCGGGTAGAATCAGTTATATCTGAACCAGTTTGCTTGCCTGCTTCCATCACTGCAACACCTGTTGGTTTGCCAGAGGGACATCCAAAAATGGCTGAGTGGTGGGTTCCGCCTATACCATTCAGGACCAGAATCTGAACTTAGAAGGAGGACATACTGGCTGCTGCATTGTTGAAAGAGAAGCCAGCACTTCAACACAGCATGTTTCCTTAATGTCTAATGAGATAGTAAGGTATTTTTATGAATTAATTCAGTAGATAGCGTACAGATTGGACCTTAAAATGATATGAGCGTTGTAAGACCTAATAAATCTCTTTCTTTTACTTTACACCTCTCCATCGGCCTACAGAGAAACTCATCAATCACTGGAAGAATTGAGAGAGTCAGTGGTAGTGTAATAATTTAAATATCGCCCTCTGATGATCATTCTTCATATTAAAGTTATTAGCCAACATAAATGCACCAGTAGGAGGTGCTAAAATAGACTAAGGGCTTCAAGGGTTTTTTTTTTTTTTAAATTAGATCCAATTAGAGGTAAAAGAGGAGCCAAGTGAGAGGGATTTTATGGCGGAGGGTGAAGTTATGACGGACGATTGAAAGCGACTCTGCTGCTCCATCCTGGTTATAGATTTATACGAGTTTGATTCAGCAATTACTGTATGATAGGGATGTATGACTCTGGCAGGAGTTATACAGATGTCTCCCCTCTGTAGATGTCACCCGAGGCATCTGAAGGCTGAAATCTCTAGATTCATCAGCTTCACTGTCACACTGCCAAGATGAAGTCCTCTAGTAGAACAGTCTGCTGCCATTTTCACTGAATTACAGCAGTTTGACCAGAGCCTTCAGTTTTTAATCACCTTCTTTGGTCACTCAAAATGTCATATATTTCATTAAAAAAGAAACTAAATGCATGTTTTCCCCCACACATAAACAGCTTATTTATATAGATGAGATTGGTGGTTTATGCAAAACGGGACAATCAGATTGTACATTGGAGTGACTATAAAGATTATTGTAAGATTTACAATTTCAAACTATTTAATAGTACTAAACAAAAGACTTGGACGGACAGTTCACCAAAACCTTACAAGTTGTGCAAAGGTGAACTGATAGAACCTCAAAACAAGGGATGCAAACAATTCTTCATGTTATCAATTAATGTGCCATTCAAAAAAATAAATAATGATCTATTAAATGACATGAGGCAATTAAAAAGTGCTCATCACAATGCCCACTCTTACATCTTTAAATAGCTTTTCTTGTCAAGCCAGCTTCCCAAGCAACGACTTCTAACTTACAAAATGAGACAAACTGTCACTTTTAAAAAGCAGGAAACAACTGTTTGAAATGTTTGCTTGTTAAATGACCAACATGTAAGATATCTACTGAATGAAATGATAAAATGACCTTACTATATGATCAGACATTAAGGAAACATGCTATGTTGAAGTGCTGGCTTCTCTGACAACAATGCAGCAGCCAGTATGTCCTCCTTCTAACTTTAGATTCTGGACCTGAATGGTCTGGATTTGTTTGGACCAGAGAAGGTAGTCAATTATAAGGATCTGCACATTGCTTTTTGGACGCCCCTCAGTTTGCCAGGCAAACGGCAAACCAACAGGTGTTGAAGTGTTGGAAGACGGCAAGAAAACTTGTTCAGATATTACGGATTCTAGACCAATGCAGAGCTGGCTAAACACTGAAGCTTCAGTGTTCGTAACATGGCAACCTGTATACGCATCGACTCTCTAATCTTTTGAATTTGAACTGCAGTACCAATTTGAATTGCTAGGTGTCAGAGTTACTTACTGCTCCTTTAAATCACCACAACTCTTTGATCCATCCAAACATTGGGTAATACCTTGTTTGATTGAATAATCTTTGCAGCTCACTAAAACGGCCCAAAAATTATAAATGAAAATACTCAAAATTGGATCCCTTATTTAATGCAGAAATACCTCTGAGTCAATTTAAATATGAAATGCCTTGAATCAGCAACATATCTCTTGATTTGATCTCTTGATCAACAGATTTGTCAGTAATTGAGAGGTGTTACTGTCTTTTTAAAGTTTGTTTTCCTCTGACATTTTGCCTTTACCTGACAGCTTGAAAGTGAAAGAGGTGGACTTGGAATGGGGGGAGAGAGTGAAGAGGTTGTAGTTAATTGGCATGTGCTCTAACCCCTCTGCTACCCAGGTGTTCAAGATTTCTAAAGTGTCCATCTTCTTTTCTGTAAAAAAAAACAAGACTGCTGTGGTAGCAGAGTGTCTGGTTCTGAGATATTCTGCTCAGATTGGGTGAGTCTGTTGAGTCTGGTCAATCACAAGATTCAATTAAAAGGTAATCCACTCATTGCTTCTTTTGTCTTTTGAGTGAAGTTTTCAGCAAGATCAGTTTTGAAGCTGTAGAAACAGGCATCAGTTTTACAACTGACCAAAATCTTTGACAAAACCTTGTCAATGTCAGCAAGTACTTCAAACACTAGATCCAGCAGGTTCTTTCTGTATTTTTTATAAGTCATTTTTAAACCAGAGGAGCACCTGCTGCAAATACCCCCTGACCGCATCACAACACAGAACAGTCATTAGCTGGCATAAGAAACTTGCTCTTGAGTCCCTCCACATCTCGATGGAGGAGATTTTGAGAAAACCTTTGGAGGTGGCGCCATCTGAAGTGGATATTTGTAGTGGAGTCTTCTGATTTTGGCAACTGCGAGGCAAAAAAGGCCTTCACCTTGCTCAGCAGCACACCTGAACTCACATTGGACAAGACTGGGAAGTCGATCACATTTGGTGGCCATTGGCTGGTGCCATCCACAAAGTCCAAACCCTGCAGGGATTGAGCAATCGTTTGAAGCATGTCAGTCGCTACAGCATGAGCCTGCAGAGCGGTCTCAGAGGTAGTCTCAGCTTGAGTGCTACACGCTGTCTGCTTTGCAAGGATGGAGCTCACTGCCTCAGTGGCTGCAGTGACAAAGCTCTCTGATTTGAACTTCACCAGCTCCTCATGTGGGTCTGCCTCTGTCTGTGGGGGTATCATCTTGGTTGTCCAACTCTTCAGTACATTGACTCAGGAGTCCTGCACAAAAACTACCATATCATTCAGAGTGGGGATGCAGGATATGGTGCTGCTTACAAAAAAAGCTGGTTCCTTTGGTGGTGAAACAGGTGTGTTGATGGCCACTGATAGGACACAATTGACCTTCAGCGCCACTTCTTGGGTAACCAGCTGGGTGAGTCTGTCTGAGAACAAACAGGATAGTCCCTGAGCCTGTAAAGCCTCGCTGACACGAAAGATGCGCTCCTCAGATACTCCAAATAAATCTGATGACAACTTCGCCTGAGGATGGATGGATCGCCAGTGATGTACTGATAAGCCACAGGCATTACAGCATTTAAGATAACTGTAGAGACAGTCTGAAAAATCTGCATACACGTTTCTGCCAATACAGTTCTAGTTAGGGAGTCCAAATCCCTAGCTGCAATCATCCTCCACTGTCCTGGGCTCAAGCTCTCCACAGTTGTCCAGACCAGTGGGCAGAGAGTCTTGGATGCAATTGGAGGGATTTCAGGTGGACTAGATGGTCTTAAGAAGTGTAGAGTCTGACGCTGGCTTTTATATGACTTGCTGTACTTCCTGTAGTACCACAGTCATAACGCTCAGAAGTCCAGAACGTCTCATTCATTCTTTTCTATTCTCTGCATGAGCTGTCACTTATTCTTCGTTACCATGGTGACGCTAACTACTTGGTTCTTGTCCTTCTTCCTCCACTCCCACCCCGACCCAATAAATAAACCAACAATAAATAATATACAGAAACGAATAATTATCAAATCAAACTGACTGAATAAAACAAAAAAAGGAGAAAACTTAAATTGTCAGTTCTTGAAAATATCCTTGCAAATACAAATTTGCTTGGTGTATTTCCAAATTCATAGTGCTTTTGTCTGATGTAATTTAATTTCACTGTAACTTCAGTCGAATGATTGAGTTTTAATTGAGCTCTGGATGCAGCTAGTAGTCTCCAATTGTATTCTGTGGAAGCCGCCTTTTGAAGAGCTTCACATTTTGCTACTTCCTTTTCCACCTCTTGTCTTTTACCTACTTTTTCACGGCTTTTAAAAGAAGCTAATGAAATGATTAGTCCTCGTAGAGCGACTTTTGCGGCCTCCCAGGTAACGTTGGGGTCATTATTTTCCTTTATATAGTTTTAACCCACATTCACATTTTTTATTTAAATTCTTTATCTTTAAGTAAGGAAGTGTGAAATTTCCATTGTTAAGTTCTACATGTTTTCCTGTTCAACTGAATAATCGAATAAAGTCTAGCATGATCTGAAATAATAATTGATTTTGTCCCAGTGTCTCCAGGAACATCGGAAGTCACATACACATGATTGGCAAAAACGCTGTTTTTACAGCATAAAAAACATGTTTACAGCCTGGTACAAAAGAAACAAAATAGGTCTGAATAGTTGTTGTCATCACCGGCACACGCTGTAGGAGGGTGAATTTTAAAAAAAATGGCTCAGTTTTGTTTTTGAAAACGAAACGTGTTATCCATAGTTAGGTATGTAGCTGACATGATTGACAGGTGGGTGCGATGTAACGGTTCATCAAGAGGCTTAAAACCCGCCTCAGCTGAAGCTCTCAGCCTGTCGTTAGGTTGACTGAAAGTTAGGATGAGACAGCATTTCCATCATGGCGGCTGCTGCTGATGAGCCTCCATAGCCCCCTGCAGGAACAGATGTCTGACCGGCTGAAGGGCTTCGTCCTTTAATATTTACAGTCTATGAGTAACATCAATCACTATTAACCTTCCTGATCTCGCAGTTCTAACACTTTGAATCTTCTAGTTGTAATTTCGATTTCAAAAAGGGTTTCTTTTTCAAGAATAGATAAAAAGAAAACAGAGCTTTACTATTCATCTTTTTGAAGTGTCATTGTCCCTAAATGTTTCTGTATTACTTTTGCAGACAGCTCGTCACACACACACACACACACACACACACACACACACACACACACACACACACACACACACACAAACACTGAAAAGCCATATTGGTATGCAGGGTGTGCATCATAATCCACAAAGGCAGAATGAAACTGTAATGTTCCTGTTGAGAGAATGGGCCTGTTAAAACAGTAATGAGATACACCAAGCAGCAGCGACATATCAAGATGTGGGAAATGTAAACGGATAGAGACGATAACTGTATCACAGACACTGTGAATGTTTTCATGCATATGTGAACGTTTGAAATGAAATGATGTAATAGGTATCGGCTATCATAATGAGATCAGCTGCTGGCACAAATATTCTTCAGTGTGTTAATAAAAAATAAAAAAAACCCTTTGTGCATTCAAAGTCTGATACAGAGAGGAAGCAAGCAGCATGAGTCTGCTCTTCTGTAAATCAAAGCACATAAGCTCATTGTGTCTCTAAGAAGAGGCTCAGGTTCAAAGTCAAGCAGCTTTTACAGCCACACACACACACACAAGAGAGTATTTCACTTTTTACAGGCAACAAAAGACTTTTCCATTACACAGAGAAACCTGAGGAACAAAGGGAACGAGGGTGAACTGAGTCTTTAAGAGCTCTTGGTCTGTTCCTGGTCCTCTAGATTTCTTTCCCTCTCTGTGATTTGGCTGTCACTTCCAGTTTGATGGAGAGGTCACTGAAGTGGACACGCAAGATCCTGATCGACTCTCAGGCGGTCTAACAGCACAAGTAGTTTGATGAACTTTTACTGCTCAAATAATGACTACTGGTCAAGGCAGAGTTGTTTCTGCTCACGATAGTCATGTTTAAGTTAGTGATGGGCAATTAATTGAGTTTCATTTTCAATTACGATTTTGGCTACAACGATGATGAAAACATGAGAATCGAGATCTAACGATTACTGTGCTGCACGCCGTGTTGGGTTAGTCTTTAAAATTGATAAATACACGTGATGCTGATGTTTAAAAAATCAATGAGGACAGACACAGACTGCAACAGACAATCAGGACTGCAACCAAACCATCACTGTGAATGAACATCGTATATTTATATTATTTAATTTAAATGATCAATGTAAGCACACCTTTTAATGTAGGAACTGTAGAACTATACCTCATGTAAATGAATCCACCTGTGTTGTGCAGGCCGTCCACCAACCGTCCACCAATGATCCCGAGGAGCCTAAGAGAGCTCAGGAGCTCCCAGGAAAATATGTAATCAGTCTTTACTTTATTTCTGTCCATTAAATGACGTGCTGCATTCCCTCCAGTAGTGAAAACAGGCACATTTTCTAATACCCTCTCCTCCTCTTTGATTGGATAATGCAGAGAGACGTGCTTCAGGGTGCGTGGATTCTCTCTTTTCACTCCTGTTGTTCGGCACTAAAGCATGCCCCGCTAATCTGATACAGGCGGGCGATCAAATCCACTAAATCCAAATCTTTTGAAGAGAGTGTCATTTCTCTCCTCTTAACTGTGGGTCTGATCCAGCGTATTAAAGATTTCGCCTAATTGTGCTGTCGTATTGTAGCCCGTGAGATCCAGAGATGCGAGGCCTCGAGGCGGGGAGCTCAGAAGAGGAGTATTAATAGTAGGTGTGTGTGTGTGTGTGTGTGTGTGTGTGTGTGTGTGTGTGTGTGTGTGTGTGTGTGTGTGTGTGTGTGTGTGTGTGTGTGTGTGTGTGTGTGTGTGTGTGTGTGTGTGTGTGTGTGTGTGTGTGTGTGTGTGTGTGTGTGTGTGTGTGTGTGTGTGTGTGTGTGTGTGTGTGTGTGTGTGTGTGTGTGTGTGTGTGTGTGTGTGTGTGTGTATCCCCAGGGATCTTTTTGATCCAGATTCTTCAACCTTCATTCAAACACACACACACACACACACACACACACACACACACACACACACACACACAGAGCATGTTGCGTCATTCGAGCTAGTGAAGCTCCTCCAGAGACAGAGAGCACCTTGTTGAATTATATGAGGCAGATAATAGTCTCCAACAGAGGAGTGTGTCCATATTTCTCAGAGAAAAAAAGCCCACACGTGCCTCCCTCACTGTAACACACACATACATACATGTGCATACAAATCCCCCCCACACACTTTCTGAAGCCCCTCTATAGAATCATAAACAGACTTTGGTTTGACTGTGCTTTCTGATCTTCGCTCTGTTTTTCATCTGGAGACATGCGGCTCGTCTTATTAGCAGATTCTCCCAGAGTTCTGTCCGGCTGTGTGATTGATGAAGTTCTCTTGTGGAAAAATAAAACGGCGTCCCGCCAGGCGGAGGCTGAACACAGAGGAGTGAGAGGAAATCAGGGAGCGAGAGACGGAGCCGGTGTGTCTTATTTTACAACCAGAGAAAGTGTGAGCGTGGGAGAAGACAAAATTAAACCTTAAAAACAACTTTTTTTTCATGACTGCAGTGGGATTCATTGTGTAGAGTTTGCAAAAGATCACAAAGGTTTTACAGTCTGCGTTAAGGATGAGAAGAGGGGAAGTTAAGAGTTTCACTGAGGTACATTTAACTGTGTGGACTGCTCTCAAAAGTTACTCATCCCTAGAAAAGATCCCGAGTCAACCCACATTTTGTCTGTAATTACGTCATTGACGTCAAAAAAGTCAATTTATTGTGTTAGTCCAACTTATAGTAGACTTATCAATTAGGGCCGGTTAAAAATATCGATTCATCCATGCACTGCAATTATAATTTTCCCAATTCAATAACGATTCAGGGAAATCCTAAGATTTTTTTGGGTTTTCAGTGTAATGACGCCCCTCTCCACTGGGGGTACTGTGGGTGCTGTGAATTCAGGTCGGGCACAATTTTGCACTTTAGATCATACTATACTTTAATGATTTATTCTTTGTTTATTAAAGAATTATGCAACAATAAAATATTTTTTTTTAGTCAGTTTGTTCTAAACCTATACAAACAATGCACACATAATTATTTAACAAATATCAGAAGGTACTGTGATGACTTATCTGGGTATTTCTGTCATCCGTTTGTATTATTAAATCGATATCGAAGCATATTGACTGAAATCGTACCAACTCTCGCTCTGCTTACACTCCAAACACTATGTCCAAATAATCCTCATGGTCATGGAGTCTGAGCCTCACCAGATCTGTTATCCTCAATATCAAACATGTTTGATGTTTACGATTCCAGACCAGGCTGCCTCCGACGGAATATCTGCAATAGCCAATGAGAGCGAGTAAACCTGGAGGCATCAACAACAGGATTGGATTGGAAAATGTTTATTGTCTTCAAGCAGCAATTTGGTTACCTACAGAGGTCTCATAATAACAGCACAACGACATAAATACATCCATATAAAACATCACTCCCACGGTTATCATCATGATGGACGTGTGTGAGATAAGAGACCGACGCAAAGACCAACAGTCCATAGTATAAATGTACTGGCAACAATGCCTACAGCTTATATAAAAACCCAACTGCTGATGGGACAAAGCTCAGGTATCTGTTTGATTTGGCCCTCCTAACACAAGTGAACCTCTTCTCTATCGGTACTAGTCTATACTCTGCATGCAGAGGGTGCTGAGGGTCTTCTTGGATCGCCTTTGCCTTCTCAGTTGCCGATATCGTTCAAGTGAAAGCCAACAATCTTTCAGCAAAGTTGAACTATATTTCCCAGCCCAGACGTTGCGTACTTTCACAGCTCACAAACATGGCAGTGAACATAAACACGACTGTGCCCTAAGCTAAGTGGAGTATGTTTTCTGAAAACTGACCTGACGCCAAGCCAGCCAGCTGACGGAGAAATTGTGTATTTTCTGAAGCCATGTTTGATCACACAAGTTTCTATGAGATCTCGTGTCTGTGGAATCGCCTCTGTGAAATCGTTTCTATAAGCAGCAGATATGTGGTCTCGCGGTCTGACCAAATCGTTGTTGAAACTGTCCTCATGTCTGTCGTGTCCCACATTTGATCAAATTTTATGATATTGAAAATTGCAGGGGCGCAGATGGCCTATCGGTGAGGTCATGCCACGTGGGCGGCCCAGGTTCGAGTCCAGCCTGTGGCTCCTTTCTCGCATACCATTCCCTACTCTCTCTACTCTTATCTACTGTCCTACCTAATAGAGGCAGAAAGACAAAATAAAATCTAGAAGACAAAGAAAATATATGAAAATAGTGTGTAGCCTGTGTGTAGTTGCTTCATCGGGTTCAATAATAGCTACAAAATGCTGAAGGGATTTTTAAAAACAACACAACATCAAGTTAGGAACAGCTCTAACATTTTGGCTTATACTCAAGTTCAAATAGACAGGAAACAAGATATACTGTGGGCATCCAGCACATGCACACATACAGCAGGTGTCATCTTCCAGACAGCTGTCTGATTTACAGTTTTGTAAAGTCTCTTCTATTCCCCTCCTCCCCTGGTCATGTCAGTATATACAGCTCTGTCTTTGAGGTGAAAATGCCAGGTCCTGGAGGTTTTACTTCCACAGCAGAGAAAGAGCTGCAGAGTCGGACTTAAAAGGCAGAAATATCAGCTCCCGTCTAAAATCGATCGCATTGATCAGAATCTGTCTTTATTATGTTTTATGTTTGTGCTGTCAGGGAGCAGCTCGCGCACAGAGCCAGACTGAAAGGGTGCAGGTGAGCGTTGTTTTTACAGATTTTCAGTAATATAGGCTCAGGTGTGACCTTGAAAGCAGGCGAATGGAGGTGGGGGTGTTTTAGGAAGATGTGTGTGTGTTTGTGTGTGTGTGTGTGTGTGTGTGAATTTACCAGGTGTTGCTATGGAGGGGTTGAGGCTGTGAAAGCCTGATAAGCCAAACCAGAGAGAGCCAATCACACTGCTGCCATCTCACCCACTGACATAATGATTCAACACAGCTGTCAATTGTCTGCAATATGACAACTGCTGTGTGTGTGTGTGTGTGCTGTATGTTTACATACTGTATGTTTAGTATGTGTGTAACATCTGTTTGCACATGTGCATATGCATGAATGTGCATATAAATATCTTTCTATGTTTGCTTTACAGCTGTGTGTCAGTGAAGATGTGCACTAGATAGTCCACTGCTCATGTTTCTGTGTGTGTGTGTGTGTGTGTGTGTGTGTGTGTGTGTGTGTGTGTGTGTTTGTGTGTGCGTGTGTGTTTGTGTGTGCGTGGGGGCGGGAGGTGGAGTCCGTTCCCCCGCCTCTTCAAACAGGGACAGTTAAGACAGAGACAGAGGAGGACGGAGGAAAAGGAAGCAGCAGAGGTCCCCTGTGTTTTCTGAGTTAGATTGTGCTGGAATTAAATTTCACAACAAAAACAAACCGTGGGACACCGAGAGGCCGGCCTCCTTCCCTCCCACCTCTGCTGTTCTTTTCATCCCCGCCAATCCCTCCCTCGCCTCCTCCTTTTTACTCCTTTACTCCCTCACTTCCTCTCATCATCCCCTGCTTGCTCTTGCTTCTCAGCCAAAGACTTTTCTTCTCCTACCCCACCCTCTTTCTGTGATCTCATCAGAGCCGAGACCGGATGAAAAGAAAAAGGCAATTACATCACGGATGATGTCGCTTTTTCCAACTATGTGAATAAATCTGTCAGGTTTTTGCAGAAATGCCTGATTAAGTACAATTACAGTTAAAACTCTACCTGAAAAGCTGTACTTGTCCCACTACTTAAATTTCCACAAGTGTCAAATGCATTATGTCTGATGTAAAAAATAAAATTATTTGTGGGCTGTAAATGAAAAAGGATTCCCAGTAACCTGATGATAATTTGCACAGATAATAGATTGATCAAGGTATGATACATACAGCACATGAAAAGTACTTTAAAAAGCTCGAACCTAAGATAATGTGAAAAAATGTTTGGTAAAACTTTAATCAAGGTCACTATATTCACCATTTAATATTTGCTCATTAGCATTCTAATTAGTAGCATACTGGCTGCTTATGTGTCATTATTAAGCGCTTATTAGTACCTTTTTCTTCATGACCATAGTCTGTAGCTTAAAGTAGTGTTGTAGTACTTGAAATCAGTCATGGTCTCAAGACCTGTCTCGATGCCGCTTTTTGAAAGTCTCGGTCTTGTCTTAAAATCGAAAGCAATTCGACTTGGTCTTGACTCGGTCTCGCCTTGCCTTGGTTATGGGCTTGACTCGGTCTCGATCCCTTAATGTCTTGGTCTTGTCTCAGTCTCGACCCAGTTGTACACAGGAAAGGTTTAAAGAAAAGTCAGAAAAGGTTCTGTGTTCGTTATTGTTCATTATTGTGAATTGATTGCAGTTCAGAGAAATTTGTCTGCAAGATCAAACTGGGGGATGACGATGTCCAAATGAAACATTAGGATGGAGAATGACGCTGTTTTGGGAGAAGGTTGGTGAAAGGTTTTTAGCCTCAGTCATAAAACACAGAGAAGCGCAAGAGCTTAATCTTGACGGACCACAAATCTCACACTGGAAGCAGAGAAGAAGAACAGAGTTTGAGGCAGGAGCAGCACGATTCGTACCCGTGGGTTGGTCGACTGCTCTCTGCTCTCAAACATCATGAATGTCAGTTTAGACGGCTGGACCTCCTTTAAATCAGAAGGAAGTAACATTTCCACCTCCTCTACTTCTGTCCATTGTGATTGAGTCTTCAGATGACAGCGCTCATGTCAGCAGCCTGGCAGTGGTGGGGTTTTAACACTGAATACAAGCAGGATGCAGCTTTACTTTCTCTGACTCTTTTGTCCAAAGCGACGTACATCAGAGAGTAAGCACATCACAAGCAGGGATCTAGAGAGGAGGAAACAATGTCAGTAAGTGCAAACAAAACCACTTTAAGTCTGATTGGACACACAGGTGCTGGCAGGAAGTGATCAGAGGCAAAGAAAGCAGGACATCGACAGCTGTTCTTGAGAGCTCTAATCAGCATCAAAATCATCCTAAATATCGCCATCGTCAATTTCAAACAAAACCATCGCCATCATCATCAAATGCATAGGTGTTCATAAAAGAGCTGGGTCTTTAGCTTTTTCTTAAAGGTGCAAAGGGTCTCAGATTGCAGATTAAATGGAGTTAGGAAGTTCATCACCAGGGGTCGACAGAGGAGAAGAGTCTAGCTAGAGACTTAGGATCCTGTTGTGAAGGTTGGCTCAGACGCCTTCCACTGGCAGAGCGTAGTGGGCATGAGGGAGGGTAGGCCTGGATGGGAGAGTTTAGGTAAGATGGAGCTGTTTTTGTTGCTGTTTTGTAAGCGAGCTGTAACTGGGAGCCCGTGGAGGGAGCTGATAATTTGCATCACAGATCACAAAAAAAAAAGAATTAAAACACAAATCCTACAAGAGAGCACAAGACGTATGCTGCTCCATGTGCTTATGAAAAGATGAAAATGAAAGGAGGTAAAGGCAGCTGGTGGATGATGGCATCAGGTTGGTGTTGTGGTGAAATATCTCAAGTGAAATTTAACAAGACACGCCGGTCCATCTTGTGTTTATTGGATTAAATGATCTCCGCCAGCACAGACGCTAACAAGAACCTGCTTGATGCTTTTAGATTACATTTTGTCCAGTGGATGCCTTGATCAAATGTGACCAAGCATTCCCCGGCTCTGATGGTGTTTCTCCATGTATGGTTGGACACCGTTTCTTGCAAATGTGAGTGCCACGGGCGTGTGCGAAACGAGCCCCTGCTCTCATTAGGCTGAGGGATTTCACTTCACACGGGACAGTGATGCAAGACGATAGTAAGAGCACCACAACAGGGTGTAAGATGTTAGAAATAAATAAGTGTACAGACTGAAAGGAAAAGCCAAACCAGCAAACATTCTTTATGGATTCACGTCAGGTTTCTGCAACAATTAACATCTCAGAGTTTTAAGTGGTCAGGGTAACGAGGGGGAAATTCCCTTTGTGATTACAAAAAGAAAACAAATATGTGTGAGGTAATGCAGTCGCTGCATTCTTTTAGCTTTTCCAGCTGCAACCTCTTTGTGCAAACTCTCTTTATATCAGATTACATGTCCGGACTTTGACCCGCAGTGAGTGAAGCTGTCACTCTGCCAGGCCCGTGGCTCCGTCACCAGCCGGTCCCCAGGTGCAGCCGAGCCGTCCTTGCAGCGGGGTCACAGCAGTGCTCTGATTAGTGGGGCACTGGAGTAGACCGACTCTCAGAGGAGAGACAGCACAGCTCTGTTTAACTGCACAGAGGTGACCTCTCACCTGCAGGCTTCATGTGCTGACTGGTGGGTTTGGAGTCAGGCTGGGAATAACCTGCTGCTGACTAACACACGCCTGCCTTTAGCTCTGCTCTATATTTATCTGTTGAATTTGCTTGGTTCTCATCCCACTTAAGCTTTCTAATTGTTTTGTTTTGTCTCATTTTTCAGCATTTTCCCATCAGGCTCTTTTCTTGTGCACTCAGTAATGTGTGGCTGTTGTAAATAGACTTCCATTTGTTTCTCGGTCTGAACAATCGGAATGTCAAGACAACTTAACTCTTCATATACAAGAATTAAACATGAAATATTTAACTAATATATACAAGCCTACAAGTGAAGTGTTGATCAAAGGATGCTGACGATCTAATTATGTAACAAGTTCATTTACATGAGGAAGATCCTGTAGTTTTCACAGTATTGACATGAATCAGTGTGCAAAGATTGATCGGATCATGAATGTTGTCCTACAACTGTAGGTGTTCTCCATGGATTAAAAAAAGGGTCATTTTTTTTAAATGTCTGCTGAATTACGTCTGATGTACATCTGATGTACGTCGCTTTGGATAAAGTGCATTGTAGAATTGAATTTAGTTAAGTTCCAATCCAATCCAACTTTATTTAAAGGGCACATTTAAAACAACAGAGTTGACCAAAGTCCTTTACAACAAAATAGATAGAAAGCATAAAAGAGAAAAAAGGGAAAATAACAATAGACAAAACGAAACAGACAAACTCTTATATCGGGTCTAGGAACGCCAAAGCCTACAGATAAGCTTTTAGACGAGATTTAGACACGGGCAACGTGGGTGCCAGCCTAACCTGGGGTGGCAACTGGTTCCACAGTTTTGGGGCTACACCTGCAAAATCCCGGTCTCCCCTATGCTTCAGCCTAGCGTTATGTGCAACCAGAAGTTGCACTTCGTTATGAATTACCTCAAGCAAAGCAAATATTTCTTTGTTCTGACTACATTTGTGTGAAACAATATAAATTTACTTGGAAATTTTAGTAACATCATGAGCATTTTCATTACAATAGGGTGTAAAGAAAAACAAAATCAAACAGGATCCGCACACAGAGAAGCTCCCGTCTGAAGGAGTTATTGATAAGTGATGTTTCGAGCCAACGTGCTCTCCCTCAGACGGATCCAGCAACCACTGAGGGATGTGCGTGTCTTTTTTGATTTTTCATTACAAGAAGGTGCATCAACAAATTGTAAAACATGACGTGTGTTTGTGTGTATTAGGATACTTGTGAGGCTGCGTCTATAACTTTAATATTTTCTTTACAGCAAAGAAACACAAGCGTAAAAATAGACCTACCGGTAAGTACAGTATATGGTCGGTCTCGGGCGATGTCGATCGATTTGGTGCCAATACCGATATATAAATATGGGGGGAGGGGGAGCAGGGATCCGACATCGATATATCGGTCGGTACCTTTCGTAGATCTATGTTCGATCTATAGAGATAGATAGAGATACACATTTAATGCATTGATCCTTAAAAATCAAGTCATCAAACACTTGTGGAAAAGATATACAGTGAAATGTAGACACGATGGAAACTCCACTGGAAAGTAACTGTGCATGTACGTGCATCACCGCTTGACACTTTGGAGAGTGATGATGCTTGTTGTTATCCATATAGCGCACTGCTTGTGACAGACAGAAAGAGAACTGCTAGTGTAACACTCATGTAATGCTATTTGACTGGTCAATAAATCTAGTAATATCGGCGCATATCTGCGATATAAAATTAGCCGATACCGATTAATCTGTCAGGCTCTAGTTTTAATGATAATAGGAAAACTTTCACAGCACAGAATTGATTAAGTAGAAGTTCATTTGATAACTTCCTGTCACACAGACAAGTACAGACAGCTGGCGTCTTAACTTCACCTGCCAGCATGAAACATGAAGAACACTATTGAGGTGTTTAGATATTCTTTGTGGTATTTGTTTACAATCCCAGAGTGCTTTATATTCTTTAGTAATGACACAACCACAACTGACTTCATCATACCTGCCCTGACAAAGGAAAGGTGAAGGCGTTTACGTGGACTCTTGTCAGGTCTGTAATTACACAGTGATCACATTTTTTGTATGCATGTAAACAGTCACAGTTCTTCCCCCTCCCCTTTTGTCGTTCTCTCTCTCGCGCGCTCTCTCTCTCTCCCTCCTTCATACTCACACATAAATACACGCATATTCTCTCTTTTTTCTCTCTAAGTGTGTATCCTGCCAGATCAATGTGTTGCAGGAAAAGGAATGTAGCTCCGCTCTGTTTACCTCTTCCTCGTTTTCTCGCTTTCTCACTTCTGATATATTCACTCACTCTCTGTCTCTCTCAGCCACCTCCCCCCTCTCTTCCTCTCTCTCTCTCTCTCTCTCTCTCTCGCTCTCTCCTTCTCTCTGTGAGTATGCTCAGTCATTCAGCTCCGTGCACCGCTGCTGTTTTGTGAGACTGGAGAGCCGGTGGGAAGCCTGTGATTGGGGAAATTAAGCGCTCGTGTTGGAGCCGGCTTCCTCAGAGACAAACTAGATCCAGGAAAGGGACGTTGGGGCTGTGGATTTTAAGCCACTCACGTCAGGAAGTATGGATTTATTTCTGGCACCTCTGAACTTTGGAGGGAATGAAGTGCACGTGTAAAATACAATAACAGCTCCTATTTCGCATCAGGGATTGCAGAAGGAACGGTCTCTGAAATCTGCCGCTCATCTCCAACACTGTCTGATGTGGATCAGCATCTGAAGGGTCGAACATCCTTGAAGTGTGAGCCAAACCATTAAGATGGAAGGTGGAGACGCATATTATGCATGATTTAAGAGGCATAACAAACAGCTCAGCAAGGTGAACCTCAAAGACATCTGTTCTACCTGGTTACACCTGGGAATATGACTCACTGGAGGAAGGATTAAAGGAATAACCTGTGATGTCAGACTTCACCTGGGGCGGTCGTCTGAGACTCTGCTGAGTAGTTGTGGCTTTGCCAGAGAGGGGGGGGGGCAGCTTCATTTCCAGGTGTGCAAACCACACCAGACTTGACTCACCTGACATCATCCCTCTGTTTGGGCTCGGCCCCTCAACTCATCTTCTCACCTCATCTTCTCCTCAGTAATCCCTCCTCTGAAACCCACCACACCGCCTCTCCCTTTTCTCCCCATGGAGCCACTCGAGAGCCGAGAGAAGAGACGCTGATTAATGTGACTCCCGGCCGCCTGGGTCTGACTCCCCGCCACTAGAAATAGAAAGCAGAAAGAAGGCGCCACTTGTGAATCTTCATCACAGGGGAAAAAAAAAACAAAATCAGCATGTGGAATCAGCCTGGATACTGCAATCACATCCCTCACGCTGGATATCCCTTCTACCATGCACCCTGCAGGTACGCCATCACAACCCTGACATGCGCCCAACCTCTGCCTCTGCGCAATTGCACAAACTTGTTTAATTGTTTCTTTGTGCTTTGAGGGGTTGTTTAGTTTTTTTTTGCACAGGGACACATTTGTGCATATTTGTTCTGATCTCTCTTATCGTTGGTGTCCCTCGTGGTTCAGTTGAGGCTTGTTTTTTTTTTTTTTTTTGCATTTCTGAAAATTGTTATTGGTACAATTGATCAGATGGGTGTTAATACATCCTTGTTCTTTGTTAGCTAATCCAGGTTGGTTTTAGACTTTCCCAGAGCAGTGATTGTGACCAAACTGGTCCGGCAGGAATGCTTGTTTGGCTCCGGATTTTAACAGAGCCAGGAAACAGGTTTTGACAGTGACGAATAATAGAAGTCTGTGATTGTGCAGGTGTGTCGGTCAAGGGGACAATAAAACATTTTGTCTAAGTATTCACCATTGGGGCGTTGGTGGCGTAGTGGTTAGTGCGCCCATGTATGGAGGCTGTAGTCCTTCAAGCGGGCGGCCCAGGTTCAAATCCAGCCTGTGGCTCCTGTTCCCGCATGTCATTCTCCTCTCTCTCTGTCCTTGATTTCTGACTCTATTTACTGTCCTGTCTCTCCATTAAAGGCACAAAAAGCCCAAAAATACATCTTAAAATTAAAAAAAAATCAACATTTCTTCAATTTTTTAAAAACAATTTTAGATGTCAATTTAATGACAGACAGTATAAAAATATAGAAACTTTACAAAGCTAGATCTATTTCACAAGACAGCTGCATAGGAGAGGAATTAATCCATCCAAAATTGCAGAAAAACTTCTGCACACAAAAACATTTGCCATGCTTCTGTACCAAAATGGTGCCAATGTTTTCGACGAGTTTGCCAGCATTCGATAATTGAAAACAAGAACTTTTCCAGTATTGGGTGCCTAACACTTTTATTTGTTGTTACCATGGTATCAAAACAGGTATTGACATCGATGACTTTTATTTGCATCATATTGTAAATGTCTAAATTCGGATATCGTGACAACCCTAGTGGCAATAGGTGCAGACAGAAGTTAGTCTGAGCTGTTATCATGTGACCTTAAAAACACACTCCCTCAGTCTGGATGTTGAGCTTATCAGCTGCACTGTTTTTCAAACAAATCCTCATAACCTGTTCTTGTCACAACACTGGATTAAACCAGATTACATAAAATCTTCTGGTCCACTTCTATTATGTCCCTGCCCCCCCCCCCCCCCCCCCCCCCCCACAGCACTAGTGACATCATTACATTTATCACAAGTTTTCAGATGTGACCCAGTCTCAAATGAGCACCATCAATCCTTATTCCCTGAGGGGAGAGCAGACCCCTGCCTGGGCTTCTTTTTCCGTCGGTTACTGTAATAGTCTCTAACCTCTAAAGAGTGCTGGAGCTGAACCACCAGAATACTGATTCACAACCAGTTATTTATGAAATCCCTGTGTGGATGAACGTAATGAGGACAGTGTTTAAAACTAAAGAGCATGACAAATGGTAACCGTAAAACAGGCTTACTGTACTTCTGTGTTTCTGTGTATGAGAGCACATAGGAAAAGCTCTGTAGTTATGTATTCATCCGTGTTGAGTGTAGACTTTATGTGTATTTGTTTTTGGTGAACCAGCAGCTGGATTGGTAGGGGTGGTCTGCACCGGAGGGAAGAGGGATTTAGTTGATGAGTGAGTCATACCTCAGACCACTGGGCAGGTCAATGACCTGTCAGATCAGCTAGCTCATGACAGAGAGAGAGAGAGAGAGAGAGCGAGCAGAAATCCAGGAAATTGCCCTGAGCTCCAAAAACAAGCTAACCACCGCTACTCACTCCCACTCCAGTCTCTTCTGGTGAAGTACTCTGACTCACACGATGAATGCTCCACCTGTGGACCAATCATCTCATGGTTTCGAGGCAAATTTGACATTTGCTGCATAACAATTGCAATGTTTGACATGCACAATATGCAGCAGAAACAAACCATATAGCTGCAGGAGATTGACTTTTTATTACTGAGAGTATTCCCCTTCTATCACAAAGTTTGTTAACAAATCAGTCCATACTGTTGTTTCAATGTCATCCGAGCCTTGCTTCTCAGATATATGACTTGATTTTTTATTCTGTCATGTGTTTAAAAGGGGTTTTCAGTGCACCTGCACATGTCTCTAAATTGGAGGATTGCATATCCAAATAACACCTACATCACACAGACAGAAAAGGGGAAAATGCTTTCATTTTCAGTTTCTACCTCAGGTGTTAGGGGAACGTTTTAAAGGACATGAGGAAGAGCAGCAAAATTGGATCTTTGTTTTCTTTGAGGAATTGGTGATAAGGTTTCAATATTTGATCTGCCATGGTAATAAAATTATAAAGCGTCCTGACTGTTTTATTTACGAACCACTTGTTATGCTGTCAAACTGTTTCTCATTTAACCCAAACAGCTTTTTAATAATTAAGGTGAAAGATAAAAATAATTCACTAGGTTAGAAAGCGAGAAACATCACTGTGGGACATAAGTGAGGCTTGTGTTAACTCTGGTTAATGATTCCCTCACCTGTCAACAGACACCCCATTGACACAGCCAGGCTCCGCCCCTCTGCCCTCTGCGTAATCCTCTGAGTGAACATTCAAATGACAGGGTGTTCACTCACGGTTTGAGGATGTCTTTACGAGTAAATCTCCATTGTTTGGTCAGCTAATCCAGAATAATCCAGCAGCGTCGGTCAACCATGGAGGCTTGAGGTAAGCGTGAAAGCTTAATGAAGGCTCAAGTGTGTTTGCCTCCGGTATTGATTGTTTTGTGTGCATGCAGTAGTGGTAATGGAGTGTTGATGTGTCATACTTTCCAGTCGGGCCTACACCATGCTCATTGAAAGGTGTTGATATGCCGATTGATATGCTTTGATTAAAGCATGAAATTCTACTTTGAGATATTTGTTTAGAGATAAATACGTTTGTCGGTGTGGAATCGTGGAGCAATTTATTTAAAAGTGTTTGCAAGTACGTTTTATTGCACAGAGGCATTACAAATAGACAATGGCGAGAGTGACAAGGGTCATGACACAGACTCACACTCACAACACAGCATGTGCAGTTATCAAGGCAGCTCAGAGAAGTGTGCTCACCTGTGTGCTCATAACCTGCTTTGTATGCTGTACTCTCTCTGTGTGTGTGTGTGTGTGTGTGTGTGTGTGTGTGTGTGTGTGTGTGTGTGTGTGTGTGTGTGTGTGTGTGTGTGTGTGTGTGTGAGAGAATGTGAATGTACAGTATATGTGCGCGCAGGAATGTCAGCCTCACGAGGGATCAGGGATGTAAATGGATTTGTGCAGTTGACCCTGCAGGGGGGTGAAAGGAGCAGATTGTCTGAAAGCCTTCTTCTCATCCCTACACACAAACACACACACACTCACACTTCTACTGCTATCTCTAAGAGGACCCTTGTTGACATAAGGCCTTCCATAACTTCCTCAGCATGAAAAGTAAAAGTCTTATCCTAATGCTTACACTAAATCAAAAAGTAATTCAAACTAGAACCTTGAAGCCCTTAATGTCCCCACTTACAAAATTTAAATTGGTCCCGAAAGATACCAGAATGAGAACGCACAAACACATATATTTATACTGCTCTCTTTAAGAGGACCCTTGTTGACTTTGTGTGTTTTCTAGCTTTTTGCCCTGACCTTAACCAAAACAAGGAAATGCCTAACCCTAACCCCCTTTCCTTAAACCCAACCAAACCTTTTTTTTTACCATAGCACCTATTCTTAACCCCTAATGTTCACACGTGGTCCTCGTTGTGTTAGAAGAACAAGAATATGCACATAAACGTGTATAATTCTACTCTTATCGTTAAAAAGACTATAACACCTAACAAAGTGTAATTGAAGCATGTACTGTAAACTGAGTCTTGACACTAAATGTTACCAATTTAAAAATGTCCTCATACTGAAGGTTAAAAATCCAATTGGTTCTCACAATGAAAGAAGTACGAGAAAATCCTCTCACACACACACACTTGTACTGCCATCCTTGAGAGGACCCATAATGACAATGTGTGAGTCCAAGCCCCTTACCATGATCTTAAACATCAGAATTAGATGTCTAACCCAAATCATTACAAAATCTTCAGTTAATGGGTAAAAAATCACAAAGACGGAGGAACAGGAAAACACAGGCCAAGTGTTCTCCCATACCGGTTGCTACACTTAACACAGAAAATGTAAATTTTACCATCTCATAATTGACTTCAGTCTTAAAAAAAGCGCCACCTCAACCTCTCTCAAATATTTAGATGTTAAAGTGTGTGAGGTTGCTGTTAATCTCAAAACGTGGACTGAATAATGTGTTTGACAAATGAAACCTGGCAAGAACAAAAATCTATTACTGTGGTGCTATCACCGTTATCTTAAGTTTAGGTCAGGAAATACATTTGCGTAAAAGGATTCCTCACTGGAATAAAGCTGAGTGTTTAGTGTTACACTTAAGGCAAAGGAGAAACAGCTGAGGAGAGTGTGGTGAGTAATAACTGTAAAGGGAGGGACACTGTAAAAGTGTAAGAGGTTCAAAGTACCAAAAGGGAGTGCCGCGTATGTCCAAAGACAAAAATCTTAATAGACACTTTGAGGGGAAATTGCCCTCAAATGTTTCATCCTCTGAATATTCTTTAGTGACCTTTCTTGAATATTTTACCCTCTTAACTATTTTCTAACCAATTATTCACATTTGAGTGCAACTGCTTGTTGTAACAAACCAATGTCTTCTGAATAAATTAGGAAGAAATGAAAGCAATTAAAATAGATCCAAACAACAACAAAAAAATTTTAAAGCAACAAAAGAGATGACACAAAACAACAAGTTAAAATCAACTGAGGACAGAGTGACAACAAAATGTGTTAAAAGACCAAAAAATAAGATTGAAACAATACAACATAAAGCATCAACAATAAAAGTGATTTTACAAGTGATTTTAACGCACAGTGGGAAATTAGAAAATACAACGTTTGATTAACAGACAACCAAATACATGGCCTGAAGCAGTGAATGTTGGCATCCTGCAGCCAGACGTTGGAGAGTGTGCCAATTTAAAATTACCTAACAGCATAAACTAAAGATAAGACAATTGGAGGTTGGAGAACAGATTATTTTGGGGCATAGGAGAGGGAAATGGACCTTGCCCAGGACTTCCTGCACCAGGAAAAAAAGGAAACAAATTTGCTACAATAAACCAAAATGGTACTAAATATGTCCAAAAGTTGTTTAAGCAGCCTTGTACACACAGACATTTGAATGTTGATTTTTTTTAATTAGAGGAGATAATTACAAAGAGAGTGTTTAAAGAAAAAGGGCAAAGTTCAGTAAAGGCATCTGACCAGGCAGTTTATCAGTGGAGGCTCACAGAGAATTCGTCACTCAGTCTCTGTAGCTGTCCTCTCCTCCTCCTGAGTGTTGACACACTGCTGCTGCTGGATGTTTGATGCCACTGACACTTTGACAAAATGAATTCCCTACAAGTCACTCACAGGGTCCTGCTGTCACAAAGAGCTGGGCTGTCACAGCAGCAGTCTTAGATGGGACTGCACTGCAGAGAGAGAGAGAGAGAGAGACAGAGAGAGGGCTGACACAGCTGTGGTTTCTTCGATGTTGTGGTTTGTCTTTGAGAGTGTTGATGTGGTGAAAGGATGGTTAGTTTACTTTGAATACAGTCAGATTTCACTGCGGTGTCAGAAACCACAGGGAAAAGATACTTAAAAAATGAAAGTTAAAGGGGACATATTATGAAAAATCCACTTCTACATTGTTTCTGAACATTTGTTTGGGTAACCTGAGTGTCTACCAACCCACAAAATGTGAAATAAATCCATCCAGTCCTTTGTTTGTGGTCTGCATAAGTCTTACAACACAGAGAAAAATGCTCCGTTTCAAATTTGCTCTCCTTGTGATGTCACAGTGGGATTCTGGTAAAAAACAAATACCTCCCCTCCCTGGTATCTCCACGCATGGACTCCACCCCCAGCTTATAGCAAAACTTGTGCGCAGGTCTGCCATTTTTATTCTCTCTAGCAAAGGAGTGATGTCTACAGAGAAAACTCAGGGGGGCTCATTGCATTTAAAGAGACACACACACCAAAACGGAGCGTTCTGAGAGAGCTGGTTTATACAGGGTCACAAACCTCCTCTGGTGCTTGATTCATGTTATATTTTGACCAAAGCACAGCACATATGTTTCATTTATACCACAAGTGACTGTTTGAAAAGGTGGAAAAGGGGGATAATATGTCCTCTTTAAAAAAAAAACAGTTCTGGAGCATAATATATTGCAAGATATTACAGAAACAGGGAGGACTAAACAGAAAGATCAGAATGGTGTGCTGTTATACAAAGTCTTGTTCGTCTTTCATGGGATTTGTAAAAGGAGAATATTATCATAACCATTTTAATTAAAGAAAATATATATATATATGTATATTTTTTTAAATCCACAATTAAGATTTATTTTATTGGTGTAGTATCAAATGTTTCATAATGGATAAAAAACATGTGAAGATCGTCTTTATTTCAGTGAAGCTTCTTTGACTGTTCAAATGAATACAAAGCATTTTAATATTAGTAAAAAGCCAATATAACTGTCTTGGCCTGTAGGGAACATTGCAAACTCATATTTCACAAATTAAAATCCAAAAGACTTCACTGACATTTTTTCTATTGTGGGCAATTTCCCTGTGCTCATTAGGCAGATTAACTCCGTTTATCTGCAGTACACAGTACTCTGCGGGGCCGGGATGGTAAATTAGTATGATGTCCAACCTTTCAAGCTCATTTCACATTCTTGGATTGTACACTGTCTTCAAATGTCACCCTGCTCATAATTCTAGATCTGTCGTTGTCTCAACCTGCCTTATTTAATGAGAAAATGTTTGTTTTTTCTATATGTAGCATGAAGCTAAGCAGAAGATTTGGCAGCAGAATCCTGTCCAAAAAGCTTTAATTTCCAGTGTAATCTGTTATGTTTTATCATTAGTTTCATTTAAAAAAAAGTGCGAATGCTGCAGCAATGAGTAAGAAGATCTGGTCTGTGAAAACAGAATCCAGCTGGGAACATAAGGAGTTTGAATTACAAGAACACGAGGAGAGGAATTTTTTTAACCATGGTGTAAAATTGCACATAAAATCTAGCTGGATTTGGGTTCATTAGAACCAAACTGTTTGGTACAGATGGACTGACTGTAGCCTGGGGCAGCTCCTCAATGCTGCTGACTTCAAAGGTTTTCACTTCTGTTTATATTTGGCTGAATTTGTGAGGAGAAGATATGCCGAGCACTTGTTGGGGAAGTGTTGATCTCTGTTTGGGCTTCAGCCTCAGAAAATTGGAAAAAAAAATCACTTTTTTTTTGATAGCAATATCAGTGATTTATTTTAAGTGTTGTGTTGGATGTTGATACAGTTGTATCAAAATATTTACAGTCAGTAAGGAGTCAATGTTAGCTCGCTCTCGGCTTTTATGGCAAAAAGTTTATGAAATGGAAAGCAAAAGTTTAGTTGTTAGACGTCAAGATGAACTCCTGCAGGCATCTTTGAAAATGTTGTTGGGAATAAAACACTTTGGGTTTATTTTATATAACTTTTGATCAGGTTTCAGATTTACTCACTAGTATCTCTCTTTTCAATATCACCTTCCGGTCAAGCTGTCAAAATTCAAATACAAGAAAGGTTTACGGCCCTACACATTACTGAGATGATGTCACAAACTCCTGTGCAAAGCTTTTGGGTAAAAATGAGACAATGAGACATCATTGTATTTTATTACACAGTCGTTAAAAACCTAATACTGTTGTGGCTTTAATTTGAATGATACTGATTCCATTTCAGTAGCTTGTTAATTTATGAAATACTGCCTTGACAAGGCATTTGAATGTGTTGTGTGAATCTTTTTGGATACTCTGTTTTCTCTGTTTATAATAAGTGCAGGAGCATTAGAAGTTTGTAATGATTTTCTATTGGCTGTCGGAGTAAATGGTGTTGACCAGACAATGTTTATGTTGATGGGGTCTGTAAAATCGGAATCCTCCACAGATTTGTTTGATCAGTGAACCGGTAGAAAACAAGCCGTTTCTTCTCTTCCAGAGCTGAATGTTGTTGATATCGGCTCGCTCCTCGTTCTCCATCTGTCTGTCACTGAAACCCTTTGAGCTCGCCAGTCTCTCAGGTCTCACATTCCTCCCAGTTGGCCGGGTCCGTGTGGGCAGCACATCTCTAATCCCTGCCTAATCTGAGGCAGCTTTGTGTGTATCGTCAAAGAATCCACTGGACATACATGAAGAGGTGCAAAGGTCATGTTCTATATGCCTCTCTCTCATCAAACCTCAAAGACTAACTGGCGTCATGTTTTTAAAGCTTTACTTTGAGATGATGAGGAACCTTTTTGGTATTTGTTTAATGTTTGCTTTCTATCCTTCAACAAATTAATTATGGCTGCTGTCAGGCAAACACAGAGATTGGTGTCACTACCAAAGATTCAGTATAAATTACAATAAGTAATCATGTCCATGTTTATGAAAAATAACCTTTAAGACAATCTGTTATAGGATGGAAGTTTTCTGGTTTGTAATTTTTTGCACATACACATTTGAATTCCCAATCTGTCACTGTCACCACAGTTGATGGATTTTGATACAGATTGTCTCAGATAACTGAGATTAACTCATCACTTATTCTTGAACTGGATCGAATGTCTTTAATTTGAAAAATGACCAGCGTTTAGCAGGGCAACAGAGTGAGTGCTGTCAGATGGGGCCCTCTTAGGGAGGTTTCCTAACATCATGGCAAGATTGGCACATTTTCTGCCCTTGCTTTGGGGCCCCCTAATGGTATTGGGCCCAAAGCAGTTGTCTGCCTTGCCTGTTGACAAGCAGAGCCTCTGCTCGCTTCATGTCAAGCCCCACTCTCTCCTCCCAACAGTTCCTGTCTCTCTTCAGCTGCCCCGTCTATTAAATGCAAAAATGGCAAAATCTATTGGTTTTCTTTCCTGTCTAAAGTGAAACCTCTTTGTTATTTGTTTCAACACAATGCAATCAAGACAAATTGTGGTTTAAGAGGGAGAAACTTGTTGGAGCTTTATCAAATTATTGGGATATTTGGTTTATAAATGGAAGTTTTGTGAATAGTTGGACGCTCACACCTTTCTGTGCGACTTTGTGAGGCTTGCTGTAGTATGTTTGGCACGGCTGCAAAGCGTGAATGCCAGAGAACTATCTGCTGCTGCGGGAGGAAAACAGTAAATTGGGACAAATGGGACATCCCAAACACATTTCCATTGCATGTTTATCACTTCCCACGTTTTGCAACTCCAAACAAGAAGAAACTCTGTCTGGTATCGGCCTCGGTGGACTCAATGAGGGAAGCGTGGGCCGGAGCAGAACTGGACTGATTCTCTTCAGTGTCAGTAGGCAGACAGTCGGATTCCTCTCCCACACTCCTAATGAGGCATACAGTGACATAGTATACCTTATTTTCCCACAGTGGTCCACTATTTTTAATATGTTCAGCAGCAGTCACTCCTCACAGATTGAGGTTATTGTGTCTGGATAACCTCAATCAAGATGTAATTTCTTATTGCCTGAATTCTCTGCTGAGTTGTCAAACTTCTTATTTTATAGGCTTGTTTGCTTCTCGGGTAATAAATGCCGCTGCAGATCTGTGTATCCCTGGTGGGGGAGGACGTGTTCACGTCTTTGAAGCCAGTAAAGTGATAAATGTAGTCGCTGGGCCCCAGCGATGTAAACTGATGAAAGTATGAATATCTGAGTGAGTTTTGCTTTGGTGATGAAGAACTGCTCTGAGTTTCAAATCTCTAATTTATGTTTATGTTAAATTCCCATAAGGGTGCCTGTCTGAAAACTTTTCATGGTTCCAATCTGGGTTATAGCCTTCAACGCAACTCTGCTATTTTGTTTAAACAGACACAAAACAGTTGTGATTGATTCTTCTTCTTGATCAGTACATCTTATTGGCACAAATGAAGATACGTTTTGAGCTAGTTTAACTTTAATTAAACCAGCTGACTCCAGAACATCAACTTTCATATACTTATAAGGGACAATAACAGAATGTTAAAGTTATATGTGATAAATATGAAAGTCAAACAATCCAAGTTCAAGGCCGCCAGTATTTCAGTTTTGTTTGGGGGGCTTTTATGCCTTCATTGACAGGACAATGGAGAGAGTCTGAAATAAAGGGGAGAGAGAGAGAGAGAGAGTGGGGAATGACATGCCGGAAAGGAGTCACAGGATGGACGCGAACCTGGGCCGCCCGCTGTGGGGACCTCAGCCTATGCACATGGGCCAACCACCAGGTCACCAGCACCCCAATGCAGCCAGTATTGGGAAATTTCTTATTTTTGATGATCAGAAATTATAGGCAAACTCCTGCACACTGTCTAAATTGCACAAAAACACTGGCAAATGTTTTTGTGCAATTTAGACAAAATAAAAAAAAAAACAGGCCAATCAGCCTGGTTTAAATTAATCCATCTCCATTATCATTTATAATCCTCTTGAGTCAGAAATTACCTCCTACAACTTTGGTACTTCTCAATACTATCGATCAGAAGATAACGGAGATTGTTTTAAAACTTGTGGGTTTAAAAAGTATAAAAGAATTTGACGTCTTGACATCCTTACTATCCTTAGTGTGTGCAAAACTTAATGTACGTTATCCACAGTCCTTCTTGTTACCCTCTAATACCATGTAGTCAACAAAAGTATTTTTTCTTTTTAAACATTTCCGGTTCTGTGGTCTCCTCCTGTTTCTCCTCCTCCCACTGTTTTTCACAGATTTGTTTTGGAGTGGTGTTGACCTAACTCTTTCTTTACACACAGCATGTTAGCATCTCAGCAGAAAGAGCTGCAGGTTCTTCTCCAGAGTCTAAACTCCATCTGTTATCCACAGTTCTGCTCCGCACTAGTTTAAACAGAGCTCAGAGTAGATATTGAATTGCTGCCCAGGCCAAGCTGACGACATGATTCCTTTGGTGACACTGGAACTACACGACATTCTCTGATAATACGTCTATCTGACAGTTCTTTGTATTATAAACTAGGAATGAGCACTATGGCAGCATGTACTGTCGTCCCTGTTGGATGATCAGGGGCTACATCAGAACTCTCTGTGGCAATTATTGTATTTATTTAATGACGTTGAGCAGATAAAAGGATTAAAATGCAAGATAGACAAATAATATGAATACATTATTTAAAGAAACATTACCAGTTAAAACCATAGACTAAATATGAATGGAGTAACTTCACCCTTCTGTTCCTGCAGGGGGCTATGGAGGCTCATCGGCAGCAGCCGCCATGCTGGAAATCCTGTCTCAGTCTAACTTTCAGTCAACCTAACGACAGGCTGAGATCTGGAGCTGAGGCGGGTTTTAAGCCTCTTGATGAACCGTTACAAACTATGGAGAACACTTATCGTTCATAAAATAGCCAGTGATGACAATAACTAATCAGACCTATTTGTTTTTTTGTACCAGGCTGTAAACATGTTTATTTATGCTGTAAAAACAGCTTTTTTTTGGCCTGTTTGTGACTTCCAGTGTTCCTGGAGCCAGCCTCATTTAAAGCAGTTTCTCTGGATAACAGTTACTGTCTCTAACGCCAAATACTGTGACTTGGGCCTTATCAACTTTGCTTTTCCATAGAGGCGGTAGACTTTCTCTCATGTTCATGCAGATTTGTCAACAGCTCTTGTTCTCTATTTGCAATGTCATGGTTTCACATTTCTAAGATTTCATCTTTAGTCTGTTGGTTAATCATTCAGACCGTTTTCAGTCTTTTGTTCTTTCTTTCTTTCTTGGCGGCTTTAACTCGACTCCCATTGATTCTGACAAACACACAAAATCTCACACATTCTTACACACTAAATCCCTCCCCCTTTTTCCCTCCGGCGGGCCTGTCAGGATGTGTGAGTTGTTTTGAATGTGAATGCAGTGTAGACTTGTCTTCCATTAGCATGCCAGGCTGTCGATCTCCATGCAAGAGTCCCTCCTCGCTGTCAGACTGAAAGCTGCTGCTTTGTCATCCATACACACGCGCGCACACACACACACACACAAACACACACACACACACACACACACACACACACACACACACACACACACACACACATGCAAGTGGTGCTGTTTTCTGTAAACACTTTGATCTTCTTCTTTCACAAAAGGCTACAATGAAAATCCAGAAGCTGTTTGATATTATGTATTGCCTTGGACTAAAGTGCAGGCTTATTTAAAGCCCAAGATGGCCCCATCTTGATGTTGCTATAGCAACAAAATGTCCCGGAGCAGTCTCTTGAGGACAGGAGGATAGTTTTCCTCTGCCTTGTGGCATCACCAGCAGCAACAGAGGGGGACGCCGCTCTGTCTGTGGTCTCTGATTGGCTGTGACGGACATCTCTATTCCACCTCCATCCATCCCCATCATCCCTCTACCCCCCACCCCATCATCCCAAAATACAGCCACAATCAAGGTGGAGCGGCTCATCAGAGCTGAAGAATCCCAATCTTGATACTTGATGGAGCTGCAATTAAGTGTCAGGGACGCTTTATTACCCGCATGTCTGTCTGGGGAGCGCCTCGCCGTTAGAAATGGAGGAGTGGGGCTGCAGCTGCTGTGATGGGGGACTTGGCTCAGATATCATCGTGAAAATATAAAACACATGACCGACATGAAGATGAAATTCAGACCACTGTGTTTTGTGAAGGCACTAAAGAGGGAAATAATGGAGAAAAAAAAAGAAGTGTGACCGGGACCATGCACAAGAGAAAGTGGGAAGAAAAGGAGAAAAACAGAAAGAATGAGTGGGAGGCATCGTAAGTGCTGAAATTGTGTTTGTGATGGAAACGGGGGGTATGATGGCTCAAAAAAGAAAGGTCACAGTCAGGAGTCATGGCTATGTCTTGATGCTTAGTCTGCCAAGCCCAGTCGGACGCTCTATAAATAGCCCTATCTGTGCGCTTTTAAAGGGGCTCAGAGGTTAAACTGTCCTGGAATCAATGAAAATATGATCGCCACAAAACGAAGGGCAACATCAGTGACTCATGTGGCACAAGATATTTAATTAACTCGGTTTTAGAGGAGGCATGTCCAGCTCCTGTTCTGGGACCAGCGGAGTGAACAGAAGTTTCTATTTTTGTAGAATTTGTTTAGAGAGGAAAGGAAACATGGAGAACAAGAGTAGGAGAGTTTTCATGTGATAAGAGAGCACCCATCATTATCAAGCAGAGACTGTTGCAGTAATATTTGATGTATCTTGACCACTTGGAAATATAAACACCGCTGCAGGGGGGATTTTTGCCTTCATATGATATGAGGAAAACTGAAAAGAGACAGGAAATGTCGGAAGGAGAGAGTGGGGCAAAAGCCTGCGGGCAGTTTCAAACCCACGGCCACTGCCATGAGGTGTTTGGGGCGAGACATAACCACTAAGGCTATCCACCACCCCTCCTGCAAAATGATTTGAATGCAGCAATTTTTGTGAGGTAAAAAGAAAAAAACCTTGGTTAGCTAAACCTAATTTAGCGTCTGGCTGACGACGCTGCATGTAATGAAATGCTTTCTCCAATGAGATACAGAAAGCTAATCCAGCACAACATAGCAACCGTTTCTTGTTGATGTTTTTTAAGAATGTTTACCCGTGATAAAGAAGTAAAAACAAAGTGTTTGGATTTGTTATCAACATTTTAAAGAACTCTTCCGAAAACATTTCCACTTTCAACATTTTTAAAAACTTGACACAATAGGAATATTTTCTTCAAATCTTTGCATATAAATATTTTAAAATCATCTTTGAATAATTTATTTATTTACTATTTTTTTAAAGTCAAAAAGCAGTGAATCTTGTAAACATACACCTCTCACTGGGATGATCATCTGCAGGATAGAAGCCTGTTTTTAAATGGAGCTGCATGCTCCGTGCTGGTTCTGGACTATAATCTACAGTAACAGTTTCTGATGCTGTCGGCATATTTACGCTCAGCTCCAGCGGTCCTGCTCTGTTTACTCTGAGCCGGCGTGTTTGCTTTGTTTGAACAGAGGAGTTGTCTCATGTCCACGCGCTGTCAGGACAGGCAGGAACAGAGATAGTACGAGTAGATAAACTGTATGAGACGCTGCTACCTGTCGCTCTGCTGTCACACCGTCAGGAGGATGGATGGATGTGTGTGAGTGAGTGGTCCACAGATTCTGTCCTTAACAAGCTGTTAGTCACACTTCAGCTCTACACTATAGTCAAATCAGAGGAAGGTATTTCTCAGATCTATTCCTCTTCTCTCTTCTTTTGTATTTAAACCCTCTTCTGTGCCAGTGATAAGTCGTCCGGTCAAAAGAATTTAAAGGATTAAAGCGTAGTCTTTAGTCATGCTTGTCCCAGAATTACAATAACCAGCTGTAAGAACATTATCCCCCCAACCCTTACTCATGCATCCTCAACATACATACTAATTAAATGCACTGATCCATTCAAATAAATTAACATGCATAGATATTCTCAAAGTGTAGTCTTTAAATATTTACCATCGCTACTGTTTCAAAACTGCAGAATTCTGCATAAAATCTGTTTTTAATTACTCTGCAATGCTCTCAGGGTTTAGAGTGCATGGCTCGTCTCCAGACATTGATCACTCGAAGACAGTGATTCCTAATGAATTTGCTGAACCCCCGACTTTTCCTTTTGCAGCTCAGTCATTTTAAATCTATGCGACCATCTGTCTCTAAATTGCTAACTCTAAATTCTGTACATACATTTCTAATAATCAAAAGTAACCCTAACCCTACTCCTCCCCAACCCACACACTGTGTACAGATAGAGACATGAGCTAATCAGACCAATATTGTTTTTTGAACCAGACTGTAAACATGTTAATTTCTGCTTTAAAAATGGGCATTTTTAACTGGCAGCCGCCCCCCTAGTGGAGGGCGGCGGCGTTACAGCTTGGACACAACATTTATCCAGTAACAGAAATATTAAAAATTTGTTTAACTCACCAGCTTTCTGGTGCTTGCGAGGGTGATGATGTTTAATCCTCCTAGACATAGTAAAAGGACTTTTGGCAATAATTGCCTCACCCGGTGGAAGTACCAAACAACAAATCAGCCGCAGCAGAGCTCATCTGGAAGTGATAAACAGTAAGATTATCAGAAAAAGAAATTAACCCTGCATACTGTGGGCAGTAATTCTGCAGCTTTGAGGCTCACAGCAGCAGCTTCTTGTTACTTCAGTGACACATTTTTCTTTCTCTCTACCTCTCGCTGTTGACCTGCGCCCACACAGCTCGGCCTCAGCTAAAGAGCAGCCAGTAGATGGATACCTTGTTTCAATGCTGATTGTGCTAACATTGCACTTAAGTCCTATGTCTTTGCACTCTGTTGCTGTGCAGGCCTCATTATCAGCCAGTAACTGATAGACCTGTCGTTTAAAAACGGAGGGAATACTCGAAAAGTGCAGAAGTAGTTTATTAGTGGTTGTACAATCTGTAAACCTGCTCTTTTGCAGCATATTCTGGTCCCCCTAAATAGCCATCCAGAATCCTCCCTCTCTCTCGAACAGCTTCCTAATACCCTCACAATGAACGTTATTTGCTGTGAAGGCACAAACTGCGGTGTGAAGGCTAATATTTAGGCAGTGCAGGCACTTTCATAATGAGCCTGAGCATTATTCACTCTCCTACATGCTCATCCCAATCACAGGGCTCCATTCCACTGCCAGGCCCGTTTATGCAAATGCAAAAATATTTTCATTATCTCTGCAATAAGATATTTAATAGGCACTCTCCCCCTCAGCCCTCTGAAGAGCGGCTATAATTAGAGTCCGTCAGGCGCTGAGGCGGTGGGCCAGAACGTCACGGCTGATTTGAATGTGGACAAGTGTCGAACAAGCAGAGATGTGATTTCTGAGGAGCTATCAGCAAACCCTCGTGCAGGAGGTCTCACAGACGGATTTATTCTGAAAGTACAATGAGTGTAAAAGAAGAAGTCGTCGTGACTGTGGTAGAGATGTAGTAACATATTAACACTCATCAGACACTTCTTTAGAAACACATGTACAATGGACTATGATCCAGTTAAACAGCTCTGCAGTGATTCTGCCTCCACAAACGTAAGAGGAGATTGTAATTCACTGATGAACTTGCATGCATGCATTATACTCAGATGTGCTTGTAATATTTGTCCCCTGAATAAACCGACATGAGAGGGGCAGAGTGTTAGTAATAGAGCTGCAGAGATGAATCAGTGAAACGATTAAAAAACAATTTTCATAATTGATCATAATTGTTTCAGTCTTTCAAGCAGAAATGTCAAAAGTTGTGAGTTCAAGCTTCTTATATCTATAATGAAAATTCTAAATTTAAACACTCCAGTACAACATCAACACAAAGTAAGACATTGAGTATGGAAAATCTATTTCTTCATCTTTTGACATTTTCAAAAATAACACAGAATGATGAATCCTTATTTTATTCATGACAGGCTGTTTATTTGGATCTTTTCTCATTATACAGGTAAAGTTACTGAAGTATTTTGTTCTTTTTTTTAAATGAAAACTATGTCACTCACTCAGTCATTGTGGATCTTACCCTGCAGGCATTTATCCAGCTTTTGTATTGCAGCTAAATCCTTTATGTTAAAGGTCACATATTATCCTTCTTTTCAACAAGTTTAAATAAGTCTCAGGAGCCCCAACACGTGTGTGTGAAGTTTCTTGTTCTAAATCCACTCTGATCCTGTATTTGATCATGTCTATAAACCCCTCTATTTCAGCCCTGCTCAGAACAGGGAAAATCTCCAAACGGCCTGTTTGAGCACACATTTTCTAAAAAGTGGAGCAGGCAGAAGAAGGAGAGGATGGACTTATCTCATCATTGGGGGGTTTGTAGGCAGACTAGGGACACATATTAGTGTTAGAAAAACATGGTGTATTTTACAGAATATGTGGACATTCATGTATTACTGTAAAACATTCGGCCCCAAGTCATCCTGTTCAGACTTAGAGTCAAAACTACGTTTTAGACATGCAAACTGGCTTGTAAATAGCAACTTAAAAACAAAACGTATACAAATATTAAACAGAAAAACATAATTTCAGCAAGAGTGAAGTAACTAAGCTTCTGATGGCTACACACCAGACAATAGTAGGCCCAGGGGTTGCTCGATTCGAGGCTTGTAGCACCAAATAATCCTTAAATATAAAAAGTGTCTATACAATTATTTTACTGCTCTCGATCAAGTTGGCGCATCCCTGATTTCAAATCGTAAATATCAGACTTTTATGATATTTACGATTCCTGACAGTGCTGCCTCCAACCTCCAACAGAATACCTGCACCAGCCAATAAGAGCGAGCAGTCCTGGAAGCGATACCAACCAGATGTTGTGTACTTTTACAGTTCACAAACATGGCAGCGAACTTAAACTCAAGATAAGCCCTGGGCCAAGTGGAATATTGAAAAAGAAGACGAAGCTTATTGAATTATGGCAACAACACTAGTGCCTTCATAAAGTGTCATGCAAGATATAAAACACAGCAAGTTGCCGACGTCCATCGTCCTCCATATTTGTTTTTCTTCTGAAGGTGGAATCTCCACTGAGAAATCTTTACTACAGAGTAAACAGCAGGTGTGTTGTCTTTGGTCTGGCTGAATCGTCTCGTGTGTGCGTTCACAGGATTATAATGTTAGAAGTCAATTGAAACTGTCGTCATGTCTGTGGTCGCTTATGTTTTCAAAATCTCTTACTGTAGGATTTAAAAATCATGTATGTGTATCCGGCTTTAGTTTTCAGCCATTCCAGCAACTCTGTGAGACGGTAACCATCACATTGCAGTATGCTTTGAGCTAAATGCTAACAAACATGACAACATTGGGAAAGTGATATTTATATGTTTTAATACACAATATATTCACTGTCATCGCTCAACAAAAAGCTCTAAATATAAAGTGCACTTCAGGCTGCAGCTTAATGGGAATGTGAAAAGTTTACACCTACATAAACTATGTTTTCACCCTGATTAGAGTGTCAACAAACAGTCTCTGGAGGGAGCATTCATTTCAGTACAAAATCTCACGGCAATCCATCCAATATTTACCCAGAGATTTAATTTGTAACCAGAAATGTCGACCTGCAAGCAACGCCAGAGGACAGACCGTTTTACAAGACTATAGTTCATCCTCTCAGGGCCGTACAGGCTAAATATCATGTGCAGTACTTTATTCATAGTTGGCCAAAAACATCATCCCTTTAGCCACACTACTGGTGTGAGAAAACAGTCGGTCGTTTACTGCAGCCATTTGTGTGCGAGGGCATACATTCCCCTCTCAATCAGTGCTGAGGACGATAGAAAACACATCTGTTCAGCTTTAATTTAATGATGGTGAAATACAGAGTTTGTGAAATGAGATTCAGTAGGAGAAAACCCCACAGTATTCAAAAGAGCCTTGCAGAAAAATGCTTGAGCTTTGTAGCTTGAAAGACACACCTCAGTGAAAGTGACTCTGCTTAGCTTCGGAGCAGCAGTAAACAAACACGGTGAAAACCACTGCATGGAGGCTGTAGTCACATTTGAATTTCTAACACTTTTCTGCACCAGCCATCTGCAGCCATGTGGGGAAAATGAAACTGCCTTGTTAAATTTTGCATTGAAAATAATGACTGCTGCCTGCTCTGAGTTTGCTCACCCATGGCAGGGTGCAAAGTTTTTAATACTGGATACTCATAATTTTACAAATCCAGCTCGGGGAGGGCAAGTGGTAAACTGTTTTTTTCTAGGAATATTCAAACTGTCATTGAGTATTATTTTGAATGCTGCTCACTTTAGTCTTTTGTAGGGTCTCTTAACTCATCCACAGCATGATGCACCGCCCAGTAAAGCATATCTGACATTTAAACACCTGCTGGAGAAGCGTTCAGCATATGCAAAAGGTTTAAAGAGGACATATTATACCCCTTTTCCACCTTTTCAAACAGTCCCCTGTGGTCTAAATGAAACATCTGTGCTGTGCTTTGGTCAAAATATAACATGAATCAAGCACCAGAGGAGGTTTGTGACCCTGTATAAACCAGCTCTCTCAGAACGCTCCGTTTTGGTGTGTGTGTCTCTTTAAATACGATGAGCCCCACCTGAGTTTCCCCAGTAGACATCACTCCTCTGTAGCGAGAATAAAAATGGCAGATCTGTCCAAAAGTTATGTTCTAGGCTGGGGGTGGAGTCCATGGGTGGAGATATCAGGGGAGGTGAGGGTTTTTTCTTTTTTTTTTTACCAGAATCCCACTGTGACATCACAAGGAGAGCACATTTGAAACGGAGCATTTTTCTCTGTGTTGTAAGACTTAAAATGCAGATCACAAACAAAGGACTGGATGGATTTATTTCACATTTTGTGGTTCTGTAGACACTCAGGTTACCCAAATATATGTTCAAACACACTGTAGAAGTGGATTTTTCATAATATGTCCCCTTTAATGTGCAGTGAATCACTCAGAAACATACACACAGCATTTCTGCAACATAGCTAATGCTCATGTAGCGGCCCCCCCCCTAAAAGCACACATAGTGACATAGAGTCATTGTGCGGCTTTGTGATGCGTTGGAGTTACATTAGTGCTGTTGTTTAAAGGCCTTATGTGTTCTGTCAACACAAAGTGATGTACCGCTGAAGTGTTTATGTTGTGAGAGGAGTGCTACAACCGCAGCACGGGGACGAGAGCTGCTCACACTGTTAATCTGACACTTTCACTTTGGCTTCCCTCAGCATCATCACGGCCACTTTAACAATTAAAAATACAGATCTGTTTATTAGAGTTTGTGCTGCTTAGCTTTCATGTTTGAGGATTGTTGCATTCATCTGGACAGGCTTTTGAAGGTCTTTTCGATTCTTTTTCAGGGGGCTTTTTACCCTTTTTTTTTTCATAGGACAGATAAGAGAGACCTAAAATGTTGGGAGGAGAGAGAAGGGATGACATGCATCAAAAGGCCAAGGCCGCCTTTTCATTCTTAACAAATTCCAGGACTTGTTTCAAATAATGACTTATCATTTTTAACAAAAAAGCTGTGACTTAACCCATTTTGTAGTTGACTGCCTTCTTAAAACACCAAAAGTTTGAATTATTTTGCAGTCGCTATGTATTTTTTTTGTCGAGCTAGAAGTGGCTAAAGAAGGACGGGAGGGTGCTTCCGATGAGGAGCGAGGGGGGGTTGGCAAATGTCAGGCAATTAAAGCTGTAAGATTGAATTTCATTCACTTGGAAGAACTGGAGCACAGACTTCTTTAATGGTTTGTTAATACATGCCAGTGATGCTCATGTACGTGTCAGTTATTATAACTGGCACTGTTTTGGTCTCAGTCTGCCAGCAGGCTGCCCCGACTCGGTGTGTCCCACCTCGTCCCCTCTTTGCTGCTGGAGATGGTATTTATTCAGTGGGTCACTATGAAACCAGAGAGAGAGAGAGAGAGAGAGGGGGGAGCTTCCTGGTAATGTACAAGTGCTGTCTGCTGATGTAAAGAGCACAATGATGCTTCAGGCATCAGCTCCTAAAACCTGGAAGTAATACAAAAGTAAGTTAAGAATATTGCTATGTGGCCTTCTGGTTAGTTTGTGAGCCCCATGTATGGAGGCTGTAGTCCTCAAAGCGGACAGCCCAGGTTCGGATCCCACTTGTGGCTCCTGCCCCGCAATCCCATTCCCCACTCTCTCTCTCTCTCTCTCAAAACCTACATAGCAATTGTCCTTCAAAAAATGTATTGATCCAGCAGATGTCGCCCTTGAGCACCAGCATGAAACCAAAACAACTCGCGGTGCATTGTTGTGTTAGCATGCTAATGCTAGTGATCTTTATTATGCTCGTATCTTCACACTGCATGTAAATTTACCTGAAATGAGCGTGATCTAGAAACACAGTTAAGCAGTGAGTACAGAATGTTATTCTTCTTTTCTCTAGTCCCTCAATTAAACAACTTTTATTCGCGAGGGGAGGAGCCAGCCGCCGTCCCGGCGATGTCAACAAACTGAAAATATGACTCGGAAAACATCACAGACAGTGGGACTCGGGTGTTACACCCACTGTAGACAGTCATTACTCACAGAGTTATTTTCAGAGGATATACTTGATTTCTATTATATTTAAGTGTGAAAAATCGCATATAAAGCCTTTAAAGATTGCAGTTCCGCAACAACACGGTAATACTGTTGCACCGACAGTACATCTTTGCACTTTCTCATTGCATCCATAATAAATATATTTCCACTCTTCAATCTCGATATCGGTATTGGGCCCTACTTTCCAGTTACCTACACTGACAGAACCCTTCTCCTAAAAGCCCTGCACAGTTTATGATGAAGCCTTTTAAAAACTTAGCTGTCGCTGCTGCAAAGAAAATCTGTCCATAATATTTAAGGGAACAAAAGAACAGTATTCTGAGTATTATTATAATGAGTCCTGTTTATCAGACTGAACGGCTGAGGTGTCAAATAAGAGATTTGTAATACGTCTCATTACGGGCCTTTTCGTGCCAGTGAGCATGCTGGCAGATCTCAGCTCACACTCTAACACAGCGACAGGTACGTCTGATTATAATGCTCAACCTGACAAAAAACCTGTGTGGACTTTTGTGCACCTTCATTTCATCAAACACAGGAAAGAGTCTGAATGCTTTCCAGTCTGAGTGGGAGTGGGAGTGAGGACGGAGTGATGGGGCGAGCGAAAGAGAGGGACTGACTGTGAGAAAATCAAATGAAAGAGGCTGTTTGTGTATGTGCTGCATGTGTGTATGTGTGTGTGTGTGGGTGGGTAGGTGGCAGTGAATGACTGTGAAACCTGAACAAGAGATGGTGGCAGCAGCATGGAGCTGAACCAAATGTGTCACTGCCTCACGCTCACTGGGCCAAGGGAAGAATTTACTGGCGGCGGCGGCGGCCTGCAAGGAATCCAGCAGAGTAACTGAGTGCAAGTGTGCGTGTGTGCGTGTGTGCGTGCATGTGTGTGTGTGTGTGTGTGCTCGTAGTGGTCAGATTGTATTCCTCTCTTTACCCCCCAGCCAGTTATAGGACCCAGCTAGCATTGCTGGCCCTCCCTCCTCCATGTTACAGACAGGAAGAGCGTGCAGACCGTGCAGCCCACGCTCACACACTCGGAGGGGCAAAAAGTAATGAAGGCTCAGCCGTGACCGTATGGACACAGGTAACATAAACAGCAACACTGGAAACAGAATTACTTAAAACAGTCTGGGCTTTTTTTTTTTTTGTTGTTGTTGTTTTCTCTGCTTTTCATTATGCAGAGAAAGCTTCAGTGCCTCCTGCATCTCTTCAGATTATCTTTGCGGTGCCAGCGGCAGAACAAGGTGGAAGTGGGCTCTAATGTTTCAGCAGCAGCTCTGAGCTACTGGCTGGGCTTCTGTCTCTCTGCTGCCAGGCACACACAGAGCACACAGAGCAGTGCAGAGGGTCCCACAGATGTTTTTAGGACTGCTTTTATTCTGCGTGCTTCACAGCGCTGCAGATTTGAGTTTATATGGTTCTGTGTGTCTCTGTTTGGATGAAGCTCTGATATGCAGCACAGTAACCTCTTCAGTTTTCAGTGGCAATGTGGACAGAGATGATCTTAAGTGAAAACAGAGAAGCTGATTTAAAAGTGCTTCCTTAAAGCTTTTATATGTCCTGAATTTGTGTTGTTGTTAATTTGGTGGCTGTGGCTCAGAGGTAGCTCCTTGGGTCCACATGTCGAAGTTTCCCTTGGCAAGAAAATGAGCCCTGAACAGAACCCCTTTAATCTGCTGTGTATCAATGTGTGTGAATAAAGCTCGCACAGTCAAAAAAGTTTAACATCGTGCTATGTGCTAATTTTCTGAGAATATACGCATATATGCATTGTGATTTATAGTGCGTCCCTTCTGTAACTAATTAGCTTATTAGTGGCCTTGTGTGGCACAACATCCGTGTGTGAGTGTGAGAAAGTGGTGTTTGAATTTGAATTTATTGGGAGGATTCAGTTGAACATCGTTTCAATACAGAACATGAATGCAGCCTACACTGCAGTGGAAAGTTCCAGAGAGAATGAATTCTTCTTTCTATCACATTGTTTTTGAACACGGCACAAAATGTTTCTTTGGCATCGTTCTAGTTTCGTTGCTGTTTCCTTCCCTGGCCAAACACAGACTCGCTAAATGACTACAGCAACGGTGGAATGGTAAATGGACGTGAGCTTGTATAGCGCGTCTTCTGACTACTCACACCTACACATTCACACACTGATGGCAGAGGCTGATATGTAAAGTGATTGATTCTGCTGAAATAAGATGTCCACGTCTTAATATCTATGATGGTTCCATCTAGCTTAAGTCTTTCAGTTTTTAAAAATGTGCCACAACTGTTGTGTTGCAGATTTTTTTACAATGTACTACAAACTGTTGGCAGCTGCTTCAAATGCCATGCACTTCAAAAGTCCAGCTGGTAGCATATGAGAGCTCCTTTGCAGAGGTTATGAAGCTTTGGTCGTGCCTGGTTGCTGTGATACAGAATATGATATGATCCAAGCAGAAATATGAAGTCAGCTCAGGGAAGGGAAAAAATGTAGAAGTGAGTGCTGCACTGGGTCAAAAAAATAAATTTATATAGAAAAATCAGGTGCTCTTCAGGAACAGGGGACAATAGTCGAATAGCGAATAAAAAAGTTTGACTGTCCTGATTGAAAGAGAAAGAATGAAGTGTGGAGAGGCAGAGGGGATAAAAATCAAATGATCAATGAATTGAAGTGTTCTTTTAGAAAGAGGCTTTTTCTCTAATCATAGTAATGACTTAGAGAAATAGCCTGTCAGTGGTGGCCTTGACCGGTCTTGATTTGAAAATCCGGAGTCCGCCCAGTCTGAGGCCGAGACAAGACCGAGTAAAAATGCTTTCTTTTCCAAGAAGAGACGGAGACCTTCAAAAAGACCGATTTGGTATCAAATAAAGATGATTTTTTTGTCAACAAAATGACGAGCACTAAAAAAAAAGAAGCTTGAACCAGCACATTGTTGCTTGAAATATCGGCAAAACAATATTTTGCTGAGCTCAAGGCAATTATTTGGTTAATAATTGTCAATGGATCGAGTCAATTGATGATTTTGATAAATGTCATTATCTCTATCGGACAATACAACCCCTGCTGCTTGTAGCGATAGTATCGGTACAACGAATAATCCAACAACTTCTATTGAAACACTGAGAGTTTCAAAACACAATTTATCAGAGTTTAGATGAATTCAATCTGAACTAATGTGTGGAAGCGATTAGTCACATTTAGTGTGGCTGTAATCAGAGCATGTTCTGCTCTCATTTACTCTTTATTAATGAACCTCTCAAGGCCTTGATTGGCTGTTTAGCTCTGATATACGGAGGTTGTACTTGGAGAGTGCTGTTTGGTTGTTGATACATTTTGGAGCTCAAAGTTTGTTTGGTTGTTTAGATTTCCGAGGCGCCGCCACGGAGCACTTTGGGCCTTCAGAAGCTGTCAAATAATCAGAGCTGTGTTGCCAGCGGTGCACTCTGCAGGCCGGCCAAAAAAGAAAAATCAACCATAATGATGTTTTAACCTACTTTAGTGCTGCGGCCAAATCAGGACCCCTCCTGCAGCTGTGACATTGTTCAACTCTATTATCTGATTTTTATTCAAGCATTAGGCCGTGCACCAAAGTGTCAATTAGTTCTTGGCAGAGGTGTGCGGGTGTGTGGGTGTGCGGGTGTGCGGGTGTGCGGGTGTGTGGGTGTGGGTGGGTTTGTGTGTGTGTGTGTGTGTGTGTGTGTGTGTGTGTGTGTGTGTGTGTGTGTGTGTGTGTGTGTGTGTGTGTGTGTGTGTGTGTGTGTGTGTGTGTGTGTGTGTGTGTGTGTGTGTGTGTGTGTGTGTGTGTGTCAAATAAGTGAAAGGAAGTGACTGGTGTAGGTCTGTGAGGCCATCAGAGGCTCACACAGGAGACGTGTAGAGTTTTTATTTTGCGGTGTGGTGTCACTTTGCCACGCAGAGAAGAGTCAGTCCGGCTTGTTATTGTAATTTTTTCCAATTAAATTTGTTCTCACTGTTACTGCTGTTTGGAGTGGAGAAGGGCACATGAACTCACAGTGTTCCAAACTTTGAGTGCTTTTTTAATTATCTGGTTTTTTTTGCAGATATTTAAACACCACTGGTGCATGCTTATCTTCTAAAAAACATGCACTCATAAACACATGCACTATGGTCTGTCTTCCTCTGAAACTCTTCTGTGCTCTCACCCACGTCAGCAGGTGTAAATGCTCCCTCTTTTCACACGTCCACTCATACACTGTGTTCAACATGTACAGTGTGCTCTGAATGGGAATGACCTTGCTGTGTTTCCTCGTTCTGCACCGGCAGCGCTCCCCCCCCCCCCCCCTCCTCACTGCACTTCAAACACATTTCATGTGGAAAAACCCTTTAAATAGACGTGACCTTTGACTGACAGAACACCCACTCGCCGAATCGTTTAAAAACTCACTGTCTGCTCTGTAACACATCTGTGAAAACACAACGCAGGAGGAAACTGTATCAAGACAGATTCCTGCTGTTCATTTGCGTTACGAGTTCAAAAATGCTCTGCTATTTGAAACGTACTGTAAGTCTCGGTTCAGATGGAGGCGTGGCCTGTGATGGTGACACATCGATCAGACCGTCATCAATAAAAGGAAATGTCAAAGTGCCATGCGGACCAACCTGAGTCAATCATTACCACATTAACTCTTCTGTTGGCAGAATCACTGAAAAATAACTGAACAGGAAACAAGAGCTCAGCTTGGAAGCCTCACTCAATTATATGATGTATTTTGCGAATACCTGCATTATGACATAAAAACATGTTTTTGATTCAAACTCTTTTGGCACTTGAGTTTGCTCACCTTGCTGTAATGCATGTTTGAAATAGATCGAAGTATACTTGCAGGTAACTTACATTCAGTGGCGAGTCTTTTGGGGCCCTTGGCGAAAATAAATTGGGGGGCCCTCCAACCAGTGTTCAGCAGGCTAATGAGAATGAGTGCTGTCAGATGGGGCCCCTTAAGGGAGGTTTCCTACTGTCATTGCAAAAGTTTGCACATTTTTTGACCTTGCTTTTGGGGAAAACCCCAGACCAGTGTGGTTCAAAGCTACTATCAAACATTTTCTTTATTTATCTTGTTTTTTTATGAAAAGCGGATTATTTTCTTTGGTTATCAAATGTCAGAAAAAAGTTTCAAAAAATGAAAAAGAAAAAAATGAAAGAGAAAAAATGTCCATCGAAATTTCCCCTAGACCAAAGTTATGTCAGAGACTGATCAGACTTATTACTGTCCAGTAGGTTAAAGGAAGAATATGTGATTTTTCACACTTAAATGTAGCAGATATCATCCTTCTGCTATGTCTCTCTGAGTCATGACTCTCTACAATGAGTGTGACACCCGAGTCCGGCTGTCTGTGATGCTTTCCGAGCCGTATCTACAGCGTGTTCACAAGGACGGGACAGCCGGTCGGCTCATCCCCTCACGTATAAAAGTTGTTTAATTGAGGGACTAGAGAAAAGAAGAATAACATACTGTACTCACTGCTTATATGAATGTCAGGTAAGCTTTTTTAGATCACGGTCATTTTGTGTAAATTTACATGCAATGTGAAGATACGAGCAAACTAAAGATAGCTAGCATTAGCATGCTAACACAACAATGCAGCCCCGAGTTGTTTTGGTTACTGGATCAAAAAGTTGCATATTCTTCCTTTAACAAGGAATGTATGCATTACAATAAATATATGAAGAGAATACAAATAAGGAATGAAAGAGAACAGCTGTACTCTTACTTTGCACATACTTACAGTAACATACTGTAATAGTGTGGGTCTCTGGGAATAGTTCAAAAAGAGTTCGACCTAAACCATCTTTTTTTGGGAAAGTGTCATCAGGTGACATTTTTTCATGAATTAGCTCCAAACAAGTAATACTGGTTGATTAATGTTTCTATTAATGCTCATAATACACGACTTAGACCAGCACTTGTACCATCATGATTGACTTGAATTTTCAATAAGTCCTCAAAAGTTTTCAGGATTTATTTTCTGTAAGTGAAGGGAAAGATGTTTCGTCTCAGCAGCGCGACTTGTTTGTGTTTTTGTGACGCGGCTGCAGAAACAAACGTGTTCAGTAACTGGAGTTCCTTGAAAGTGACTCTCGGTTCATGTGACGCAGCAGGTGCAGTGTGTGTGAGTGTGTTCCAGCGAGCGAGGTCATGTGTGGTGTGTGTGTGTGTGTGTGTGAGATCATGAGTGTGTTTACACGAGAGGTGGGCTGTCATGGACGGCGTCTTGTTTACGTAACCCCTTCGAGGTGTCACCGGCCGTCATTCATAAATGTCATGTGGATATCGACGGGGTCAGAAAGTCCGACCCAGCAGCTGACAGCAGGTCAGAGGTCAAACTGTCTGTACGAGGACGATGGTTCAGTAGGATTCCCTGACGTCTCGCCTCGGTAAACTTTTGTGATAGATGAAGATGAATGAAGAACTAACAAGAAGCTTCAGAGGAGTCTTTGGAGCTTTACTTTTCCTCAGACGACAAACTAATTAACGGTGTGGTTCAGGTTGCTGGTCACAAAAAACTCAAATGAAATTGCCTGAAGGAGGATGGTGGCGCGAAAGTGGAGCATGTGTTGGAGCTATCTACCATTAATGTTTGTATGCAAAGCCAGAATAATGCAATGCCGGGTTTAAAACTGCTTTGAGTAGTGTTACGCCCCACCATAAGGCGGCCCTATGGAGCTAACAACAAACCACGCATTGACCCATTAAAAGACACTAAACACCTTAACAAAAGTCAAGGACAGGCATTTGGAGTTTGGACTGCTGTGCCGCTCAGTCAGGTATTGTCTGTTGGGTTGTGTTTTGTTTCTAAGTTGAACTTGGTTATGATTTAGTTTGTCATATTGTAATAAATCCTGTCTTTTTGAACTGGGTAAGGAGTTTTTATTGTGTCAATGTGTGGACTGTTGTTAGCGACATAGGGCCGCCTTATGGCGGGGCGTAACAGTAGCCTTATACATAATACCAACAACAACAATTACACTAGTAATTATTTATTCTACAATATCGGAGTCAGTATCGGTATCTGTGCATATGGATCGGAATCAAATCGGAACTGGAATGAAAAAGGATCTGAAAGGCTGTTTGTCCTTACCACAGTGTAACTTTGCTAAATGTTACTAAGCGTTGTGCTCACGATGGATTAACGTTGGGTCTTTGAAGATAATAAAGAGTAAGGTCTTTAACTTTTGAAAAGTGTCTTAAGATAAGATAAGATAAGATATACTTTATTGTCCCCAAGGGGAAATTTGTCCTGGACTTTGTCCTGCAGTTACATGAGAACTAAAGAGTACATAAATAGAGAACATAAAAGACATGCAGCAATTTGATATCTTGAGATACCATTTCTTAATAATTGGCGCCATACAAATAAAGATTTATTGATTGACAGGGGGGAAATGTGTTTTTTTTCCCATGAGAATAGACACATATGACGATGTTTGAGAGGCTGAAGTGTGAGATGATTTAAAACATTTTACAAACTGGAGTGCATCATTCGGGAATCCTTGATCCTAATCTCCTTTGGATCCAGCACACCTGACTCCACTTTCTAAGAATAAAAACAGTCCTACTACATAGAGAGGGTCATTTCTGAGTATGGCTGCTGACACTAAAGTAGAAATTTCAAATGAAAGAGATTTTTTTTGTATCTGAGATAAATAAAGAAGCCATAAAGTAGAAAAAGTTTTCATACTAAAACAAAACTTTTACGTTAGTCCTGAAAGTTTTCTAACTGTACCCATCCCCGGCGAATGCTGACTTAGCAGACTGTATTGTGGAGTCATCAGTGCCTCGCTGCAGGTAAACAGCACACCTTACATGGAGCACTGCATGCAGAGTGTCAGCATCGAGGAGGCTATTTTAACCAGTGGGCTTTTTTGAGAGGGAGCTCCTTTAATGTTTCGGCTGTTATGTAAGTCTCTCATGGCTGGAGAGCGAGCAGAGGAAGGTAAAGTAGTGCCTCAGTCGTCCTTGGAAAATGAAGTTATTGAGGAGACAGAAATGTTCGGATGAGGTGGAACACCTTTTTCACAGCTGCACGGTGTGCTTTTAGTCCATGCTGTGTTTCAGGTGATACAGAAAAGTAGATTTAATATACGAGAGAATCACAGCGAGAGGTAGAACAGAAGCTTTGAGTTGCAGCGTTTTATCTAGGGCCTGACCGATGTGGGATTTTTTGGGCCGATACTGATGTCGATATCAGGGAGAGAAAAAAGCTGATACCGCTATATCGGCTGATATATTTCTTAGATCTATGTTTGATCTGTGGAGATAGATAGATATAGATACATTTATTATGTTGATCCTTCAAATGCAGTTATCAAACACTTGTGGATAAAATATTCAGTATAAGGAAGACAAGATGGTCACTCAACTGGAAAGTAACTGAGCATGTACGAGCATCACTGCTTTACCCTCGGGAGAGTGATGATGCTTGTTGTGATCCATATAGCGCCCTCTGCTGGTGACAGCCAGAAAGAGAACTGCTAGTGTAATACAACGATACTCAAATGAAATGCTTTGCTGAAATTTGACTGGTGAATGAATCTGGTGATATCGGCGCATAGCTGAGATTAAATTAGCCGATATTATCGGCTGGCCGATTAATCGGTCGGGTTCTAGTTTTACCACTTACCTTCTTATCTGAACAACTATGACTACCTGCAGAAAGTCTTTGGAAATGTTTGTCCTTTAAAAGCACATGAAGATAAACAAATATGCAAACACATACGAGCACAGTATGTGCTTCAGTCCTGGAGCACAGGAATCACTTAAGGCACATTGATTTAACGTTTCGACACAGTGCGTCTTCCTCCTATTTAAAACATTTTTTTCAGGTTGTGACTCTGAGGAAGACGTGCTTTGTCGAAACGTTAGTCCTCTCGTTTCGACTCTCTTTGGATCCTGACTGAGAGAAGGAGTCCGCTGAATCATATTTGAATGAAAACACAATACACACATTAGTACCATAACAACAAGGTCAACTTTATTTACTTTCTATGAGTCTGTGTTTAAGTTTAAGGGAAAATTATATTTTTCATTTGGCAGATAAAAAAAATGTGACTTCCAACCCAAAGTTTACGACTGTCAGCTGATATGGATATACAGAAAAACATATTAGCCAACATGACGTCTGAAATGTTTTATCGTAGCTACTTAACAGAGCACATTTGTGTTTTGACAGAATTTGGCGGCCTGCTGATAAGTGGCCATGGGATAAACTGGCTAATGCATTTTTTTAATGGGATACATTTATGTTGTTACATCTGCGTTCATATTTTTAATGGCCACTTATGAGGCTGGATCCACAACAAGCTAAAATCACATGTTTGACTTGTTACGGCCTTGTCAAATTAATATGTGTTAACCTGTTAGCACATCCAGCAGAAAACAACATTTGCATTTATTAGAGGTTAGCTTCTGTCAACCTGAAATCTACACTAAGTGGTTCGTCAGAGCTATTTTCATTTAAAGCAGCTCTGCGTGTGTGATTTCTACAATTAAAGCAACAATATGTAGGAAATGGATTTGTTGTGCTTTGGCGCCCACCGAAGGTCTGTGAGTGCATCTGCACTGTCGTAAGAGCCGCATAGCGCTGTTACGCCTCCCCCTCTTATACGACAGGCTTTTGTTTACTGACAGAGGGTGTGAAGCCGGTGAAGACGTTGTGAGAAGCTAAACAAACATGTCGACTGACAAGGTGCAGTAATATTACCCGACTGTGCAATTCTTGTTTGAGATGGTCAACAAAGATTTCAATTCATCCTTCAGACATGTTCATTCAAACGATAGACGATAATCAGGACTCCACATTCACAGCCAGACTCCGTACTCAGGTGCAGCTCGTTTGCAGGGGCGCTGCTTTTCAACAGGCAGGGCAAGCAACCGCTTCAGGCCCCAGGCCATTAGGGGGCCCCCCAGGTCTGACAGAGTTTAAAACACAGCAGTGGCTCAAAATGTGCAAATTTTCCAATGACAGTAGGAAACCCCCCCCAAAGTTGTCCCCAGCTCAAAACACTGCACTGTCAAGTGGTGCATGCATTATGGCTATTAAAACCAAAATTTGTCGACGGAGGAAAATGAAGGGTTTCACTGCTCTTTATGTCTATGTATTGAAGATAATGCTAATGTGCAACATCTGTAAAAACTTTTATAAAAGTTCACATTTCGCTATTTGTTGTTGGTGTCAAATCATGTATGACATGATGGTGATGAATGCCGGATGGAGGGGCCCCCTGGGAATTTTTGCTTAGCCCTCCAACAGGCTCTAGAGTCGCCACCGGTCGTTTGCAGGAACATAAAAATAGAAAAGAAAAAATCTACTGCACACCGAAAATAGCTTGTATGTGACTTAACTGCGAGCGGACGATGTGTTTCTCCTGTAGCTCCCTCAGGTTTGGCCAGCATTGCTTTTCTATATATATAGATATTTTCATGTCATCCAGAAGCACTGCAGCTGCACAGGACACCTCTCACTGCCAGAGTGAGACTTAAACACAGTAAATGGAGCCAGAGATGTGAGGATGATTGTAAAAAGGTCTTTTATTACCACTGTTTGAGAGCATTGTTAAAAGCCTGCTATATAAAGCTTTTAGTGCTGCTTTCAACATTTTCCCCTCCACCCTCGAGGTCAGTGTTGCCTCAGCTCCTCTGAAATGACACCATCCCGTCTATGATCTGTTTGACTATGCTGAACCTGCAGCTGAAAGCACAGCCCCTGATAAACATCTCCTCAGGACACTGACGCCCGCTTTCACATTACGAGTGTGTGAGCAGTCAGATGAAGATGTGTCGGTGTCCCTGGAGAAGTGGTGCACAGGCACACACAAACAGCCTTTGGGTGAATATCTGTGATGATACTGACTGAACGTCTCAGTGAAAGCGTGAGAGGTGACCGTGTCTTCAGCTGTCATAGAAACCTCTTTAACAGTCCGGGGAGGAGATCAGGGTTAATTGGCTTGACAAATTGCTTTTAATTTCATGATAACACAACAAATTCTGCATCCGTCCATGACTTCTTACACAGTCGTGTAAATGAGATGAGCTGTCATCGTTAGCAAATTTCACTTTTCCTGGGCTCAAGTGTTGATTAATTGTCTTATTTATATGAAGACACGGGGGGTTGGGATGGGGTTGTTGTATAATATTACTCTCCTCTGGCACGCTGTGAAAGTATTAGCATTTATGAGTTTAAATGTCCTTAATGGTGTTTTAATCCTGTTAGCATAAAGTCATTTATGTAAAAACTTCATGTCATTTTAATTCAGAGATGTAAATGTTGTTCATTTACACGTTCCACCTGAGACTTCTTCTTCTTCCATACATATTCATTCCTCTTTTTATCACTTCACTTTAACCAAACGGACGGACAGATATATGCTCAATGTTTCTTTTGTATTTAAGAAAATATATTTTTAGAAAGGAAAACAAAGGTTAAAAGATAAAGTGGTGGGGCTTCTTTTGTTTTATTCATTAACTTTCATTCATGCTTTGAGAATCAGCGGTGACCACGTCAATTTTTCATGAATCAGCTACAAAAAAACCCCCAAAAAAAACAAAACAACTGCATCAAAAACAGCAATGAGATAATGACGACAACAACTGCAAACACATCCAAAGCTACAAACGCATCGAAAACAACAAGAAGACAACCAGGACAACAAACATAAACATAGTTACAAACACAAGAACCACAACAACTTCTGACAGAAACACAAAGAATAACAATCACAAGCACAATGATTTCTATAAACCCAACGACAACAAACAACGACCACAGCACAACAACAACAACAACACGTTCTCTAAACTGGAAGGTTGGGGGTTTGATCCTGCAGCCACATGTCCAAGACACTTAACCCTGAATATCTCCCGCTGCTTTGTCAGAGTCTTGTGAATGGATAAGTTCATTCTGATGGTCTCACTACACAGCAGCCTCTACCATCAGTGTGTGGATGTGTAGGTGTGACCTGCGGTGTAAAAGCGCTTTGATTAGTCAGAAGACTAGAAAAGCGCTGTACAGGCTCAAGTCTATTTACCATTTGCCATCGGGCATGTGGCTGCAGGAGCTGGGGATCAAACCCCCAACCTTTTTGAGCAGCTGGTTCACAGCTCAGGAGCTCTGCCAGCAAACACTCGTCTCCTTCAGTTTTAAAGCAGACGAGTGAAGAGTTCTAAAGTAGCTGCCTCAGGATCTCAGTCTGATCGCTGGTTGGGACATTAGTTCACATAAATATTCTGCACAGGGAGAGCGTTCAGTGACCGTCATTACTTCTAACTCAAGCGCCCGTCGGCAAAAATCTGTTTCCCCTTTTAATGCTACAGCTGATCGATTGTAATTCCATCCTGTTCAGACTATTATTAATCCTCAGAGCGCCTCAGAGTGGACCACAGGGCCGCTGCTTATGTGGAGACACTGAGCGTATCCCTCTGAGAGAAATACTACGGTGCTTATTGTGTCCTGTAAGACACACTCTGACAGCATGACTAACACGTCTCCCTCCAGCTCTG